>NC_056726.1:1493601180-1493841180 GCF_019279795.1 Protopterus annectens
GCTTAGACTTGTGCACAGCATTGCATCCTACAGTGTTTGTCAAGCTTTCTCAACATGTAAATTGAGCAATTCAGAAACAGCAATGGGTAGATCTCTCATTTACATAATCACCATGTGTAGACACCCAAATTTGTATGCTATAAGCAGGAGGGAAGTCACTGAGCAACAAAACAATTACTTGAGCAGCACCTTCAAAACCTGCAACAGATACATCTTACACTAACTGAGTCAGCAACAGCAGCTTCTTTAAACATTCAACAAGGTTAGTATGACTTTTTATTTAAAATTTATTTACCAGGAAAGAGCCCATTTTTAGCAAAGGCCCAGTGAGAACCACTCCAGATCTATGTCTTTGGAATGTGGGAAGAAATCAGAGCACCCAGAGGAAATCCACTGAGGGAGGACAGACAGACTCCACACAGAAGGCACCCCAGCCAAGAATCTAACCAGAGAACCTCTTGCTGTGAGGAGACAATGCTAACCTCTGCGGCATTACCCTACCCATTCTGTTTTGCTTTTTAAACTATGGGTAACATTAGCTGCTATGGTACTTATGTATATAACGACATGCCTTTGACAGTACTTTAATGGGTTATTGAACTAGCAGAGTGGCAGGGGTACTGCTAGGCAAGACAGCTCTTAAGCTTAATAGGAAACACAACAATCAGCAAACAATCACAGCACATGTGACAGATTCAGACTATCTCATACTATCACTTTGTGTAAAACTATTTGCCTAATCAATACGTTTTTACCTATACCATATGTGAAAAACTCTAACAATGCAAGAAAACTGTCATGTATATAGGTTCATAGGTTCATAGTTTCATACTAGGCTATCTGCCCTAGGGCATTTATAAGCCTAGCCAGAGTGTGTTTGGCTTTCGCCACCCATTTTAAATTAATTTTGCTATGCCCTTTTTCAAGATTAGTATACTGTGCCTCTGTCTAACACTGACACAGAAGTGATACCCGGGGTAAACCTACGCTCTCCCATCCACTCATCAAGACTCCTCTTGAAGAGAGTCAATGAGGGACTCTGCCTAACCTGGACTGGGATTTTATTCCAGAGTGAAGGGAGCCTCTGGGTTATGAATCTGTCCCTCCAGCATGTCCTATTTATTTCAGTGCTGAGGTTCAAGTCTCTCGAGCGCGTAGCTCGATGGGATTTGGATTTTCTGAGGTGCAGCATGTCCATTCATTCCGGGTTGGACATGGCTTTATACGTCAGGCACAGGTCACCTCTGAGCAGGTGGTATGCCACTGAGTAGAGCTGGAGTTTCTTTAACCGGGCAGCATATGGCATCTGTTTGAGCCCTTTGATCCTCTTGGTGAGGTACTTTTGGGGTCTTTCCAGTTGCTGCAGGTGTCTGGTAAGGTACATCCCAAAAGGGGCATTGTACTCAATTATGGGCCTGATGAGGGATGAGTAAAGAGGCACGATGACCTCCCCTGATCTAGATGTGAATCTCTTCATGATTAGGTGGGCTATATAAAATATTTTTCTAACCACTTTGGCCACGAGATTGTCAAATGAGAGATTGCTATCAACTTGGGTCCCCAGGTCCCTAATTACTTCTCCTGTACTTAATGGATTACCACCTATGTGCTAATTCATGGGCACTTTGTTTTTGCCAAAGGGGATGACTATACACTTTTTGGCATTTAGCTTGAGGCCATGGTTCTGGCACATGTGCTTGATATGATGTAAACTGTTTGGACAGACAAATATGGCTGTCAGATGCATCAGCAGCATCTTATATTGGCAAGGAGAGAACAGTATTATGAGGGACTTTCTGAGCTACTTTGGACCAATGTTTTCCATACCCAAAGAGTAACCCCTAAAGAACTTAGCAAGCAGAAAAACACTCTTGCTGAATCTGTTGAGAAATCTACCTGGATACAGAGAATCAAGCCTTACTCAAGGCCATCCAACTCCATGACTGACAGTGATTTGAGCAGGATGCTGCTAAGTGGATCTATCTGAAATGCACCTGGAAATATCTTGTGGGGAATATTAATATTGTCAGTAGCTATGGCCATTCTTATGCAAAGGTCCACCACAGGGCCACTGATATTACTCAGGCTGCCGTAAAATCAGCTGTCCAGCTGACACAGAAAGGTATGTTGATGGGTAGATGGCTGTCAGTCAAGCCACCTCTTATGGATAAAGAGGAGTTTATGGTCTCAGTCAGAGGCAGTAACGCCTGTATGTGGCCTTAAAATGTGGTACTTGACATAGATGCAGAACATCACTGGGTACCAAGAGCATTTAGCAGAGATGCCCTGGGTACATAGAACTCTTCATTTGGAGCATTTAGCAGAGATGCCCCCAGTATGTAAAACTCTTCATTTGGAGCATTTAGCAGAGATGCCCCCAGTATTTAAAATGCTTCATTTGGAGCATTTAGCAGAGATGCCCCAGGTATGTAAAAGTCTTTGTTTGGAGCATTTAGCAGAGATGCCCCTGGTATGTAGAACTCTTTGTTTGGAGCATTTAGCAGAGATGCCCCAGGTATGTAGAACTCTTTGGAGCATTTAGCAGAGATGCCCCTGGTATGTGGAACTCTTCAGTTGGAGAATTTAGCAGAGATGCCCTGGGTATGTAGAACTCTTTGTTAGGGGCATTTAGCAGAGATGCCCCGGGTATGTAGAACTCTTTGTTTGGAGCATTTAGCAGAGATGCTCCTGGTATATAGAACTTTTCATTTGGAGCATTTATCAGAGATCCCCCAGGTACACAGAACTCTTTGTTTGGAGCATTTAGCAGAGATGCCCCGGGTACATAGAACTCTTTGTTTGGAGCATTTAGCAGAGATGTCCCAGATATATAGAAGTCTTCATTTGCAGCATTTAGCAGAGGCCAGTGTATATAGAAGTCTTTTTTAGAAGTATTTAACAGAGATACCCCCACTATGTAGAACTCTTTATTTGGAGCATTTAGCAGAGATGTCCTGGGCATGCAGAATTCTTTGTTTGTAGCAATTAGCAGAGATGCCCCAGATATATAGAACTCTTCATCTGGAGGATTTAGCAGACATGTGCTGGGTATGTAGAATTCTTTGTAGTATTTAGCAGAGATGCCCCAGTTATGTAGAACTCTTTTAACATTAGCCATAAGTCTTCTTCACCCTTTAGTCATTTGGCCACGTTATTACAGATGTCTGATTTGGGTTATACAGGAACCTCAGGGATTGTACCTGTACAACCATCTGCACAGCATCTGTTGTTTAAATGTTTGGTATAGAACACACAGACTTCTGATCTTCCAGCATCAAAGGTGAATATTCTACCTGTTGCATTACAGTTTGTTTTTCAAATGCTACCATTCTTACATCTGAAGTTCATGCTTACTTCTGGTTCTGGGTCATATTTATACAAATATTTTGCTTTGCTGTGTTCACTGGTGGTTCTCTCTCTGGTATCACTACTGTGGAACTGCAAAAGCCAGACATGTGAGGATGTGCAACCTCTGATGATGATAGCGGGGATGAGCTAGTACACTGAGAGAGAAGAGTGTGTGTGTGCGTGTGTGTGTGTGTGTGTGTGTGTGTGTGTGTGTGTGTGTGTGTGTGTGTGTGTGTGTGTGTGTGTGTGTGTGTGTGTGTGTGTGTGTGTGTGTGTGTGTGTGTGTGTGTGTGTGTGTGTGTGTGTGTGTGTGTGTGTGTGTGTGTGTGTGTGTGTGTGCGTGTGTGTGTCTGTTTGTGTGTGAGGCCATGGACACAGCCTCTCTATATTCATACACCCAGGAGACATACATCATGCACTAGCAGTAAAGAAAGTGTGATACTTCCAATTAAACATGTGCCAGGATCTGCCCTGTCCCCCTTGGGTGGGGTAGGATACACACAGGTGGGATGATACTGGTGCTTGATGGAGACATGGTTATTGCCATCACTCTGAAGTTAGTGTGTCTATGGCTGCATGCATTGAATTTGCAGGGCTATCATGGAGGTGCAGACTAGTACAGGAATAGCCATGGCAGAGTTAGTAAGGCTAATGCAGGGTGGGGAGGATGGTAAAAGGGACTGCATGTCTCATCTGTGGGATTGCTTTGATGAAGTGTGTCACATCCAGGAATGTACCATGAACTCCCAAACTCACATGCCATGTGGGAGGTGCTGCTCATGAAGTCATTCTATTGCTGTCTCCATAGGTGGTGGTCACTGGGGCTGTAGATGATCTAAATAATTCTATTGCTGTCTCCACAGGTGGAGGTCACTGAGGCTGTAGATGATCTAGATCATTCTATTGCTGTCTCCATAGGTGGTGGTCACTAGGGCTGTAGATGATCTAGATCATTCTATTGGTGTCTCCATAGGTGGTGGTCACTGGGGCTGTAGATGATCTGGATCATTGTATTGCTGTCTCCGTAGGTGGTTGTCACTGGGGCAGTAGATGATCTAGATCCTTCTATTGCTGTCTCCATAGGTGGTGGTCACTGGGGCAGTAGACGATCTAGATCCTGCTATTGCTGTCTCCATAGATGGTGGTCACTGGGGCTGTAGATGATCTAGATCATTATATTGCTGTCTCTGTAGGTGGTGGTCATTGGGGCTGTAGATGATCTAGATCATTCTATTGCTGTCACTGTAGGTGGTGGTCACTGGGGCTGTAGATGATTAGATCATGTTATTGCTGCCTCCGTAGGTGGTGGTCACTGGGGTTGTAGATGACCTAGATCATTCTCATGCAGGGCTAGCACTTCCACAGCAGCATCTGTTGTGGGCATACCTACAGCCAGGAGAGGACATCCCTGGGCTCATGGCTATCACAGCAGTAGAACATCTCATAATGGACATCAATTATAATCAAACAGCACGCTGTCATCCTGCAAGGACTGTGGTAGAATCAGTGGAACTTCTGTTAGGACGAGCTGCCATGAAATCTGAGCTGAAGAGTCATAGTGAGGCAACTACTGCTGGGGCTGTGTCCCGGAGCAGGTGCCCGCACACACACACACACACACACACACACACACACACACACACACACACACACACACACACACGCACGCACGCACACACACACACACACACACACACACACACACACACACACACCATACCTCGCAACCTCTTAGTGCAAACAATTTGGACAAAGCCCAACAAAATGGTGGGACAATGGCCCAAAAATAGGGACAAATTTTAAATATTGCTCTTATAAACTTCGAAAGTTGCTAGAGTGACAGGGTTTGTTTTAACATACATTTTCTGGAATATCTAAAGTCTGAAACTTATATGTATGTCATTATTTAGTAACTTCAGTCCTCGGATCATACCAGTGATTTGCCAGAAAACCACAAATTTTATGGGGAACAGACCAAAAATATGAGCCAAAAATCTGGACATTCTGAGAAAATTTGGACAGTTGAGAGGTATAACTCACACTGCGACAGACCTTAGTATATCACACACATGTACTTCCAGTAACAGTGGCCCTTCACAATCCCTTTTATGTTAATGCCCTTCAGTCAAAGCCCAAGGACACAGATGACTTCTTTCTTTTAATTGTGCACAGTACTCACACGTTTTCTTGTGAAAGACGTCTGCATATGCACTCCCATCCCTACCTGCATGAATGATGGTAACTGCGCACTGCCCTTTGTACAGTGTTACTTAGGTTGCTTATTTCTGATGCACAGTGTGGCTAGCCTGTGCATGAGTAGGCACAGCCTACTGTTGGGTTTTCCATCCATCACATTTACTGCAGTATATATGCTTAACTCAGGGCTTCTATCGGCTGAAGCAGCATGCAACCTGTTGCTGTTTTGCCAGTGGCACAGCTTACTACACATGCTTCTGTTTAGCATTGATTTATTTATTTTAGTTTGGCATTTGTTAACCGGGTATGTCTGACTAAGCCAAGGCCCATTTTCAGTGGAGGCCCAGGGATGAAAAGCCCCACTAAGAATACAATCAAAAACAGTTACAGAATCAAATATTATACATAGGATAAAATATTCTGACAAAGAAAAAATAAATATACAAGGCAAACTCCCATCAACACAAGAAAATTTAAATACATGGAAAACACCATTGTATGATAATAAAATAGTAAGATGTGTATAACAAACTTTGCAACGAGTGAAGAGTAAGGTAGTAAGAGAATATGGAAACAGTCACGGGTGGTTAGAGAAAGAGAAATAGCTAAAAGAGAACAGAGTATAGGGAACACAAGTTCAGAATAAAATGGAATATATTATAATAATCAGAGAAGGATAAGAGGATAGAGAAAGTGAAGGTGAAAAGGTAGGAGAAAAAAACGAGTAAAAGATTTACTTTAGGTTTTGACAGCTTTAAAAAGGGTTTCTTTTAAGTTTATTTTGAAGCTTAAAGCGTATGGTAGAGTTTTAATGTTAAGTGGAAGTTTGTTCCAGGCTAGGGCAACAGAATAGCTGTATAAGTAATGTCCAATTGTTTTTTTTTTTTTTGGTTTATAGATATACAGGAAGAGGGTGGCAAAAGCCAGGGTACCGTTTGGCTAGGCTTATATAGGTCCTAAGGCCAATAGCCTAGTACCTACCTATGAACCTATGACCCTAAGAACTCCTCTGAGACAATGGTTAGGGGAGTAAAGGGAAATAAGGGAAGAGATGGCAGGGCAGACGGTAGGTTTGTTTAGGATGGTGTGAATAAGTTGTAGTTGAGGGAGTAGGAGTCGATGGGGGAACTCCAGCCAGTTTAGAATGTGTGAAGAAAGGCAGGTGGTGAGAGTTATAGGGGTGATTAGCAACCAACCTCGCAATTTTATTATAAATGAGTTCAAGCTTAGTCATAAGTGAAGAATGTAAGTTGGTAAAGCTAGCAGAGCCATAGAAAAGACAGGGAAGAAGACAGGTATGGGCAAGAGGAAGCCTAGAGTCATTTGTTATTTCTGTAGAGCAGTCCAAGCTTTTGATGTGTCTTTTTTATGCAGTTTAAGATGTGCAGATCAAACTTAACAAGGCCATCAATAATTACCCCAGCAGTGTTGTGCGTGTTTCAATGTCAGTGACAGTGTTGCTAAGTGATGTGATGGTAAATGATGATTTAAGATGTGTGAGGCATTTTGGGAGAAAAAGGAGGAGTTTAGTTTTTTTTAGGGTTAAGTATGAGTTGATTGTTAGTTAACCAGTTTTCAATAGAATGAAGGGAATTTGGGGAAAGTGAGAGAAGGTCACAGAGGTTATCAGCAGTGGAGATGACAGTACAATCATCAGCATATTCTGAAGGATAATCTGGAGCTGCTGATGGCACAGTTTCCACTGTCTGGGCTCCTATACTTTTAATTGTATGTCTAAACCACTATGCTTATGTAAATATCTAATGCAATCATATGTTATTATCTGCTATATATTATAACTGTATGTCTAAACCACAATGCTCATGTAAATATCTTATATATAGTATGTTAGCAATTGTTCTGAAGCTTTTCTCCCCGTGACTCCGCTGAAAACAGACAACTTTGTCCAGTTGCACCTCCCCAGTAAACAAATGTAAAATAAAATAAATGCATAAATAATAAAATAAAAATATTGTATGACATGAAAGAGGAAAGGAAGTATAAAGACTATTAGTGAAGATGTTAAAATGTACTG
This sequence comes from Protopterus annectens, assembly GCF_019279795.1. Taxonomy (NCBI): domain Eukaryota; kingdom Metazoa; phylum Chordata; order Ceratodontiformes; family Protopteridae; genus Protopterus; species Protopterus annectens. Next base: position 1,493,608,760 of record NC_056726.1, read on the forward strand.
GCCCAAGGATGGAGCCTTGAGGTACACCTGTAATAACAGGAAGAATGGGTGAGCAGGTGGAGAGCCATTTGACAGACTACTGTCTGTGGGAGAGACAGCTAGAAAACCAATTCAGGGTAAGATTAGAGATATTAAGTTCAGACAATTTACAAAGTAGTTTGGATGGGAGAAAGTATTGAAAGGTTTGGAGAGATCAAGAAACAGACAAGAGACTAATTTGTTGTTGTCTCTAGCTTGTGATACATAGTGTGTAAAGGAAATAAGACCATTGTTTGTGCTGTGGTTTGGACGGAAGCCATGTTGGGAGGGAGTGAGCAGATTATTCTGAAGGATAATCTGCCACTGCTGGCACACTTTCCACTGCTTTCGCTGCTGGGCCCTGGTTCTCCTACAACCATCCTTGTGTTGTAACTACCTCCTAAGTATGATAGTACGATATTAATCAGCATTGCACATACTACAAATACTTTTGTACACTTGGCAGGATGACACTGCAGGGCACCATTGGATGAATCCAGCCAGTGAAAGCATGCCTTCAGCAGGCCACACAGTCAGTAATGTTGTTTTAGATGGGGGGCAGTTGCTCCCCCTGGTCTGCTTCATTCTATGGATTTCTGATGGGTGTTATCAGCCAAGACTCCAGACCATATCTGTCATTACCATTAAGATGCATCTGTGAAAGTCACCCCTCACTGCAAATTAGTATATATCACGTGTGCCACATGTGGGAATCATGATAACTATCTTGGTGGCCTGAAGACACTTTGTAGATGACACAGTGTGCATTACAGACCACTTGGCAGTTGATGAAGTGATACCCTTACCTCCTTCCCAGTTCACCAGGTGGGTTTTTTATTTAAATTTGGGTGCAGGCTATGGCCCAAATTGCCTCAGGGAAATGGGCTATATCATAGAATTCCAAAATGGTGGTCCCTCATTTTTCTGTGGTACATGGGAACTGTGTATGCTTTCTCCCACATGATGAAGCATATGGCATTGAGTTTTCTTTTGACAGATGCCTAAGATACCATTATTGAGTCCCCAGTAGGTGACTCAATGGTGCCTTGTAAATATTACACATAAAGTCACACATTCTTTGCTATCCACTGGGATAGGTACTCCAGGACTAGCACGGGACTGCAAATGAGACCAGCACATGTCCACAGTGTCTTGCATGATGTCTCTATTCACAGAGTACTGATTCACAATGTCGGTGTTGTGGATTCCATGAAGTGTTAACAGGGTTCTGAAGACATGGTGCCTCAGGGGAGGACAACATGTACCATCATGGCTCATAGTGACAATGACAGCTTGCTGCAGATGTATATTTACTAATGCAGCAGCAACCACTAATGTTTTTTTTCATAATTCCCTTAGCAAGAATATAAAGATTCAGCAATAATCTTTTCAGCAGCAGCACAGTTCCATGATGAGGCATTTATGCATGTTCAAATCTCTTCTCTGTTTTGTTTTGCCTAATTTGCATACAACAGCCAATTATTTTAATGATATTCTTCATAACCATGTCATTACATAGCCAAAAAGTCTGCTCAGAATTCTTCACTAGTGATTAAGTGTGTTTCCGAGTCACACATATCCTACTCATGACTACTTGTTATGCAAATTCACTGACTACAATGTGGAAAAGTTTTCTGAATCCCAGCTTTGGAGTCCAAAAGTATTTTCAGCTGTACTATTTAGACTATGAAAAAGTATTTAATAGATTTGGTGTGCTTAAAACGATTACTTCACTTACTTTTATTTTATTTATTTATTATTTATTTATTATTTATTTAACATTTGTTTACTGGGAAAGTCTGACTTTTAAGAAGTCAATTTTCAGTGGAGGCCTGGGGAGAAACTCCTGATGCATGTCTTTGAAATTTCCAATTTTCTTTCCAATTATCTTTGCAGGTACAACTCTGAACAGTTATTAACAATTATGAACACAAATTAAAATATGAAAAAAATATTAGAGATAGGAAAACTATCTAGTGTATCAACATTTAAAGGATAGTATTGTTCACTTATTTCAATTTTCACATATATTTTGCCTTTATTTAAAGTTGCTTGTGTGTGTGTAATAAGGCAGTCAACAAATGAAGCCATTACCTTGGTAGGTATACATATTAAGTTTTTCTTGCATGCACATTTCCTTTTGACTTATTTCATAAATTAATTTTACTGTATTTTGCAATTAATGGAAATCTTAACATTTTTAGTAATTTAGGACAAGAGTCAATACAAATGATATAGCAGTAATTTCCTTCAAACAAACTGACAGTTAAATGAGACAAATATAATTAATTTATTGTTTGTTTTTTTCTTTACCTACATGGCCCTCCAAAATCCATGACTCCGTCATCTGCACCCAGATACCTAATTCATTGGCAGGTGTTACACAGATTTTCTCCAAAGTCAGAAAACAGCTGTATGACCTCTACATTCCTGGCCCAGGATACTACTTATTCATCCCATTCATATCTCCCCAAAGGGAAGGGTCAGGTGATAGGATGTGGTCCAATGTATAGACCGCATCTGCCTTCTTCCATATGTTGATGTAACTCCATAAACTCATGGAAACTGAAAGCCACACTAATTCATGTAATCCTGCCATCCCCTGAATGTGTGGCATGAGCTACTGCATGTCTCATACCTGTGTTGTCCTGCTATCCCCCCTCTTAGGTTCATAGGTTCATAGGTTCATACTAGGCTATCTGCCCGAGGGCATTTACAAGCCTAGCCCATAGTTTTGTGGCTTACGCCACCCCTTTAGTATGGGGAACTATACCCATTATTTTGCTGTGCCTCTGTCGAGCAGTGACACTGAGGTAATCCCTGGGGTATATCTGCGATCTCCCATCCATTGGTCAAGATTTCTCTTGAACAAGGTCAGTGAGGTGCTCTGCCTCACATATACCGGGATTTTATTCCACAGCATAGGGAGTCTTTGGGTGATGAATCTATCCCTCCAGCACGTCCTATTTATAGCCATGTCGAGGTTTAAGTCTCCTGCCCTTGTGGCTCTGACAGATCTAGATTTTTTGAGGTGAAGCATATTCATCAAATCTGGGTTTGACATGGCCTTGTATGTTAGGCAAAAGTCACCTCTGAGCAAGCGGTAAGTGACTGAATAGAGCTGGAGTTCTTTCAGTCGGGCAGCATAGGACAGATGTTTGAGACCCTTTATCCTTTTGGTGAGGAACTTTTGTGGCCTCTCCAGCTGCTGCAAGTGTCGGGTCAGATACATTCCGAATGGGGCATTGTACTCAATCATTGGTCTGATGAGTGATGAGTATAGGGAGACTATGACCTCCCTTGATCTAGATGAGAATCCCTTCATGATAAGGTGGGCAATGTAGAAGGTCTTCCTAACTACTTTAGCTACATGGATGTCGAATGACAGACTACTATCAACCTGGGTCCCCAGGTCCCTGATAACTTCTTCTGTGCTCAGTGGATTGCCACCTATTTGGTAGCTAGGGGTAACCTTGTTTTTCCCGAAGGGTATGACTATGCATTTTTTGGCATTTAACTTTAGGCCATGGCTCTGGCACCAGTTATCCGTTTCTGTGAGACCCTTCTGAAGGATATCTGTGTCAGATGTGTTTTCTACTATGGCGCCCAGTTTGCAGTCATCTGCAAACTTTGTCAGCCATAACCCTCCTGTGTTTGCTTGTACTTCAGAAAAGTAGATGCCAAACAAGAGTGGGCCCAGGACTGAGCCCTGTGGTACAGCACTTGTGACAGGCTTTGAGTCTGACATGGCGCCAGCAACTCTGACCCTGTGGGTTCTGTCACTCAGCCAGTTTGCAACCCATCTTGTGATGTATGGGTTAACATTTAAGCTGATGAGTTTTTCAATGATACCCGAGTGGGGTATTGTATCGAAGGCCTTCGCCAGATCGAGGTAGGCTGTATGGACTGCCTTTCCCTCATCAATGGCTTTGGTGACTGTTTTGAAAAAGTCAACCAAGTTTAGAAGGCATGATCTGCCTTTGACAAAGCCAAACTGGGATGGATCCAAAGTCTGCAAATTCCCTATGTCTTTATTTATGAGGTCCATTATGATCCTCTCCATGGCTTTGCAGATAAGGCTTGTCAAGCTAATGGGCGGTAATTTCCAGGGTCGGTGGAGGCACCGCCTTTGTGAAGTGGGACCACAGTTGCAGTGCGCCACTCCTGGAGTGCGTATCCAGAGGTAAGACTATGATTAAACAGCTGTCCTAGCTGTGGGTTTAATTCCTCGTTGAGTTCGTGGAGCACACAGCCGGGGACACCATCAGGTCCCATGGATGCTGTGTTTTTGCTTTGGAGAGAGCAGTTCTCACTTGGGCGTTGGAGATGTTTGGGGGCTGCAATCGCTTGGTATAGATATCTCTCCTTTTGGGAGTGTGCACTGAACCTGTCAGCCAGTATGTTGGCAATGTCTGTAGGATCAGTAATCTTCACATCATTTTGAACTAGTTCTGAGCATATCTGGGAGTTTCCTCCCAGGTTTCTAACATAGCTAAAGAAGGCCTTATGATTGTCTTTTGAGTCTTTAGCTATTTTTCTCTCAAAATTTGCTTTGGATGATTTTATGAGAGCTCTTAGTGTTTAAATTATAGTGATCAAGGGTGTCTTACCTTTTAAGGATTTTGCTCTATCTTGTAGTAGCTTCCTCCTTTTGTTGTAGAGTTTGTTTATGGCTGGGGTCCACCAGACTGGACGCTTGCCTTTGGTACAAAGAGTCTTTGTTTTGCTTGGGATTGCCTTATCCATGCAGTCCTGTATTGTCACTACCCAGTAGTGTCACTACCCCTCTAAGATGGGTGTACTGCTATTATCCATTCATTTCCATTCCCCCAGTCAACCCTTCCGGTGCCTGAAACAATAATCAAACTCGAGTTGCCTGGAATGAAAAGTTATTTAATGATGATGATTGATTGATGAAGGTGCCTGCTTGCTGGATGTAGCTTCTGCTTGCTGTTTGGCAAAACTAAAGTCTGATTAATGCACTGAACTTTGCAGACTATTAACCTTTTCAGCACTATACAGTATATCAACTTTTGTGCAGTCGCTAATAAAATAACTTGTCTATGTAACAGACAACATGTACGATAATGTCACAGTTTACAAGTTTTAATGTCTCAGGTTAAACTTTTCAGGCAGCATCAAAGTTAGGAGCATGGTCTAATGGTTAAGGTGTTTGCCTTACAAACACAAGATGCAGGATTTGAGTCTCATAAGAGATAATTGGTTAGGCCTGCAAAGGCAGTTAGCTTAGTACAAACCTATGCACTATGAAGATAATCTCCAGTTACCTCAGAAAAACATATACCAGCTCTAACAAAAGATCTGATTTAAAATCATACATTTTCAATGTCCTTTACATACATTTTTATATGAAAGCAGTGTTTGGAATTTGCAGTCTGTTGGAAACTTTCAAAGTCAGTACTTTGGTAATGTGATACAGTCTGTTTATTATATTCTGTTTCAAGGTGAATGATCTTAAACTTTTAGAGAGTTGCTCCTGTTTTCTGTCTTCCGATTCTCTCTGCACCTGGTTTCTTATATGTAATTTTCCTTGAAACTTGTACCAGGTACAAAATGCATTACATACAGTTGGATACCTTTTACTTGCATCTCATGCTAAGAGTAGTTTAACCCTTTAATGTATACATGCTAGCAAACAGAAATGTACATGCACTGTTATTGTAATAAACAGAAGTGTATATGCAGTGTTATATTTTAAAACAGTTCTCCCTTTTTGTTTTAAAACACACAAACAAGTTTACATTGATATATATTCTTTGGTCAAATCATAATTTTTATTACGATTTATAGAGAAAACATTAGGAAACAAAAATGTAGTTTTCTTTTGATGCAGCAAGTTAAAATACTGTTGATATTGTCAGTACAATGATAACAGCCATTACTATTAGAATTGAATGATTGATCCAGTTTATCAATGTTTTTCCTTTTGCAGACCACCCTGTAAAAATGTCCCACCAGTTATGAGCTGTGTCAGCTTCAGTTTTTTCTGCAAGCTTTAATTTATTTTTTACAATTACATAATTTAATTCATGACTTAGGATTGTTCTATTTACCTTTTGTAACTGTAACTGTCTGCGTTCACTTATGACTTTATGTAATGATTTTAATGAAAAACCTACATTAATTGTTGACAGTATCCTGCACGGAATATGGCCACCGAGCGATTCAGCAAACAGCTGATCTGACGTGCACGAGCCTGAACACTGTTCCTGCAGGATGATAATTACCTCATTTGCTGACGAAAACCATGCAAATGAGGTGAATTAGCGATTCAGGAAGCAGGCAGGAATCCGTGCTGGAACAGTGCTAATTGCAGAAATGTGATTGGTTACTAACCGCACACATTTCTGCAAACAGCAAAATGGAGGGATGACAGCTCAAATAAAAGCATGTATTATAAACTTTAGGCATGCCAATGGCCAAATATATGGTCATTGGCATTGGAAAGTGTTTAAATTAATAAAAAACAAACTATTGTTTTCTGTCCGATCTCAGCCGTTTAAACATAGGGCAGTGGCACGCAAACGGGATCATGCCGAAGATAAAACAAAAGTGTAAAAACTACATTCTAGGGGAAATATGTATTTTGCCTTTATAGTCAATGGCATGCAGAATCAAAACATTACCAGGGAACACTGGTTGTTAAGGGGAAAGGCTCAATGTCAGAGCAGTAACTATGGACTAAGGCAGTGGGGGTATGCAAATGAGGGGAAATTTACTGAATCACAAAATATTCTAAGTCCACTCACTGCACCTAACTGTGTAGGTGCTAGAACAGGAGAGTGTAGGCAGGAGGAGTAGCTAACATGAAAAGGGAGTATGTCATGCTTGCTGTAAGAAGAATGGAGCTCCGTTGCTTAGGTTTGCACTTAGCTAAACACAGCTAAGCAAGGGGGTGTGTCTGAGGCTGCAATGTCTTGCACTATGAAATGAAGAGCATGTTCGCATCCAGGGAGGGCCTTTTCTGCTAAAATGTGTTTATCTTAGCTACACAGGTGTGCACGGTGTGCACTGGGACTTAAAAAAAAAAAAAACGGAAATAGCAGGACCATTTACATTTAGGCAGCAGGTTTGTGTACCGCACCTTGGGGCTTAAAAAGAGCGGAGATGGGAAGGGGAAAAGAAAAAAAAGGGAACTAGCAAAATACAGCCACTCAAATGCAAGTAAAATAGCTGGCAAGTCAAATGTCTCAAAGATAGCCAATCACACAGGCAGCATCTGCAGCACACCACTATAAACTATGCAAACACCTTCCAGTCTGGTTTTTCCCACAAACTCTGCACCATAGGTGTAGACATATGGGGGAATTTTAACTGACAAAACTAGCAAAAAATGTTAAGGGCTGCTATCACATTGATGTATCAGTATCTGCAAGAGGCCAACGGCGCTGAGGAGGATAATACTGACAACCGACTCAGACCACGGAGTATGAGAAGAGTGTTCAGACCCAGGGTAACCTACCAGGGGCTACATGATCTGGAGATAGTAGAGCACTACAGGGTGGACAGGGACATACTTCAGCTACTCATTGACCTGTGCCGGCTTTACCTCAGACCCAGAGCCAACAGAGGGGAACCCATCCTAGTGGATACCAAGGTATGTGTAGCCTTAAGAATACTAGCTACAGGTACTTTCCAAACCAACTGGAGATATCATGGGAGTCTCATAGGCATCTGCATCCAGGATACTCCACCAGTTCCTGGATGCCATGCGACCACATGCCGGTGAGCACATTTACTTCCCCAGCACCCATGAGGAGAGGACCAGCAAAATGCATCTCTTCCACCATGTAGCTGAATACCTGGAGGTACTGGATGCCATAGACGGCATGCACATCCACAACAAAGCACCACCCAGTGACAAGGGTAGGGTCTACCTAAACCGCAAGGGGTTCCACTCAATCAACTGCCAGGTCATATGCAATGCCCAGGGCATTATCATGAATGTGTCTGCTGGCAGCCCTGGAAGCAATCACGACTCCCACATCTGGCATTCAGCATAGCTGTACAATGCATTTGCCAATGGGGACATCCCATATGGCCATCTGGTGGGGATGCTGGCTACACACTAGAGCCATGGCAGATGACACTCATCAGAAATGCATGCACACCAACACAAGAATGCAATAATGAGGCACACGCACAAATCAGGATCATTATAGAGTGTGTGTTTGGGATTCTCAAGTCATGGTTCTGCTGCCTTGACATATCCGGTGGAGACTTGCAGTACTCTCCAGCCACATGAGCATACATATTCATAGTGTGTGCCATGCTACACAATATGATCCTGCAGAAACAGCTGCAACAGGAAAAAAATGCGGAAGGGCCACACAATCCCCCCACCATTGGCATAGTCTCCACAGGCATAGAGGGACTCGGAGGAGGAACATCCTGAGCCTGCCCCTGTAGGCAGATGGAGACATGCCCAGTATGCCCTGTCCTTGGCAAAGAGGCAATGCATAGCTTATACACTCACACTGTAGGGCCTGAGGGACTGATCTCTCTCTCTTTCTCTGACTCACACACACAGTAAAATGGATGCCAAACATCACACCACCTATACCTTACCATGTATAGGCAGTGTACTGTGTGTATCTGACATAGTCAGCCCTCAAGCACCATCCTCACAACTGCCCCAGGGACAAGGTAAGTCAGTCTTCTTAACAATAAATGAATGGAGTAGAATGTTCTGATAGCATATCTATGGTATTGATGCAAGCATGCAAGGGAATGGGGTGGCTTACTGGGATAGCAGCAGACAACTGACAGCTTTGTGGGGCAGCAGGAAGTGTATTCCCAGTACTGGCTTACCCACACTATGCAGTACCATTCTTGTTGACAAATACCACTGCAGTATATGTGGTAAGACAAATAACTGGGGGGTCATAGGTCACATGCATGGATGTCAAAGTGGGGGTCCCATTCCCACCCCCAGCCTCACCCAGCAGATCAGCTGTAGAAAACCATACAGAAATGTCTGGCAAAGGCCCCAACATGGCAACATCCATTAAATCCCCACCTACAGACTTACACAGTGATATAACATCAGGTCTGGCAGTGGCAGTATGGCTCTGAAAGGTAAGAAGTCTGAAACTACAAATGTTTATAGGTTCATTGGTTCATAGGTGTATACTACGGTAATGGCCCTGGAGCCTATATAAGCCTAGCCCAAGAAGATTCTCTGGCTATGCCAGAACAATCTGACCTGTGGTTGATACTGTTATGCCCATAGTCTCAAAAATAGGTCACAGCACTATGCTAAATGGGACCAAAATGTTAAGCAAATATCTGCCAGTCTCTGCAAATGTGTATTGTGTACAGATGTGTCACCCCCCACCCATTGTCCCATAGAAATACAGTAACATGTCCCTAGCCTTAAGCAGCATCCAACTGTCAGCTACAGTGATGGCTCAACATGAACAGAAAGCACTTGTCAGTAATACCCACAGCCAACTTACTGGTGCCATCCCAGTGGTGTCCACTGCCAGCAGCCTAGGAATATATGATCATCAGAATGCAATGCCTTGCTACAGATGGCCTACATCTGTCACACCTGGATTACAGGCCTCTGACAAATGCCCATGTCTCACCCACAGTGCCCTGTTAGGGAGTGTCATGGGGTCCATAACACCAACATAACACAGTTTACAAAATGCAAAGAAAGGCCATGCTGCTAACTGCTAGGAGCAAGCCTGCCAGCATCAGAGAGCTGGAATCTAGACAAAGCCATGAATAATGGGTGATAAAGGTCTAAAGAGAAGGACACCTTTGAAATACTGCCCTAATAATGTTAGAATGTTGATGGAATGATTGTATTAGCATGGAATGTCTGAAGGGTATGAAGTCTGAAACTGCAATGGCAGCTGTTAGTAATATCTGACTTCAACCTTGAGTAACTTGCAAAACACTTTTCCTTGAAAACCACTCTCGTTTGGGTAACCAACCAGATATAAGAGTCATGAATCTGGACATTCTGTGATACTCTGTGCAGACGACAGGCAGGGTTAGGAGTCTAAACATGGGAATGCACTCATTGCTGGCTGTCCTAACCCTGGATGATGGTGACATGTCTGCACCCGCAGAACTCTGGCCCACAACCATGAGGAGTAACACACCCTTCCCTGATCACTCATCCTATGCAACATCCTGACCCCAAAATGTGGCCAGCCAAGCAAAATGAGGTTGGCCATATGGGTCTATATATAACGAAAAATCCGGACATTGAATATGTAATGATCAAAACGTCACGGAAATCGAAAACTGTATTGTGGGGGGCTGTGCCCCCCACACCCCCTGCTAAATATATATTCTAAATCTGAGATTGCACTACAGTGAGGAAAGGGCAAATACCCTAATCATCATTGTACTGAGACCCTACAATACCGTTTTCAATTTCCGTGAAGCTTCGATCTTTACACATTCAATGAATGGCTTTTTCATTCATCTGATATAGACCTGGGCCATGCATATATGTGAGACACACACACACCTCCAGGTTGGTCAAACAGTCTGATACACACAAGACCCTCCAAGTGCAGTCAACCTTTGAGAAGACCCCTATGCAAAGTACTGGTGGCTATAGGCCAACATATCTGACCCAGGACACCCCCCCACATACCTTATCCCCTACAAATCTATCTAGAGTCTGCCTGTCACCCTGATCCTACCTGACTTATATTACCCAACCATGGACTGGAAATCAGACAATGCCAGAACAGAAATGCACAGAGATTCCACCATTGTAATATATCACCAAGGTGCTGGACCATTTCCACAGCTCCAGCAGTCAATTGGTTGCAGGCATACCTCTCAACAGACTGGATTGTGCAAGAATGCGTAGCATTTGGCCCATAATATTTGTGTGTTCATCATCCATCCTGTATTCCTCTGGTAAATCACTGTGATGATCTGAGGAGGTATGTCACGAGGTACTGAAACAATACATTACAGTGTCATACATCATATATGTTAGATGTTTGCTAAAACAAGCCCTGTAAACCTAGCAACATATACATTACTGAGATAAATAGTCACAATCACCGTATGACCCACAGTTTTCCCATTTTGATAGGCTATCTCCAGATATCCTGCACCAACAGGTTGAGAGATATGGCTGTAGCACAAAACAAACCAGAGTGGAGTACAACAATCCCTGGAATGGAGTCCCACATTTACTATTGAATGTCATACTGGGCATGCTCATACACTTAGAGAATTGTCAGTAGGCTCTATGAATTAACACGTATTCCCCACCCACTGTACTTCACATTGCCCTACTTTAGCAGTCCTGAAGATGTCTGTCACCATAGAAGTCCCTTTCGTCAAGCCTCAGCCCTATAACATAACACTATAGTACAAATAACTAGTTATGCAGGAGTTCTCATCTCAGTCCTGGCAAATGTAAAAGTCTATAAGGGTTTTCATCCAGAAAAAAGGAGGTCATTGTCCCACTGTACTCATCCCTCATTAGACCCATCATAGAGTACAATGACCCATTTATGAACCTCACAAGACATTTGCAACAACTGGAAAGGCCATAGAAACACCTCACTAAAAGCATCACAGGCCTAAAGCAGATGCCTTATGCTGACCGACTAAAAAGCTCCAGCTATACTCTGTTGCATATTGTCTACTCAGATGCGATCTCTGCTTAACATACAAGGTCATGTCAAACCCAGAGCTGGTGGACATGCTACACTTAAAGAAATCCCAATCCATCAGAGCCACACACTCCAGGGACCTAAACCTTGTTATCACAATGAACAAAACATGCTGGAGGAATAGGTTCCTGACCCAGAGACTCCCCATACTCTGAAATAGACTGCCCATACATGTCAAGTAGAGTGCCTCCTTGGCCTCTTCAAAAGGAACCTTGATGACTGGATGGAAGATAGGAAATTTACCCCGGGGATCACGTCAGTAGCCCTGCTAGACAAGGGCTCAGGGAAGTAAATATTGTGGGAAGAAATAGCCAGGGACTTGTTATGGCTAGGGCTGTACAGGCCCTAGGGCTGATACCCTAGTACCAACCTATGAACCTAAGTCTGTGTGTGTGTGTGTGTGTGTGTGTGTGTGTGTGTGTGTGTGTGTGTGTGTGTGTGTGTGTGTGTGTGTGTGTGTGTGTGTGTGTGTGTTTATAAGTTAAATATTTTGGATCCATTCAAACCCAGTACACTTCCCATTGCCCTACTTTAGCAGTCCTGCAGATAACAGTCACCTTAGAAGTCCCTTTTGTCAGGCCTCAGTCCTATAAGCTCTGTGGCGGATGCAATAACTGCGTAACACTATAATACAGAGTCCTGGCAACTGTAAAATTGTCTGTGTGTGTATGTTTATAAGTTAAAGATTTTGGGTTCATTCAAACCCAGTACACTTCCCATTGCCCTACTTTAGCAGTCCTGCAGATAACAGTCACCTTAGAAGTCCCATTTGTCAGGCATCAGCCCCATAAGCTCTGTGGCACATGCAATAACTGCGTAACATGATAGCACAAATAATTCATTAGGTAGGACTTCTAATCTGAGCTCTGGCAAATGTGTGTGTGTGTAAGTGTGTTTATGTGCAGTTTAAAGTATTTTGTGGCCTCTCTCAACCAGTACATCACCCATTTCCATACTTTACAAGGGTTGGTGATGTTCCTCACCTTAGAAGTACCTTTGGACAACCTTCACCCTATAAGCTCCGTAGTGAATGTGATAAACGCGTAACACTGTAGTAGCAATAAATATATAGGTAGGGGTTCAAATCACAGTCCTGGTAAGTGTGTGTGTGTGTGTGTGTGTGTGTGTGTGTGTGTGTGTGTGTGTGTGTGTGTGTGTGTGTGTGTGTGTGTGTGTGTGTGTGTGTGTGTGTGTGTGTGAAAACAGTATCCTGTCTGTGGGGGGGTGGGTGCTGTGTTTGTGTGAGACCCATATCCACTGGGGGGGGTTTGCTACTTTTTGCTGTTGTCCACTGAGTACATGTCCCAGTGTCCACATTATAAGGCCCACAGTTGTCATCCACTGTAGAGGGACCTGTAGACACTCTGCAGCTTTATAAGCATTGTGCCATGTGCAATAATTATGTGACAGTATGGAATAGATAAAAAGATAGGTAGTCCATTAATCCTTGGATATCACTCCCCACTCAGGAATCATACACACACTCAGATAGGCAGCAACCCCTACATCGGTAGGTGGCCTGAATACCGGCTCAAAGATAGAACACACAGTGTGAAAGCAGCGGACTGAGGACCAGCCCTATACAAAGGTGCCCCGGCTGACAATGTTTGCAGATGACTACAAGGTGGGTGCTATTATTACCCCCTCACCAGGGGCGGCTCATGGCATCGGACTGCCGGTCTACAGCCCCCTCAGTTGTTTTGGTCTTGTTTATATTTTTTAATTTACTGTAAAAAAAAAATAAATAAATTTTTTTTTTTAGTTTAAATTTCGAGTCCGCGACTCGAAAGTATGCGCATGCGCATTGCGCACCTTACCCGCGGTTGTAAACAGCTTTTTTTTTTTTTTTTTTGTTTTCTTTGCAACCGGGAGGAGCACATAAGGCATCATTGTGATGCCCAGAAGTCTATGTGGCAGCGGTTCCAAACCGCATAGACTTGGAAGGGGCTCGGACTGCGACGTCCGCAGGCACGTCAGTCATGACGTGCCTGCTGGGCTAAAGCCTAAATGCTGCTGATTGGTTGTCGCTCTCTTCCCGGGCTTTATGTGCTGGGAAGAGAGCGAGAATCAGTTAGTTCAGTTTGGCTTAGGAATCGAGCAGCTTTAATTATTTGTGATGATCATCATTCTATTTTTTTTTTCATTTCGGTTTGAATCGTTTTGTTTTTGGTGGATTTATTTGGACAGCGGAAGAAGAGCAGAAGAAAGAAGAAGGAAGAAGAAGAAAGAAGAAGAAGAAAGTACAGAGTGAAGGACGGGTGCAGAATAGATGTAAGTATGTTAATTGTTAATATCCCTTCCACTATGTTGATATAGGCATCTGCAAATTTGAAAGGGGAAATAAAATGTCCCAAAAAGGAGCAAAAAGAAGAAGAATCAATCATAGTAGAAAGTGTTGGAATTTAAGCCTGATTAGATCAATTTGAAAGAAAAACTAGCTGGCTGGCAAAGTATTAATGGGGATATGGGAATGTAGCTAACTACCTTTATTTTCTACCTCTGCAATTCATTTAAAAGTGATACTTTCATGGCATTCATGAATACATATACTCAGGAACAGAATGCAGCAAGTGTGGGGCACCACACAACCCAAGAAATGTGAAATTAATTGGATAGTCATGAAAACCATGTGACAGTGTCAACTGATGGCATAGCTGCTGCAGTGAGTGAAGCAACAAGCAGCATTTGTTGAGCTGCTGACAGCTTTGGTTTAGAGCCAAGATGTTTACTCAAAACATGTCACCCTTCTTTGTCTCACAGATTATCTATTAGGGCTGTTTTTCTCTGGTGCCTTGTAGTTTCTTTGTTTAAGTAGTTATTTATATGTTTGTTTTATACATATGCAGCTACCCTCATAGCTTTCTGGCAAGATGTTGTTCTAAAGTTTTTATATCCTTATAACCTGACCTTATTTTAACCTGGAATTTGTGCATCTGTGTATATGTGGCTGCTTTGGAAATACATATTTATTTACAAAGCATTTGAACTCACAAAATAAGGTCTCACTCTTCTGATAGAGAGCTATATTTGGGTATTTTTTAAGGATTACATTTAAACTAAAAGTGGCTAGTATTTATAAAAATATTTTCTGAAATATTACAGATCTCATCCAGTTCGAAAACAAAAGTCATGCAAATTAATATATTGTGAGGTGTATTACCCTCCTGAGATGGGTAAGGTGTGTGTGTGTGTGTGTGTGTGTAAAATGCCCCAATTACTATATACTGGTGGCTAGAGAACAAATGGTGTTGTGTTGGGTAGAGATACTCAGGCTTGAACCCTGTACCTTGTATGCAGGTGTTAAGGACCTGAATTCCCTACCCACCACCATTTGTAAATAAATTGCAGATTTTTGCCTCCTATTTGATCTGATCTGTTCCTCATAATATCTGTGGTTTCTAAATGTTGCAATGCTTAATATTTGATGATGCAGTGGTAGTATTGTTGCTTTATGGCTGCAGGGTCTTGAGTTTGATTCTTGGCTGGGGTGCCTTCTGTGTGGGGTCTGCATCTTCTCCCTGTGTTTGTGTGGGTTTGCTTTTGTGTCCTCCCATGTTATAAAGACATGTCTGCATTATTTCTTCCTGGGCCTCTGCTGAAAATTGTTTTTTTGTTCCAACTCAGATTGTCCTGATTAACAAATGTTAAATAAAATTGGCAGGCATTTGAATTTCAGACTTCATATTCTTCAGAAAATACATAGTAACATGACCTTTTATTCTAGCAATTTTCTAAGTTTATAAGATGAATATTTGACATTTGTCCTTATTTTTGGGACTGTATTGCCCCATTATTGGCTTTGCCCAGTTTTTTTGTGCTAAGGTTGACAACTATGGCAAGAACTGAATTCACTGAATATGTCTGAGGGCTGTATTCCCTCATTACTGGGTTTGTCCAGGTGTTTTGTGCTAAGAGGTTTACAGCTATGGTGAGAACTGAATTCATTAAATGATAGCCATTTAAGTTTCAGTCTTCCTCTCTTTCACAAAGCAGCTGATTTGGCATAGTGGTATGTTGCTCTGACACCTTTGCACAGGGACCTTGGCAGTAAAATGTATGGTGGTAACACAGCATTTTCTATAACTTTCCAAGATTATACAAGCAATGTTTAATGTGTCCCTGGTTTTTGGCCTTTTGAGCCCCCCCCCCCAATAAATTTGGCTTTTTCCAGATTTCTTGTGCTGCAAAGTTGAGATGCAGTTGAGTATTGAATAGATTTTACAAGGAGCTGAGAGCTGCAGGGGAAGAGACGTTTAGTGCTGCTTATGGAAAATCAGCTTGCAATGTTAATAGAACAACAGGTTGTGTACTTGCTTTTGATGCAGAAGGTTGTTGGTTCTACTCCCACAAGGGGTGAATGCTGCTGTACTGAAAAAGTTGATACTAACTATGAGCCTGTTATCTTGTTTGCCATCCATTTCCTATTGCAGTATTACAAGCTTACAATTTTTAATGTAATATAGGCAATTTATTCCTCAGGGGCATCAGACACTTCGATGAAACCATGAAATATAAAGGTTTTTGCTAGCAGCAACCTCTTCATTAGTTACAGATTTATTTAATGTGGAATTATTTAGATGACTTTTTTACTTCAGAGATTGTGCATATTTACTGATAATGGTGGACTGTAGAATTGTGCATATTTACTGATATTGGTGGACTGTAGAAGTTTGAGTAGACTTTGATGAAGGAAATGTTCTGAATTGGGCAGTTTTGTCATTATTGGTGCATGCATTTTGCTTCATTGTTTACTGGAAAAATGTTCAAAACAATAGGAAGGTGTATCAAAGAGCATATGTATGTTTCATATGCAAGGGGCCTATGATTTGAAAACAGCCCAGAATTAATCTTTATTTGCCACTGGTAAAATGTATTTTCTTTGAATGTGGGTTTCAATGCTGTTTCAATGAATGTGATTTTCTAGGGCAGAGAAGTTTTAATGCTAAGTTTGTTTAGCAGATGGCTTGGTGTTTGTGCTGTAAAATGCAAAATAAAACTTTCAAATGAAGTCCAAATCATCATAGAAGTAAATCAGTATGCGCATTAGTGTTTATGATAAATGGAGTGAAATAGCCAAGTAATGGGATCATTGGAATGGCTGCAGGAGGAGGCTCCATTTGACCATGATTTTGTGAGGGGGAAGGGCGGCAAACTTAGACAGCCCCAGCTGAACTATACCTCCCAACTGTCCAGATTTTCAAAGAATGAATAGATTTTTGCTTCTTATTTTTGGTTTGTTCCTCATAAACTTTGTGGCAAATCATTTAGGAATTAAGTCACTAAATAATGACACACTGAGTTTCAGACTTCATAACCAATGCATGCTAAAGTAAGACTTGTTGTTCTATCAACTGTCTCAGTTTATACAAGAGCAATTTTTAGTACTGTTTATATGTTCCCCCAATATATTTGGCCTTGTCCAGATTTGCTGCATTAACAGTTTGAAAGGTACATACATGCAAATTACTTTATAGAATTAGGCATAGCCAAACCTCTCAACTGTCCCTGATTTTGGCTCAAAATGTTGCTCTTCCCCTAATAATCCCTCCGCAAAATAGCAATTTTGAAAGAAAACATGGAGGGTTTACAATTAAGAAATAACTGTAATCATAGTTATAGATTACTTTTATTTCAGAAATGCATGTAGATGATTTTATTTTGTCAGCTGCTCAAGTTAGCAGTACTAATATTAAAGTGTCCCTTCTTTGAGAGGTTCCCAGCTGTACTGTGTGGCTATTTTATATTTTTACATCACATTTTTGGACCATTTTTCATAAAATTATGTTTTTTTTTGGCAAATTAGTGACAAATCATTAAAGACTGAAGTTAGAAAATAATGACAAACATTTGAGTTTCAGATTTCATACCATTCAGAAAATTCATACTAATGTAAGACCTATTCTATTATCTTTCTAAGTTTATAAGAGCAATATTTTTAAAAAATTGTCATTGTTTTTGGGCCTTTGTCCCACTTCTTTGTATGGCTTTGTCCAGATTTCTTGATCTGAGGTTGAGAGGTATGACAAATGTGTTAGGGTCATCACAGTCAGCCAGAGACATTTCAAATTGTGACATACTTGTTGCACCCCACTCCCCCATGTAGTGACTCTGGATGTGTCGAAGCAAGGCAAGGAGTAGTTATGCAGTGTAAATGTGCAGGGTATCCCCCCATCCAAGGTAGACACAAGTACAGGAGTGGCTTTTCATCTGTCCTTGATTTTTGCAGAATGGTCTGGTTTCTGTCATATTTTTTGTACTGTTGATTTATGCTTATTACTCAAAGTGCCTGTTGCTCTGTGTTTAAGTAGCAATACTTTAATGACCATCAGTTAAGCTTGGCTGAGATTGTAAGATGCAAGTAAGCTTTAATAAGCATACTGTTAAAGAATTGCCAACATTGAAAGCCTTTCTGTTGGTGCCATGTAGAGAATACTTAACTAGATAATGTATAAGCCTTGGGTATTGAAATGCATATGACAGTATTTGTAATAAAGGACAGGATTACATTATTTTAAGAAGCTCATTACATTTGGAGACTTCTAGTCATCTCTGCAGGCTTTAACCGTAAACTAAACAGAATGCCAATCGTGTGGTCCATAGCCTGTACAGTAATCCTTGTAAGCAATGTATCTTGAGCTTATTTCTTGTTTGCTTTTCATTTTTTACTTTGATCATGTTTTCCCTATGAAACAAGTAGATAGTTGTCAGGCAGCAGGTCTTTTTTTGGATAAGGAACATTTTTACAGTTGGGGGCATCAGAGATTTCTACTTTCAGCATGTTACTTGGTACTTTAATAAAGCTGAATATAAATTATAATTAGAACTGCAGTGCAAGAAGTGGTTTGAGTTGAGTGCTGCTTGTTTTTCTTATACTTGATTTTGACTGGCATTCCATTAATGTATTTAAAAAAGTAATTTATTTTTCATGCCTCACAACCTTTTTGTTTCCATCTAGATATTAAGTAAGCTGTCATGCAGCCAATGCATTGAAATATTTTTATTCTTCTACACTTCATTTTGTCTTGATTGGACTCTCATAATGACGGTTTGGCACCCACTGCAGTGTATTTAGTTAGTTTTTTGTGGTTTTGAGCATAGCCCCCCCCTTTCTAGTTGGCCACACCCCTTCTCATTGACCCCACCCATTCAGCTGTCTCCTGCAGCCCCCCTTTGATTTGAAGTCACCAGCCGCCACTGCCCCTCACATGAGGTTGACATCATTCACAAAGGCCTCTCTGGGTCCTATTACTGTTATCAGAACCCTGGAAATAAGCTCAATGCCAGATGATGTGCCACCATCCCCTATGAGTATGACATAGTTCCCATAAAGTAATACATTGATGGTAGTCCACCGAATACTGATGTTGGTATAATGGAATTGAGATCACAGGTTGACAATGAGCTCTCTGGTGGCCACCTCAGTGCCACTGTCTTCCGAATGTCTTTCCATGTGTCACTTCTCCTGACTAAGGTTGCTGAATCTGGGCAGTAAAAGGACAGTGTTTCCCTGTGCACTCCCCTCATTAGCCCAATCAATTTGTGCTATGGACCATTTTCCATGTACCCCACTGGACACCAGCAACAACAGGAGAGGCTGCAAGTGTACCTCACAAAGAGGATCTTAGGTACTACACACTTGCCCCATATGGATAGACTCCAACAACTGCAATGAATCTCTGTCTCATACTGGCAACTTAGGTGAGATCTCTGCCTGACATACACAGCCATGTCTGACCCAACCTTGTCAGGAATGCTAGTTCTGATTAAACCAATCTGTCTACACAACATGTTCCTGATACCGAAACCCCATCCTCACAATCAACAGGACATGCTGGAGGGACAGGTTCACAACCCAGAGACTGGCCATGCTATGGAATAGATGTCACATACATGTCAAGGAGAGCACATCACTGGACCTCTTCAAGAGAAATCAGGATTAGTGGATGGGGAATAGCATACCCACCCTGGGGATCACTCCAGTGACTATACTCAGTAGACACACTGGGGGGTATTGTCAGGTTACATGAGGTCAGTGTATTCCCATGGGCTATCCTTCTAAAGCCTCCATGGTCATTTGCCACATACACACCTATGAATCTTTGAATCTATGGATCTCAGTACTGTCAAATGTGTGTGTATGCATTAGTGTGTATAAAAGTGTTTGTGAGTGTGTAAGCATGTGGGTGGAAGTAGTTAGTGGCCCGTCTCACCCAGTACAGCTACCACTGTCATAGCTTACAAGTGCTGTAGATGTTATTCACTATATAGGTATCTTGGGACACTCTGCAACCTATAAGCTCTGTGGTGTGTGTGTGTGGTAAATGCATAACACTATAATACCAATAACTACATAGCTATGGGTTCTAATATGAGTCCTGGCAAATGTGTGCGTGCATGTATTATTGTGTGTAGGTGTGTATATGTGTACATTACAGTATTCTGTGGCGACTCTCACCCAGTACAGCACCCATTGTCATAATTTGTAAGGCCTGGTGATGTCCCTATCCTTAGACATACCTTTGGACAAGTGTTAACCCATAACCTCCATGCTGCGTGTGATAGATGCGTAACAATGTAATAACAATAAATAGATAGGTAGGGGTTCTTATCTCAGTCCTGGCAAATGTGTGTGAAAGAAGAGTATTGTGTGTGTGCTTGTGTGTGAGCGACATCCATTGACTGGGCATGGTTTCATAATTTATGCCATGGTACTCATGGTACACATTCCTATGTCTACTGTATGAGGTCTGCTGTACACATCAACCATAGTGGTATCTGTAGACATGCCTCAGCCCTATAAGCCCTGTGCAACAGTATGGAATAGTATGGTATGAATAACAAGATAGGTTGGTCTGCTAATGTCAGTACAGGTAAGTGTGTGTGTGTGTGTGTGTGTGTGTGTGTGTGTGTGTGTGTGTGTGTGTGTGTGTGTGTGTGTGTGTGTGTGTGTGTGTGTGTGTGTGTGTGTGTGTGTGTGTGTGTGTGTGTGTGTGTGTGTGTGCGCACGAGCAATGGTGTGTATAGCAGTGGTTGTGAGTGTGTAGACTTGTATGTGACACTATTATGAGTACTCCCACACCCAGTACAGCCACCATTGCCATACCCCACAAGGCCACGTGATGTTATTCACCTTACAGGTTCCTTGTAACACTAATTATACTAGTAGTCCTGTATCACCTGCAATAACCACATAATAGTGTGGTACCACAACTTGATGGGTAGGGGTTCCAAACATGACACTTGAAACTATGATCTTGTGAGTGCATGTGGTGTGTGTGTGTGTGTGTGTGTGTGTGTGTGTGTGTGTGTGTGTGTGTGTGTGTGTGTGTGTGTGTGTGTGTGTGTGTGTGAACAGTATTCTCTGTGTGTTTGGTCGACACAATATCCTCTGGGGTTGAGGGCGGTAGCAATTTGAGGTGTGTTCCACCCACCACACTTAACATTGTCCACTATACTAGAACTGATGTCAACCACCATAAACTGAGATACAACACCCTCAGCCCTATAAGCTGTGAGGCACATGTAGGAACTGTTACACACACTTGGGAAATGTGTGCAGATACAGCTGTACCTCGACAATGACATGGTCAATATGTTACAACACTGCCATACCCCTCATTGCTGATGTCTGCAGGGCCACATCCTGCTGACACACAGACACCTGGGACACACAATACAGCATGTGAGAACACATATAGTGTTAATAACACCAATAATGCATCATGCCTGAAAAGGTACAGATGCTCTGATGTGCACCCATTACAAATGCTAAATGACAGCACCTTACACAGTATTAAATAGCTACACTCTACTACTGTCACCCTGTGCATCAGACCCATATTAGTCTATCCCTGTATTGATGGTATGGATGGCATGGATGTAGCACAGGTATCATTATATGCACAGGGTGTTGTGTACGTCTGCCAGAAGCCTAGGCTGGGCCATACTGTTGACGTCATGTGTGTGTGTGTGTGTTTGGGGGGTGTTCATTAAATGGGCTGTGGAGGGGTGGTGTGTGTGTGTGTGTGTGTGTGTGTGTGTGTGTGTGTGTGTGTGTGTGTGTGTGTGTGTGTGTGTGTGTGTGTGTGTGTGTGTGGAGGTGACTTATCTGATGGGGATGTGTGTGTGTTTGTATGCACACAGTCACTCCATCTTTTGCCCCCATTTATGCAGATCTGTTCATGGGCTATCTTGAACATCAGCTTATTTATGATGTTTCACATAATCTATTTCTTCAAGAAATTGACATTTGGTGGTGCTACTTGGATGATTGCTGGATGGTGTGGAAGGGGGATCTATCTTTCCTATTGGAATTTGTTGAATACCTCAATCAAAACAAATGGGGTATTCAATTTACTTTAAATTTCAACAAAGAATCTATCACTTTTTTTAGATGTGAAAGTTATTAGGAATTTTGACCATATCCTCCAAACGGAGATGTTTAGAAAATATCCCCCGTATAATACATTATTGCATGCTGGCAGTCATCACCCCCCCCTACATCATCCGCAATATACCCAAGTCACAATTTTTTAGGATGTGCCGCATTTGTTATACTTAGGAGACTCATGCCAGGTTTGAACAGGATCTGCATAATTTGTTTATCCAGAGGGGATATAAAGACAATAACATTTGTCAGGATAGGGATCAGGTTAGACAACAATCTAGAGAGGAGCTGTTACACTATAAAAAGTCTGACATTAATAGGGATGAGCAACAACCCATACGATTGGTACCCATGTTTGGCAGGAATTTACAAACGTTTAAGATGGTTATCAACCAACATTGGGATACCTTAAAGACCAATGCCAAACTTAATGACATATTGTCCTCTACTTGTTCATTTTCTTTCCACAGGGGGCCATTAGGTTCTCGCCTTAGTCATTATAAACGTAGGGTTCCACCCACACTTCAACAGTCCACTATATTTGTCAATAGGGTTAAGTGATGTGTTCCTTGTGGACATTGTTCCGACTGTCCCCACATATTTAAAACTCAAACATTTACCAGTTCCAATACCCCCAAGGTTTACTACATTTTATGTTTTGGAAATTGTAGCAGTGAATGGATTGTGTATTTGGCTACCTGTTCCTGTTCGGCGTTTTTTGTTGGACAAACGTCTAGGACACCTCAGTGAGATCAGGAACAGGAGAGCCACTAATGCTTTATTTAAGCACACCTTGGTACATAAGATAGCCAGATTACATTTTCTGTGATTCATAGGGTCCAGGTTTCTAAGTTTTTTAAAGTTGGTTGGCACACTATATTAAACAGCAAGGAATCAGGTTGGATTATCAGGCTAGGGGGGTTGTTTAAACCTGGTCTGAATGAACTGTCATAATGATTTATTCAACCGATAATTTTTGTGAATGCTGTCACATTGGTGCAGTGGTTAACATTGTCATCTCACAGCAAGAGGTTCTCCGGTTCGATTCTCAGCTGGAGTCCCTTCTGTGTGGAGTTTGCATGTTCTCCCTGTGTTCACGTGGGTTTCCTCCGGGTACTCCGGTTTCCTCCCACATTCCAAAGACATGCATCTGGAGCATTTCTCCCCGGGCCTCCGCTGAAAACAGGCTCTGTGGAACCTAGTCGGACTTTCCCGGTCAACAAATGATAAATAAAAAAATAAATAAATGTATTAAGGATTGGGCATTTTTATTTGTTTAATGCAATGAGGAAGGTTGATGCCAAAACCAGTTTGCCTTGTGGTCTCTTATGCTACCTAAATAAACAGGTTCAAAGTTTTCACCCATTGTGCTGGACCTCTTTGTGTGGTGTACCTATTGCCTGTATGATTTGGTCCATGCACATCTGTATGCGTGGGTGTATGTGTGTTTGATTACATGGTGTATAGTTCACCATCTCTGGCCACAGACAAGGGAACTGGGCCTACCATGGGTATCACTGACACCACCAGGGCTGAGTCCAGATGCAGTACTACTCCCCGATGGTGACTGCTGCCTGCTAGAACCGTGTCCCTGTTGGGACCAGCCAGGATCCCGTGCCTATGGTCTGCTGCATCATGGCATGAACAGCACACCCCCTTCAGTAGTGCTGTTGGTACTGCCAACATGGGAATGTGATGATGCACGGCCATGTACACCCTCAGCTGATCATGGTGCTGCTCTACATCCATATGGCTGCTGGCCAGTGTCCGCCAAATGCTCAAGCACAGATATTCCATGGTTGAGGAGTGCCAAGGTCTCCCCCCACCATCTAGTCATGATCCCAATATGCTCACAGATGGCTGCAATGAGTTCATATTGCCACAGACACCAGGGACATGACCGTGCATATAGGTCTGGTATTACATACATTCCGTGCCTGTGCCCCCATGATGGCCCAAACATGTATCTCGTGACTGCTGTTGTGGCACTTGCAACAGGGGCATGATGGTCTGCAGTCCTCCTCTGAGCACCCCTGCCCATCTGCCTGTGTGGGAGCTTGCCAGCATTCTGGCTATGGCTAGTGCCTGTACCCTCACTTGCCATAGTCACCACAATACACTTTTCCATGCCACCATCTGCCAACTGTCCATTATCTGTGGCCACTGGTTATCAACTCAAATGCCCTGGATCAGCTGGTAAACTCACCTACCAGAGATGAAAACATATCTCATAAGACATCTGCAACAACTGGAAAGGCCAAAGAAATACCTCACAAAGAGGATTACTGGCCTCAAACAGATGCCCTACGGAGACCATCTCAAAAAAACTCCAGCTTTACTCCATCACATATCGCTTACTCAGAGGTGATCTCTGCCTAACATACAAAGCTATGTCAATCCCAGAGCTGTTGGACATGCTCCACTTAAAGAAATCCCAATCCCTCTGAGCTACATGCTCTAGAGACCTAAACCTTGTCACCACAATAAACAGAACATGCCGGAGGGATAGATTCCTGTTCCAGGGACTTCCCATACTCTGGAATAAGCTACCTATCTATATCAAACAAAGCTCCTCATTAGCACTCTTCAAGAAAAATCTTGATGATTGGATGGGAAATAGGAAATTCACCCTGGGGATCACCTCTGTGGCTCTGCTCGACAGTGGCACAGGAAAATAATTTTCTTGGGTGGAAAAAGCCAGGGTACCTTTTTGGCTGGGCTTGTATAGGCCCAGGGCTGATAGTCTAGTACTTACCTATGAACCTATGAACTGGTGACGGGGTATGGGTGGGCATTGTGACTGTGTGCAGGGATGGGGTTGACAATAGTGGGATGCCAACCGATGGCACATATTCAGATCCTGACAACCCCACCTGTGCCTCAATGTGAGTATCATCATGGTCAGAGTCTGCAGAGACACTGACATCAATATCAGAGGAAGAGGGACCACAGCCAACATGTCCACCTGTGAGGAAAAAAACAACATATGTAAATTATTACTGGCACTATAAGGTTTGCTGGTACACACACACACACACACACACACACACACACACACACACAGGTGAGGTGCCTCAAAGGCATTACACAGACCTCACATTAGCCGATTGGGGACATTCACGACACACAGTCAGACAATAACATGCACACTCTGGGCAGATCCTCAGCATCATGCAGTACAGCCCTTTCCAGTTACCATTACTACTTATATACACTTCTGGGATACGTGAGTGGTGTTAGCAGGTGATGGCCCTTCACCTAGCACACACTGCACCCATGTAAATGATTGCTGTTCACCTGTATAGCACTGTGGCAACTCTTACAGAACACACCTCCCAACTGTACAGGGTTTTGCTGAATGTCTACATGTGTGGCTTATATGTTTGATCTGTTCCTCATAACTCCTGTGTTTGTCTGATACATTACTGGGTTAATGTGTGGATTGGTGCCACTAATTAATATCCTAATTTAAGGTGCAGACTGTATAACCTGCAGTACATGTATGTTAAAACAAAGCCGGTTACTCAAACAACTTCCCAAGCTTACAGTTGATATAGTAAGTGTACACACATCTGTTAACATGCCAGGTTTTTGTGATATATCACATGAAACCTGAGAAATCAGGCGAAAGCCAAACACACTCTGGCTAGGCTTATAAATGCCCTAGGGCAGATAGCCTAGTATGAACCTATAACACTGCCATCATTTAGTATGACATATAACCTGTGCAATCCAACTAAAGAACATACACATCATTCACAGGTAATATCTGGTAACTGAAATACGTACAATAGACTGGTTGCATGAGTGTGCACACCTTAAAGTAATACTCTGTTAAACCACCTTTTGATTTAATCACAGCATGCAATCATTTTGGGAAGGTGTCCATCAGCATTGCACATCTTGACTTGCCAATGTTTGCATACTCTCCCTTGCAAAATACCTCCAACTATGTCAGATTGCAAGGGCATCTCCTATGCATTGCCCTCTTCCGGTCACCCTGCATATATCCTATTGGACGTAGGTGTGGGCTCTGACTCGGCCAGTGCAGAACATTGTATGTGTTCTGGTGAAGCCGTCCTTTTGTCAATTTGGATATATAGTCTGGGCCATTGTTGTGTGGAAAGGTGGAATTCCTCACCATCTGCAGCTATGTGGCAGACAACAGAACATTTTGGAGCCACAAGGGACTGGTGTTTGGAACTGTTCATAATCCCCTCTAACTTGGCTACAGCCCCAGTTTCAGCTTGTGAACAGCAACCCCAAAACAGGACACTGCCATCACCATGCTTCACTGTGGGGGTGTTGTTGTTGTGGTGGTGTGCATGGTGTTATTGCGCCAAACACACCTGTCAGAATTGTGGTGAAAGAGTTCAACTGTGGTCCCATATTACCATAACACATTTTCTCACTTGCTTTTTGGAAACCTGATGTATTGTTTCCATACTTTCACCAGGCCTGGATATTGTTTGCTGTGAGGAACGTCTGCCATCTTCCTACCCTACCCTATAGGCAGAACATGGAATGTTGTTGTGAAATGTAGTACACACCCAGTACTTGCCAGAGATTTCTGCTACTCCTTCACTGTTGCTGTAGGGCTCCTGGCAGCCTCCCTGGCCAGTTTTGGTCTTGTATTCTCATAAACTTTGGTGGGATGTCCACTCCTTTGCAATGTCACTGTAACCCTATATTTTCACCACCTTTTGATGACTGTCTGCACTGTGTTCCATGGTATGTGCAATGCTGTGGAAATGTTTGGTACCCTTCTTCAGGCTGATACATCTCAAACACATGAACCTTAGTAGCTTTGTCAGCTCTATGCGAACTGTGGCTGTTGCTGTAGCAGGCAACTGGGTATATGTTAGGATAATCCTGGTAGGACAGCTGACCATTATTTGCTATTAATCAAAGAGTCTCTGTAATTGATGGCAGTTGTGTACCCAATAAGATGTACTGTTGCAGTTAAATCGAAATCTGTCTCAATACAGTACTAGCTTCAGTCTGTGCACACATACGCATCTAGGTTGTTGTACTATTGTTATGTGTCATTATTGTTCCCCTAACAGATTTGTTTGCATTGCAATTGAATTGTACAGGTTATAGGTTACATGAAAAGTTGGCAGTATTTTGAACATGTCTATTGTGCTCTCATATTTGTATATCAGAAACACCTTGCATTCTAACAGGTGTGTACACCATTTATATGCACTGTATACCACTAATTTATACAATATGACCCTAGTTTTTTCAGTCTTTGTCGAGATGTCCTGCAATGACAGATTGTGAGTTTTGCTAAAGACATGTGACATCTACTGCAAATAGGCCCCTGTGATGGCCACCGTGAAGCAATGCAGTAAACACCACCACAAGTGAATATGCAGATATTGCCAAATGACTGAGTGTAACAGTTGTGTGCATAGTCACATGCATTAACTTTAGCATGCCTGGGGTATTAGTGAGCCACATCAGGAAAACCCCATACTTACTGGATTCAGGCTGCTGTCCCATGTGCAGTCCAGAGAGGCCTATGTAGTTGTGAGGGAGAGGTATTGTCAGCAGATTCACATTAGGCATTAGTACAAGATGAACACTACGTGTCTGCACAGGTACAGTACACACTATGATATTACACAATTTGCTGTTCTTCACCATAGATGTGCACTTGTGTGCATTACTACACCGTACCTCTAATGCATTTTGCACTGACATATGCATCTAGAGACTCTATAGAAGAGTGTTTAAATGCTACATCATTACATTGATGTGCACTTTGGCCTTACCGGGATGCTCCCTGCCTGTTGCCTCAGTGCCACCCACCTCCATGACTGCTGTTTCCCATGTTTGAGTTTGGGGATACCCCATGGTTGGCAAGGAGCTCCTCTGTTGCTGTAAGTTGGGCCTGTGTGGCTGTACCATCCATCACTACAGTAGCAGCCCTTTGCCAGGCAAGATGCATCAGGTCAGTTGCTTTATGCTTGACCTAATTGTATGTACGTCCATGGTGGTTCAAGACGTTCACTCTGTGGGCAATCTCATCCCACAGGGCAGTCCACTCCTGCAGATTTTGCCAGCTACAGCCAGAAAGAATGGTATATTTTAAATTTACAGCTTCTGTGATGGTTGCTGTCTCCACATCGATGTAAGGCGGTTGCTGCTGCATGATACCTGGAAGACATAAACAGGGAAATACATCACATGACCTCAGACATTGACCAGAGTTCTTTACAGAGCCAGCACATGCATATGGACTATCATTAGACACCACATACAAACACATCATACCCCTGTACCTGGCAACACTGTATGAAATACATTGTACTGTTGGTCCTGATGTGTCATGTTCCCTCCAATGAGGGCCAGGACATTGCATAAACCACCATTCATCATCCACGTTTGTGTAGCAGGATGACAGTGGCCATGTTCCTTGCAGATGGGATGTCAATGGTGCTCAGGTTTGCTTGCATATGGTGTGTAATGGAGCTGGGAGCATATACCTGGGTTCATGTAGGATGCAGACAGGAATGTTATCAGGGCGCAAAGGGATTTGCTTTTGTTAACTTTGATTAGGCAGTTTGCACCTGATCCATGATGATGAGGGGAGGGGTGCATGTGCTGTGCATATCCACCTATACTGATGGTGATCCAGGGTGGTGATGTTTGCCCTAAACCTGTCTGCAGCAGGTTGGCTGTAGCTATGGTGTGTATGTATATGCTGTGATTGACAACCATTACAGGGTGGGTTGGTGCCTCTGAGACTGGAGACATATGAGAAGATGGCCTTGTGATTGCCCTTAGTGGATGTGTCCAATCTGTACTCATAGTTAGCCTTACAGTAATCCACCTGTGACCTATTATGCTCATTCAGACAAAGGTTGACATGCTGCCCAGTTGGTGCCTGCTCCTACTTTGCCCTGTACAGCCAATATAGCATCACAAAATGTGCTTTTTGCATTGCTGCTGTCCAGCAAAGGGGTTTACTCTACTTTGGTGGAGACAGGCTTTACAAGTAAGGTTTTGCTGAGACCATACAGCTATGTTGGTGGTCATATATCTGTTTGTAGTAGGCATGGACACAGGGTCAGAACACAGTTGGCCACCTCTACAATGTCAATGTGATACTCATGCATATTATACTACCCATGTCTGTGTACTCATGTTTATTATATTACCCGTGTCTGTGTACTCATGCTTATTATACTACCCGTGTCTGTGTACTCATGCTTATTATACTACCCATGTCTGTGGACTCATGCTTATTATACTACCCGTGTCTGTGTACTCATGCTTATTATACTACCCGTGTCTGTGTACTCATGCTTATTATACTACCCGCGTCTGTGTACTCATGCTTATTATACTACCCGTGTCTGTGTACTCATGCTTATTATACTACCCGCGTCTGTGTACTCATGCTTATTATACTACCTCTGTCTGTGTACTCATGCTTATTATACTACCCGTGTCTGTGTACTCATGCTTATTACTACCCATGTCTGTGTACTGATGCTTATTATACTACCCATGTCTGTGAACTCATGCTTATTATACTACCCATGTCTGTGTACTCATGCTTATTATACTACCCATGTCTGTGTACTCATGCTTATTATACTACCCGTGTCTGTGTACTCATGCTTATTATACTAGCCATGCCTGTGTACTCATGCTTGTTATACTACCTGTGTCTGTGTACTTATGCTTATTATACTACCCATGTCAGTGTACTCTTATTATACTACCCATGTATGCGTACCCATGCTTATTATACTACCTGTGTCTGTGTACTCATGGTTATTATATTACCCGTGTCTGTGTACTCATGCTTATTATACTACCCGTGTCTGTGTACTCATGCTTATTATACTACCCATGTCTGTGTACTCATGTTTATTATACTACCCATGTCTGTGTACTCATGCTTATTATACTACCCATGTCTGTGTACTCATGCTTATTACACTACCCATGTCTGTGTGCTCATGCTTATTGTACTAGCCATGTCTATGTAGTCATGCTTATTATACTACCCATGTCTGTGTACTCATGCTTATTATACTAGCCATTTCTGTGTCAGGGCAATGCCACAACCGATAGCTGTAGAAGTGTAACTCTGTTGGCTGCACAGAAACTAAAGTTACACACAACATGTACAGCTTATTTACCTGATGTTTTGCATCCCATGTCAGTTGTTATGAGGCAGCCAGGTACACATACCCAAACATACATATGCACAGGTAATACCTGCTATACATTTCTCTTCTATGTCAGTATGGCACACTGTAATTACAGTCTTGTTTCTCAGTCAGTCATGTCAACCGGTTAGGGCAGGACATCTGGAGGACACTGCACATACATGGTGGGCTATGGGCCACAACTAGTGACACTGTCTTCATGTTGCTGTAACACACGTATATCATTTGATAGTGCAGTAACCTTTGCATTCACAGACTTACCCTAGAGGATGTCTGACACTCATATGGCAGGCAGAGAGGAGAAAGTCTAGGTGTGTGGTAGTGAGGGTAGGAACTGTTAATATTGTGATTATGACTGGTATAGGGACAGAGCTAGCTGATATGCTGGACAGAGGAAAGGTGGATATATTGTGTGTGCCAGATACCAGAAGGAAGGGATGTACAGCTGTGTGTATCAGAGTCAGGTACAAATAGTTCTATCATGGTGTGTATGGGTGGGGAACTGGTATTGGGGTTAACCTGAAGGAACATTATGCCAAGATTTTTTGTGCAGGTGATAAGAGTGTTGAGTAGAGTGATGTTTAGGAGGCTGGGAATTGATGGTGTAATGATGACAGTTGTTAGTGCATATGCTCCGCTAATTGCATGTGTGATAGTTGAGAGAGAGACGTACTTTGGTGTGGTTGGATGACGTGGTGATGAGTGTACCCAAGGGTGAGAGAATGGTGATTAGAGCAGATTTCAATGGGCATGTTGGTGAAGGGGGACAGAGGGGATGCAGATGTGATGGGTAGGTATGGTGTTAAGCAAAGGAATGCGAAGGCGAGATGGTGGTGGAGTTTGCAACAGAGGTTGGACATAGGTGTGGTGAATACATACATTTACAAGATTGAGGGGCATAGGGTGACATACAAGAGTGGAGGAAGATGCACACAGGTTGATTATCTTCTATGCAGGTGGGCATGTTTGAAGAGGATTGGTAACTGTAAAGTGGTGACATAGGAAAGTGTAGCTAGGCAGCATGGAAGGTTGGTCTGTGGGATAATATTGATGATCAAGAATTGGAGGAGGAGTGTGAGGGCAGTACCATGGATCAAATGGTGGCTACTGAGAAAGGGTGATTGTGAGGCTGAGTTCAGGGAAGAGTTAAGATAGGCAGTGGGTGGCAGTGAAGAATTAGCGAATATCTGGGTAACTACATCCAAGCTAGCAAGGGAGATGAGTAGAACGGGGCTTGGTGTGACATCTGTACAGAGGAAGGAGGACAAGGAGATCTGGTGGTGGCATGAGGAAGTACAGGGGAGTATACAGAGAAAGAGGTTGGCCAAGGAGAAGTGGGATTGTCAGACAGATGCAGAAAGTAGACAGGTGTATAGGGAGATGGGGTGCATGGCAAAGAGACTGGTGGCAAAGGCTGCAGATGGGGCATGTGAAGGGTTGCATGTAAGGTTGGACACCAGGGATGGAGGATAGGACCTGTACCAATTGACTTGGCAGAGGCATGTAGCTAGGAGGGATGTGCAGCAGAAAAGGCTGATAAAGGATAATGGTGGAAGTGAGCTCACTAACTGATAAAGGATAATGGTGGAAGTGAGCTCACTAACTGATAAAGGACAATGGTGGACGTGAGCTCACTAACTGATAAAGGACAATGGTGGACGTGAGCTCACTAACTGATAAAGGACAATGGTGGAAGTGAGCTCACTAACTGATAAAGGATAATGGTGGAAGTGAGCTCACTAACTGATAAAGGATAATGGGGGAAGTGAGCTCACTAACTGATAAAGGACAATGGTGGAAGTGAGCTCACTAACTGATAAAGGACAATGGTGGAAGTGAGCTCACTAACTGATAAAGGATAATGGGGGAAGTGAGCTCACTAACTGATAAAGGATAATGGGGGAAGTGAGCTCACTAACTGATAAAGGATAATGGGGGAAGTGAGCTCACTAACTGATAAAGGACAATGGTGGAAGTGAGCTCACTAACTGATAAAGGATAATGGGGGAAGTGAGCTCACTAACTGATAAAGGACAATGGTGGAAGTGAGCTCACTAACTGATAAAGGACAATGGTGGAAGTGAGCTCACTAACTGATAAAGGACAATGGTGGAAGTGAGCTCACTAACTGATAAAGGACAATGGGGGAAGTGAGCTCACTAACTGATAAAGGATAATGGTGGAAGTGAGCTCACTAACTGATAAAGGACAATGGGGGAAGTGAGCTCACTAACTGATAAAGGACAATGGGGGAAGTGAGCTCACTAACTGATAAAGGACAATAGTGGAAGTGAGCTCACTAACTGATAAAGGATAATGGTGGAAGTGAGCTCACTAACTGATAAAGGACAATGGTGGAAGTGAGCTCACTAACTGATAAAGGACAATGGTGGAAGTGAGCTCACTAACTGATAAAGGATAATGGTGGAAGTGAGCTCACTAACTGATAAAGGACAATGGTGGAAGTGAGCTCACTAACTGATAAAGGACAATGGTGGAAGTGAGCTCACTAACTGATAAAGGATAATGGTGGAAGTGAGCTCACTAACTGATAAAGGATAATGGTGGAAGTGAGCTCACTAGCAAGGAGAGTGTGTCGAGCAGGTGGGAACAGGACTTTGATGGGCTGTTGAATAAAGAGAACGAGAGAGGGAGAAGGTTGGATGATGTGGGTATGGTGAATCAGGATGTGCAAGAGATTATCAAGGGGGACGTAAGGATAGCTATGAAGAGATTTAAGAATGGAAAGGCTATTGTTCCAGATGACATACCTGTGGAAGCATGGACGTGTTTAGGATAAATGGCAGTGGTCTTTTTAACCGGATTGTTTACTGTAATCTTGGAAAGTGAGAGGATGTGTGAGGAGTGGATAAAATGTGTTTGGGTGCTGATTATGATAATAAGGGTGGTGTGCAGAGCTGTAGTAACTACAGAGGGATAACAATGATCAGTCACAGCATGAGGTAATTTTAAAAGGTGGCGGAAGCTAGGTTAATAAGGGAAGTGAGGATTACTGATCAGCAGTATTGTTTCATGCCAGGAAAGAGCAGTACAGATGTGATGTTTGCTCTGAGAGTGTTGATGGGGACATACAGTGAAGGTCAGAAGTAGCTGCATTGTGTCTTTGTGGGCTTAATTTCTGGTGTCATTCTAAGGGGATCCAATGTCTGTCTGCCTGGAATGACATGCTTGACAAGCCATGCTGCTTCACAAGGGACGGCTTGCACCTGTCACCCCTGGGTTTCCGGATATTGGCAAAGGCTCTTGCCACCCCCATAGTGCCTTTTTTAGACAAGGCTCAAATTCTAAATCCACCGCCCTAGAAAACAAGAATGGAAAAAAACTAAGGGTAATGCTGCTCAATGCCAGAAGTCTAAATCTCAAGATGCATGCCCTCGAAGCCCTCCTCAGTATGGAGAACATCGATGTCTGTGCTGTGACTGAAACCTGGTTCAAGGCTCCTGAGAGCACCCCGGCACTATCAGGTTTTACCTCATATCATGCGTTCCGGCCCCAAAACCCAGACCGTACCACAAAAGGAGGGGGTGTATCCATATTCATCAAGGATACCCACACCTCCAGGCTGATGGCAACTCATGAAGCATCAGAGACCATTCAGGTGCAATTAACCATAGGCAAAACTGCTCTACAGTTTGTAGTATGTTACAGGCCACCCTCTCAAACTCAGGAACCCCACACAGCCTTCCTGAAGACACTGGAGAGTATAAATGTCTCTCCAAACACCATCATATTGGGTGACTTCAACTACCCAAACATAGACTGGGAACATTACTCAAGCCCCAATACCCTAGCCCAAAGGTTCCTGGAGTTCATAAACTCAAATGCTATGGAACAACTTGTCACCATTCCCACAAGAGGAGAAAATATACTAGACCTGATCATCACAAACATGGGGACAAAATGCTCCACACCGGAAGTATATCCCTCATTGGTGAGATCAGACCATAAACTATTCTCACTGGAGATCCACATCCCGCCCCACCCCAACAAAAAGACCACAGTGAAGAACTTCTCAAAAGCCAACTTCACACTTCTTAAGACTGGTGTGGTATCCTTCAAGGCCCCTGAGCCATTGGAAACCACAACCCACGCTGCTGAATCCCTTACAAATGTTTTCTCGAGCACCTCCAGGATTGCATGGATCAAGCAATCCCAAATAAAATCAAGACCCTTTCCACCAAAGGCAAGCGCCCAATCTGGTGGACCCCAGCCATAAACAAACTTTACAACAAGAGGAGAAAGCTACTACAAGATAGAGCAAAATCCCTAAAAGGGAAGACATCTCTGATCAATACTAGTAAAAAACTACGATCACTCATAAAATCATCCAAGGCCAACTTTGAGAAAAAAATCGCCAAGGACTCAAAAGACAATCATAAGGCCTTCTTTAGCTATGTTAGAAATCTGGGTGGAAACTCCCAGATATGCTCAGAATTAGTCCAAAATTATATAAAAATCACTGAACCCACAGACATTGCAAACATACTGGCAGACAGGTTCAGTGAAAATTTCTCCCCCCCCTCCAAAAGGAGAAATATCTATCCCAGTAGAGTGTAGCCTCCCAATCAATTCAAATGCCCAGGTGAGAGCTGCTCTCTCTAAAGCTAAAAACACAGCATCAATGGGACCGGATGGTGTCCCCGGCTGTATGCTACACGAACTCAATGAGGAACTAAACCCACACATAAGGCTGCTGTTTAATCTTAGCCTTACCACAGGATACGTACCCAAAGAGTGGCGTACGGCAACTGTGGTCCCACTCCACAAAGGCGGTGCTTCTACGGACCCTGGTAATTACTGCCCCATAAGCTTAACAAGCCTGGTCTGCAAAGCTATGGAGAGGATCATAATGGAACTCATAAATAAAGACATAGGGGACCTACAGACATTGGATCCTACCCAATTTGGCTTTGTCAAGGGCAGATTATGCCTCTTGAACTTGGTCGACTATTTTGAAACAGTCACCAAGGCCATTGATGAGGGTAAGGCAGTTCACACAGCCTACCTTGACCTTGCAAAAGCTTTCAACACAATACCCCACTCGGGTATCATAGAAAAGCTCACCAGCTTAAATGTAAACCCATATGTCACAAGATGGGTTGCAAACTGGCTCAAGGACAGAACCCACAGGGTTAGAGTTGCTGGTGCCATGTCAGACTCAAGCGGTCTGGCGGTGTCCCACAGGGCTCAGTCCTGGGCCCCCTTTTGTTCAACATCTACTTTTCAGAAGTGCAGGTAAACATAGGAGGACTGTGGCAGACAAAGCTTGCAGATGACTGCAAACTGGGTGCCATAGTTGAAAATCTATCAGACACAGATATCCTTCAGAGAGGTCTCATAGAAACGGATAACTGGTGCCAGAGCCATGGCCTTAAGCTAAATGCCAAAAAATGTATAGTCATACCCTTTGGTAAAAACAAGGTAACCCCAAGTTACCACATAGGTGGCAATCCATTAAGCACAGAAGAGGTTATCAGGGACCTGGGGACCCAAGTTGACAGTAACCTTTCTTTTGACACTCACATTGCCAAAGTGGTTAGGAGGACCTTCTACATTGCCCACCTGATTTTGAAGGGATTCACATCCAGATCAAGGGAGGTCATTGTTCCCTGTACTCTTCACTTATCAGACCAATGATTGAGTACAATGCCCCATTGAATGTATCTTACCCGACACCTGCAGCAATTGGAAAGACCCCAAAAGTTCCTCACCAAAAGGATAAAGGGGCTCAAAAATATGCCATATGCTGCCCGACTGAAGAAACTCTAGCTCTATTCAGTCGCATACCATCTGCTCAGAGGTGACCTGTGCCTGACATACAAGGCCATGTCCAACCCGGAATTAATGGACATGCTCCACCTCAAAAAATCCAAATCCACCAGAGCCACAAGAGCAAGAGACTTAAACCTCAACATGGATATAAATAGGATGTGCTGGAGGGACAGATTCATCACCCAGAGACTCCCTATGCTGTGGAACAGAATCCCAGTCCATGTGAGACAGAGCACCTCACTGGCTCTGTTCAAGAGGAATCTTGACCAGTGGATGGGAGATCATAGGTTTACCCCGGGGATCATCTCTGTATCACTGCTGGACAGAGGCATGGCAAACTAATGGGTATAGTATTCTTCAACCTAAGGGGTGGTGAAAACCACACAACTCTGGCTAGGCTTATAAATGCCCTAGGGCAGATAGCCTAGTATGAACCTATGAACCTATATGACAGGATGCCTAGAGAGGAGTTGTGGTATTTTATGAGGTAATCAGGAGTGGCAGAAGACTCCATAAGAATGCTGCAGGATATTTACAAGGCTAGTGTGACAGCAGTGAGTTCTGCATTGGGAGTGACAAGTGCATTTAAGGTGGAGGTGGTAGTACATGAGGGATCAGCTATGAGCCCTTTCTTATTTGCAGTGGCGATGGACAGGTTGACAGACATGATCAGACAGGAGTCCCCCTAGACTGTGCTGTTTGCAGATTACATTGTGGTCTGTAGTGAGAGTAGGGAACTGGTTGAGGAGACCATTTAGACATGGAGGTATGGTCTAGAGAGGGGAGGAATTATGGTCAGCAAGTCTAAGATGGAATATATGTGTATGAATGGTAGGGAGGATGGAGGAATGGTGAGGATGCAGGGAGTACAGTTTTCAAAGGTGGATATATGTAAATACTTGGGAACAACAGTTCAGAGTAATAGTGAGTGTGGGAGAGAGGTGAAGATGAGAGTATGGGCAGGATGTGGGTGGTGGAGAAGGGTGTCAGGTGTGATTTGTGACAGATGAGTACCATTAAGAGTGATAGAGAAGGTCTACAAGAGGGTAATGAGACCAGCTATGTTATATGGGTTGGAGACAGTCACAGTGACAAAAAGGCAGGAGTCAGAGCTGGATGTAGTTGAGTTAATGATATTAAGATTTGCACTGGGTGTGACGAGGTTGGACAGGATTAGTAATATGTATGTTAGGGGGTCAGGCCAGGTTGGACAGTTTGGAGACAAACTCAGAGAGTGGCAGGATTATGTTGGTTTGGACATGTAATGAGGAGGTATGCTGAATATATTTGTAAAAGGATGAGGCTGCCAGGTAAGAGGAAAAGAGGAAGGCCTGAGATAAGGTGTATGTATGTGGTGATAGCAGACATGCAAGTGGTTGGTGTGACAGAGCAAGATGCAGAGGACTGGAAGACATGGAGACAGGTGATCTGCTGTGGCAATCCCTAACAGGAACAGCCAAAAGAAAGAGAATGTGATGTTGTAATGTCAGTGTTCACAGGTTTACAATTATTTGCCAGATATAACACAACTCTTGATGACATAACTACAAATATGAGGCATGGATATGGCCAGTGTGCATAACACTGAACAGTTGAATGTTGTCAGCTCAGTATATCACATGCAGTTCAACACACACAGCTGTGACAGTATTTCAGTATGCAAATACCCTGTATAGTTCTATCAGATTTCTGAGACAAACATGTATATATTTGTATTCACAATTAACATATGGATATCTGCGACAACCCAGTAGCTGGCCTAGCAGTTACACAGTCAGTACTGTGCAACACACACTATAGTTGTGGTCATATGTGAGCCATTCTTTCCTGGGGTGACTCAGGACCCTGAGCTGTGATCTATGTCACTGCAGACAGATACAGATGTTATGGCCATAAGTTCTTCTCAGCAATATATCAGTACAACATGTGTTGTTGAGACACAATATTGTTTGAACTTCCTATTTTCCACATTTACATACCCCCTACTACATTCTATTACATGCTTAATTGTTTGACATACCTGTGTTTTTTTTCAGTTCAGTTGGTATAATCCATCAGTTTCAGTGTGTGTGTGTGTGTGTGTGTGTGTGTGTGTGTGTGTGTGTGTGTGTGTGTGTGTGTGCGTGTGTGCGTGTGTGCGTGTGTGTGTGTGTGTGTGTGTGTCTGTGTATGTATGTGCGTGTGTGTGTGTGTGTGTGTGTGTGTGTGTGTGCGTGCGTGTGTGTGTCTGAGACAGATGTAGGATGTACAGCTGTTTTGCATAGGCAGCAGCATGCCGTTAGTAGATAATGCTCATGAGCAGCTGATGGTCTGTGCACCAGTTGGAGTCCCCCACTTGCTAACTGCATGTAGAACAACTGTGCTATCATTCCCATACTCAATAGCATGGAAAAACACTACTATAACTGAATACTTCATGTGGGCATTGCCCCCTTTCCTTGCCTGTGAGAAGAACTTTGTGGAGGTGTATGACAAACAGCATCACAGAGGGTAGTTGGAAATATCTCTTACAACAAACACTGTGGAGACAGCCCAACAAACTGGGGGAGAATGTTCCATACATAGGGACAGAATGCAAGCATTGCTGTTATACAGTTAAAGTAATGCTAGTTTGACAGGGTTTGTGTGGATATGTCTGCTCTGCGTGAATTTAAGTCTGAGAGTGTTATGTGATTGACATAACTCTCAACTGTAGGGCTATCTGCAGAATGGCCAGAGTGTGGACTCTTATAGTTGGTGTGTTACTCACACATTTTTGGCTTTGGAAATTCAGTAGCATACTCTGAGGATTGCAGTCAGTAAATGGTAACATGCATGTGTGTTTCTGACATCATATCCCTCAGAACAGACATGTTACGACAAACCTGTTACACCAGCAACTTTCTCAGTGTATAACAGCAATATGTCAATAATGCCCCTGTGTTTGAGTCTCTGCCCCAAAGTATGTCATGCTTTGTCCAGATGTCATGCTATAAGAGGTGGATAGGTGTAGTATATTATTATATAGTGACTTCATTCCAGATATAATCCCAGTGATGTATCAGACTACCAGAAATTTTATGTGTAGAAGGCCTTATATACGAGGACAAAGCCTGGACATTCTGTGGGACTCTATACAGTTGAGATGACTGTGTATTTCTGGTAGTTGTTGACAGACTGTCAGGATTGTGTAGCAGTGTATTGTGAATGTGTTATTTGGCCTGTGTAGGGAGGGGGTAGATGTAAGTGTTGATGGTCCTTTTCTATCTGACTTTGCATGCAGCTCCAGATTCTGGTGCTCTATCAGCTGTATATGTTTGTAGGGGCAGACTGAGACATGTTCCATACCACAGTCAGGTGTCAGACTACACTGTAAATTGGGCCAGTATATATAGGAGTAGTGTGTGAGTGGCAAACATGCTGATGATTTTGTTCACACAGTCCATATACTTTACTGTTCCTGTGGCTTACCAGTATGTCACTTTGAATGTGGTGAGATTGGTACTGGGTATGCACTTTCACACTGGTGTCTGTTGGGCAGTGCTGTTACATCCCTGTAGTGCCTGATATATTTGGAATTACATGTGTATTCCCCCATAGCAAAAGTGCATGAGCGTTGTGTCAGTCTGCCTGTAGTTTAGACAGTACTTGGTGACATGCCCAGCAGCTCAGTGTAGTTTCCCTACTGTGATGTTATGTCCCAATATTTATCAGATGTACTGTTGCCTGGCCCCCATCCATGTTGTGTACGTCTGATACATCAGTGGGATGATGTGAAGATTTATGTCAGTAACTAGTGGGGAGCAATTTTGTTTTGGACTTGGGCTATTCCAATCAATATATATTACAACAGACAGGAGGGTGTTACTGCATCAACTGTGTCACCTTATCTACTCCAGTATTTGGGATATGCTCCCAGTTTCATGGGTTTACACCCCCCCCCCATTCAGGCTTGGTCCAGCTTTGTTGCACTAAAGGGTTCTGAGCATACTTCTCGACTAACCAGATTGTTTCAGACTGTCCAGGTTTATTGCTCATGTTTATGTTCTGTTCCACAGAATCATTATTTTCATTTCTGTAGTAAATCACTGTGATGTCACTGTGATGATGTCAGGATTTCTGTCTGTAAACAATGACATACAGTTCAGTTTCAGAACTCACATCCTTCTGGACATGTATGCTAACACTAACCCTCTTACTGTAGGAACATTCTACAGTTATAACTGCAGTACGTACATTATGTCCCTGGTCTTGGACCATTGTCATCCCATTTTGACAGCTTTTGCCCAGAATTCTTACACTAAGAGGTGGAGAAGTATGGTGGTGGGTATGACTCCACTACATGTTATGAATATATATATATATATATATATATATATATATATATATATGGGTCTACTTCACATGGTCGACAAGCCATTTGATCGACTTTCATTTGGTCGACAATTCATTTGGTCGACAAGCAGTTTTATGTGGGGGGCTTTGCCCCCCACACCCCCAATGTGGGGGGCTGTGCCCCCCACACACCCCCTAACTATATATATCAACTCCAGGGTCGCACAACATTGGGGAGGGGGGCAAATCTGCCTGTCGACCAAATGAATTGTCAACCAGATGAAAGTCGATCAAACGGCTTGTCGACCATCTCAGGTAGACCCATATATATATATATATATATATATATATATATATATATATATATATATATATTTATTTATTTATTTATTTTACATTTGTTGACCGGGAAAATCCATCTGGATACATGTCCATTTTCAGCGGAGGCCTGGGGAGAAAAGCTCCACATATACAGTTAGTACATTGTTACATAGATAACAACTGATATTATATTAAACAACTATTATATAGAATTGAAAAGAGAAGCCAGCGATACAGGCATTAATAGTTACATTCATAAAAACATGATATAAGGAGGGTATTTAGAAGCAGAACAGATATTTAATTTTAAAAACAATTGGCCTCATATCAGAGGTAATACAGGTCTAAGTTGGTACAGAGGGAAGAGAAATACAAGGTGGAAATATCAGGAAAAAAGAAGCTGACATGGTAAATTCCATGGGATTCATTTGAGAGAAGAGAGGTGAGAGATTTGAGTTACATCGAGGTGTTAATCCGGGAATGAGCATTGGCATAACCAGTGGGACTTAAAGTATTGGAGTAGACTTTTTTTAAAGTAGGATAGAGAGGTAATGGTGGTAATACTGGAGGGAAGGGAGTTCCATGTATTGGCAGTGATGTTAGCAAATAGAGAATCTCCTCCTGCATTGTAGGATTTGACATTTTGAATAAGTAGCCTGTTT
Source organism: Protopterus annectens (assembly GCF_019279795.1). NCBI lineage: Eukaryota > Metazoa > Chordata > Ceratodontiformes > Protopteridae > Protopterus > Protopterus annectens. The sequence continues at coordinate 1,493,650,128 of NC_056726.1, forward strand.
GAGGAGCGTAGGCTATTTAGGTTAGTATATGGAATGACTAGGCCCTTTAGTGCAGGAGTTTTATCAGGGTGGTTAAGTATTTTATATGCCTCGATAAGTTGAGTTTGCTGAAGGAGGTTAGGGAGTTCTATCCATCCAAGGTTTTTTAGGTTATTACAGTGGTGTGTTCTATGTGGCGTACCATTTGCAAATCTGGCAATGTGATTATACGAGCATGAGAGTTTATTTAGCTCAGTTTTATTCAGCTTAGTGAACATTGGGGATGCATATAAAAGTGTAGATAATAAATGGGTACGGGCAATAGTTGCTTTTGCCATTGGTGTTAGAAAGGCTTTGATTTTATATAGTGATCCTAATTTCCTGTTAACTGTTTTAATAGTAAGATTAATATGCATATCATATCTAAATTTATTGTCTATGGTAACTCCTAGTAGTTTAGTATGGGAGTCAGGTGTTATAATTGTTCCATTGTTTGATTGTATATTAAAGGCTGTAAAGGGAAGTTTTTTGGTAGGATGAAAAAGAAGCAGTTTGGTTTTTTTGGGATTGATATATATATATATATATATATATATATATATATATATATATATATATATATATATATATATATATATTCCTTTTTTGATATCTATACATATATTTATATAACAATATATATGTAAATATTCTATACGTATTTGTTTTGTATGTATAGCTCCATATATCTGATGTATATACTTTTTCATATTTCTCTATCACCATACATATCTATATGTGTATATTTATATATACTAAACATGACTGATTCCACAATGTTTGTTCCCTACTATTCTATACCTGTACTGAATGATATATTTGAAAAAGTAGCATTTGCTATTACAGCTCAGATGGTATAGTGGTCAATTGCTTTGACTATGGTATACTGGGTCCTGGGTTCAAGTCTTGGTAGGGCTGATGGCTTGATTGCTGGGTAAAACAGTGGCTGATGGAAATAGGGTGATTAAGGCAGTAATAAGTGGGCTTGTGAGATGGTAAGCGATGGTTAAATAGGAACTGCTTAATCTGCATAGGCATCACTTAGCATCATACTCACTCACTCCTGCTTACCCCTGTGCTAATTTCTTTAAAAGAGGAAAGGGGTGAAAAAGGGGGCACATGAAAGACAGTTAGGGATGTGCAGGACAGGTGTAGGGAAGGTCCATAGCTGTCCATTTCTGGTACAGCAGCAGCTGTGCATTTGTACAGAATTTGGAGGTGAATTTGGACACTCAAACCACTGAGAGAGGGGTGAGGACATCAGTAATGTGTTGTTAAGCTAAATAAACAAGATTACATGTGTCCAGTGGACACGTGCAAAATGGACAGCTATACACGTGCAAAATGAACAGCTATGTATGGGGTGACACTTTTTGGTGGGAAGCAATTGTGTTGGAGAAGGATAGCGGGTACATTTAGGGAGGTAAGTTGGGTAGGAAGACTGACAAGACAGACAAGACAGCTGATAGGGGTGGTACACAACACATGTGGGGGTAAATATCTTGGATGGGGAGGGTGGTTGGGAATCAGATGCACATAAGCCACCATACGGTTATAGTGTGACTGAGGTCTCCACCCATGGGCAGTCACCACTGCACCTTCAAAGCCCAAAAGGTGGCTGTGCTGGGGGCTGCACGGGAGGGGCAGGATGACCCTCAAGATGCATCAAACAGCCCTCAAGCTGGCACAGCTGATCACCGTACTCTGAATGGACGATGCTGCCCACCAATCACCAGACCTGACTGCGGGTGATGGTTTCCTGTTCACATGAGCTGCAGGGGGGATGAGTCCCATCCCGTGAGTTAGTTCCACCCAAAGATGGTGTAGGAGCAACGGAAGAGGAAGGCCTGGGTTGTGTCCCAGATGTGCTGGGGGCCTGGTGCCACAGCCAGATGAGGCAGGACAGATGGATCCACCAGGATATGCCTTCCCAGACATGCTATGGTGTTTCAGTTTAAAAAATATGGTGGTTAGTCAAGAACAACACATTTCAGGATTAATTATAACAGCATGCATGGGTGTTCCGATTTACTCCATAAAACAGGATTGAAACAGTTCCATAGCAAACAGAACACATGCATATATGGAGCCACAGTAGGCATTGTAACAGCATGCAAGTTACATTGATAGCAACAGACCATCAGTGATAGTATTTGAACAGGGAACATTAAAATTCAAACGGTTCAATATTTGTATAACAATAGGACACATGTCCCAACTGTAGGTTTGGAGATGAACATACCCATTTAATGTGTATGACGTACTGATGCAGATAGAGTAGGGGAGAAAGAGAGAGAGAGAGAGGTCAATTAACAACTGTCTAGGCTTCAATTTTCAACAACTGTACAGATCATTACTCTACTCATTACTCTCCATGGCTGACCTCACTGTACATTTACCTATGGCCTGGAGATCGATAGTGGGATTGTTGTACACAGTGTATTGGTTAAGCCTTTTTACAGCTAATAAACACATTTCCTTACCTGGCAGATCTGTTGAAGAAATATGTGTTAACACTACCTGACTATTTCTACACATATTCGCATCTTCACAGTTACATATGTGACACTGACAGGAGTGCCTAGCACTCACACTTGGGGAGTGTGTTACTGAAATACTCCACCAGGATTTCTATCTGTCACCCTGGTTATTATCAGCAGTGACCATTAACCATGACATTGTGACACTTGAGGGACATGGATCAGAACAAAGTGCTTGGTATATGTACTTATCTTGCTGTCATTTGCAGCCTTGGGGTTGGACAGTGGAAATGCTGAACACAGATTGTGTTGATAAAGCCTTCTTACAGCTATTATAAGCATTTCTTACCTTGCAGACCTGTGGAGATAATTTATGTTAATACTGCCTGACTGTTTATACAAATATTCACATATTCTTGTTTGACAATATGCATTCAATGTACTACCACTGCCAGGATTTGAACCATGCCTGTTTGTACAAAAAGGTAGACCACAACTGTGTTTCATCACAATGAGCTACTGAGAAACTACTAATTTGTGCTTGACATTTTTCTTCCTCATACTCTCTGGTTTGTACAATCTGACCTTGTAGTTAGACAAATACCTTAGGTAATGACAACTGTGCTGCAATTTTCAGACAACGGATATGTGTTAGGTTTTTACTAATAGTTGCATGAAACAGTTATTTTCTACCAAAAACACATAACTATGCAGAACTTGTACACATTTATATTCCTACCACAACATAACAAAGTAAACACAACAGTCTGTGGGTTTTATTTTTATTCAATGTTTCAGAGACCTTTATTCACCTGATGACAGTCCTTTATTCATTGCACGCAGTACATAGTTTACCTACTAGTTGTTGACAATCTATAACTTTCTATTTATTTACCCTGAATAATGCAAGCTAGCTATTTACTCACCAGCCTCCCAGCACAACCTTAGCAGCCTGCTGGCATGTTCATCAATGTTTGCAGCCCTCTCATTTGCAGCTGCACAGGAGATAAATAAGCATTTATACATACCTATCAATCACATACACAGGCTGGATTTTGCAGAACACTACTTGATACTGATACTTACACACTTCATGGACATTCTGTGCCTGTGCATCTTGGATCCACTGGTCCAAGAGATCCCTCTTCCTACACTTCAGGTCAGCATAATGGTACTGGACCTCCTCACCAGTCTGAAGGATACCAGTAGCATTGGTGAGGTCATGTGCGAGATTGTCCCAGGCCTCCACTTTGTATTGGAAGCCCTGGTACTGGTCCTGCAGCAGTCTCCCTTCATGGTCTTTTACAAGAAATCCAACCATGACCCCAGACTCCTGAATGCCCCAACACTGCACCCAAAAGTGCACACCCTTATCAACGCCAGCCATAGTACCTGCAGTGACCAGCCACAACTGGTTATGGGATGTATTCCCACCTGTGAGGTTTAAATAAGGCTGATTTCCTGCCCTTTGCTTTGACTGGACAATTTTGAATATGCTGAGCTAAGCTAAGTGACAGGCAAACCCACTTAGCGCAGATAAACATTGCTTAAAGAGGTAGATGCTAAGCACTGCTTACCAGTGTACAAATCCACTTAGCTACGCTAATTATTGCTAAGCATTCCGATTTAAAACAATGCTTACACCTGCTAAGCATAGCTGAGCACTATTTAGCATTGTTCAGCTTTCATTTTATGGACTAATGACATCCTATGATATCTATGTTTACCTTCCATAACATCGCCCTATGTGCTTTCATTACATTATATTTTTTGTGGCTATACTGTATGAGACACTTGTGTTTATATGGGAGTTTCATATCTGTACTACACTGACACCTCACATTTGGATCTGTTGCACTACCCTTGCTAACAAATATATATTATTCACTACCTATTTATAAAAAAAGATCATTTTAGTTCTGTTTTCACATATAAAAATGAATGGACTGCATTGGGGCTTGAATCATGAATGACTATATGCTAAGGGAAATCTTTAACAACTACACTATTTAATTTTGGCTCTTTTGGCTGTATATTTCTTTTTAGCTCCTTTGGATGTTTAATCTATGCTATACACAGCTGTGCGACATGCACACCCACTCAGCTATGCTTAAACTTTAGTTGGGATGAGAAAAAAAATATTTGTTTAATTTTTCCTTAGTTTAGGGATGTGCACATAGCTAACAGTCATACCGTTCCACCTCTTACAGAATAAAATCTGGACAAAGCCTAACATGATTTGGGGGGGGACATATTTTAAGTAATGCTCTTACAAACTTAGAAAGTTGATGAATAATAGGTTTTGCATTAGCATGACTTACTTGTAGGATGTGAAGCCTTAGACTCAAATATTTGTCATTATTTAATGACTTTGAGCCTCAGTTCTTTGCCAGAACAGTAGAAGGGACACACCTGACATATGAGGCACATATCTGGGCATTCTGCAAATATCTGTTCAGTTGGGGTATGCTAAATTTTCAAAGTGGTGTATGGCACTTCCTGAGTGCAGGGGGTGTGTTTACTGTGCGAGCACTGCTCAGACACACCCTCTGCACTTGTTCACAGATCATGCCTGTGCAGGTTATACAGCAGCACACCTTCATAAATATGCAAGGTGCGCTGCTGTGCTGAATGGGCACAATCCGCTCCATGCAAGAATAGCCTTTTTCTTACATGAAGCTTTCATGAATCCAAGGGATGGTTTATGCACTGATGAATGTTGTTTAATGTTTACATATTAAACCATTTGTTGCACAGCATACACCAAGCATATTTATTATTTACTATCAATTTTGCTTGCACAGATATTTTTTTTGCATTTGTACGTACATGAACTGTAATGTACGTTTAGACAAGTTTATAAATTTAGTGACATTAAAGAATTATTAAAATGTTGAAAAAACTCATTTTGAAAATCCATATGTTTCTTTTGTGATGTCCAAATAGTGGGTAACCATTTTGCTTGTAAATATACTATTTGTGAAATATTCTGGCCTGTCAGTTTTAATTTGTTTGCCAGTAATTTCTATAGCAACTGATTAATGACCCTAAGCCTGTCCCTTTTTCCCCTAACAAAGTTTCATACCAGTTTCTCCTTCTCCTACAATCAGTAATGTCAGCAGGAAAAGAGATATTAAAACGTATAAATCCCTATGTCACAAGATGGGTTGCCAACTGGCTCAATGACAGAACCCACACTGTGAAAGTAGCACACTTCAAATCCAACTTTAGACCAGTGACAACTGGAGTACCACAGGGTTCAGTCCTGAGTCCTCACCTGTTTGGTATCTACTTCTCTGAAGTACAGGCTAACACAGAAGGTCTTTGGCTAATGAAGTTCACAGATGACTGCAAATTAGGAGCCAGAATTGAAACTCCTAATGATGTGGACATCCTACAAAAGGGCCTCACTGAGACAGATGCCTGGTGTCAAAGCTATGGCCTCAAGCTCAATGCCAAAAAGTGCATTGTCATCCCCTTTGGTAAAAACTCTGTACCCATGAACTACAACATAGGCGGCAGTATACGTAACACCAAAAGTGTGATAAGAGACCTTGGGACACAGGTGGACAGTAGTCTCTCTTTTGATAATCACATCATCACAGTAGTCAGGAAATCCTTCTATGTAGCACACCTCATCACAAAAGGTTTCTCATCCAGAAAAAATAGGTCATTGTTCCCCTCTACGCATCACTCATTAGACCTATTATAGAGTACAATGCCCCTTTTGGTATGTACGCCACAAGACATCTACAACAACTGTAAAGGCTGCAGAAATACCTCACAAAGAGGATTACCAGCCTCAAATAGATGCCCTACACAGACTGTCTCAAAAAACTCCAGCTTTACTCCATCGCATACCGCCTACTCAGAGGTGATCTCTGCCTAACATACAAAGCTATGTCAAACCCAGAGCTGTTGGACATGCTCCGCTTAAAGAAATCCCAATCCCTCTGAGCTACATGCTCTAGGGACCTAACCCTTGTCACCACAATAAACAGAACATGCCAGAGGTATAGATTCCTGTTCCAGAGACTTCCCATACTCTGGAATAAACTACCTATCTATATCAAACAAAGCTCCTCATTAGCACTCTTCAAGAAAAATCTTGATGATTGGAATGGAAATAGGAAATTAACCCCGGGGAACACTTCTGTGGCTCTGCTCGACAGTGGCACAGGAAAATTATTTTCTTGGGTGGCAAAAGCCAGGGTACCTTTTTGGCTGGGCTTGTATAGGCCCTAGGGCCGATAGCCTATTACCTACCTATGAACCTATGTACTACTGTTTTTTTGATAGTTTTGTCTCACTACCATACATGTTTATGGTACTCTGATTACTTGATCAAACTTGACTGTGGGATTATTATTAAAAGTTCTGATAACAAAAAGGCAAGGTTGTCTTTTAATGATTACTGAATCATTAATACAGACCAGTAAGTTCCCCTCTTGTAATTTAGTGTAGTCTATTCTGCAATACTGTTTACACAGTCAGTGCAGAACTGAAAGAGTGCCCTTTCCTCCTGTAATATGCAGCATTTTATTGGAGTATTGTTTTGTAAATCTTTTTGAAATCCAGCTAAAAAACAAATCAGGAAAGACAAACAAGACTACTTCCTGTCCTGTCAACAGCTACACCAAAACAACCCCCAACAGTTCTGGCAAAGCATCAACTGTCTTCTCAAACCTGGCCACTCCTCAACACCAGCCCCTACCTCCTCAAACAACTCTGACCCAATTTCTACACAATTCAACTCCCACTTTATTAATACCATTACCTGTCTGCTAGGAGACAATCCTAGCAAACCTCCTACTCTCCCCTCTCCAACTGTAAATCATTCCACACCTTTTATTTTTTTTCTCCCATCCAAACTAGCTACATAAAAGCACTCCTAACCAAGCTCAAACCCTGCTGTGTCACTGCCAACCTACATCCAAATGAATTCCTAAAAATAGCAGCTCCCTCTATAGCCTACCCCATATCAATCCTGATCAACCAATCCACATCTGATCTGGATGTCCCATCTCTCTGGAAAATATCCCATATCATTCCCCTCCACAAAGGGGGGACATCCAAAGAACTTACTATTGCCCCATAACTATCCTCTCACCCCTTGCAAAAATACTAGAAAAATGGAATCACAATCAACTCATCCACCACCTTCTAATGCACAACCTATTAACCAGCTCCCAGCATGGCTTTAGACCTAAACATAGTACCAGCACTGCCCTATTATCTTTCACCAACTCCATTCATCATCTACTAAATGAAGGACAACTTGTCTGCTCTATCTTCCTTGATATGTCCAAAGCTTTTGAACACCATCTCCCACCAGCTACTACTAAACAAGATTTCTTCCTTTGGTCTACAGCCCGCATCCCTGAACTGGTTCAATAGCTATCTCTCCAATCATCAGCAAGCTACCAAATGGGAAAACAATCTTTCCCCTTTTCTACTCATCTCTGTAGGTGTATGCCAAGGCTCCATACTTGGCCCACTTCTCTTTAGCATGTTTACAAATGAACTCAGCTTTTCAATGAATCACACCACCATTGTTCAATATGTTGATGACTCCACACTTATCTGATCAGCCTCAACTCCCCATGAACTCCAGGTAAAAATGCAGTCTTCCTTCCAAGACATAGAAAAACATCTTGCCAAACATCAACTTATTCTAAACCCAAACAAAACCAAGATAAGAGTCTTCACAAATAAGAAATCAACTCTTTACCAACCCCCACTCTCAATCCTCTCCTCCAATGGAACCAAGTTACTTCTTTCTAACCAAACTAAACTTCTAGTTGTAACTATTGATGCACTTCTAAAATTTTATAAACATATTTCATTGACAATCAAAAAAGTGCATACCAAACTAGGCCCTCTATAGAGCAAAACCATTCCTAACCAACAGCGCCAGGCTGGTCACTGCCCAGTCTCACCTGCTCTCAACTCTCCTCTATGGTTCTCACATTTTCACTAATCTGTGTAAGACTGACCTCAATAATCTAGAAGCTTGTTACAACAGAATAGCAAAATTTGCCAGCAGTCATCCATATAGGACTCACCATTGCACAGCCCTCTCTCAACTAAACTGGCATGAACTCCCTAACCTTTTATCCCTTAATCAGCTGACCTTAACCCATAAAATTATCCACCAACCCAATAACCTCCCTGCACTGGCTAACCTAGTACACACAAACTATAATCCAAGACCCCTCAGATCATCAGAAAAACTAATGCTAAATGTCACCCGCTCCCACAACCTCCTCTACTCTTATAAAATTGCCAGGCTGTGGAACACACTTACTCAGCCAATCACAAAAAAACAAACAACCATAAATTCAGAAAACTCCTAAAAGAGCACCTAGCAAATCACTGGCTTTGCTCCTGTCATAATGCAGGTTAAAATCCTCCAAGAATCCCATGACTGTACCCTCCCTTTTATGCTGCCTCTTATGTTGTTTTAACACACCCAATAAGACAACAATGTACTGCCTTGTAAGGAGCAGTTTCTCTCTCAAAACTTTGCTCACAATGGTTATGCTCTGCTAACCCACATGTAATCTATGTATTTATCTCAGGAACTGTTTGCCAACTTCAAGTTCCCTTCTCTTCCTCTTTAGCGTGACCATATACACATAAGTCTAACTTCATTGTAAATAGTCTTCTGTGCCTGTATCATCTGTAATTTGAATCTGTTCCATCTTTGCAAATAATTGTTATTGTTCACCCTGTAAGTTTTAACCTGTTGTATTGAATATATGATACTGTACTTATATCTCTGTGGCATCTTAGATAATACTGCATCATCTGTATTATGTTGTAACTCATCTCTTGCTATTCCTATATCATATGTATTATCCTCCTCTTAGCTTGATTGTATTTTGGAGATTTTCTCCTTGAGTGTCCACTGAAAATGGGCTTCTTTGCCCAGTCGGACATTACCCGATTAACAAATGAAATAAATAAATAAATAAAATAAAGATACATTTGCTTAACGCTGTGAAAAATGAATGTATGCTTGTCCTCCTGCTGTTTTCCAGACTGTGACACTCTGGTCTAAGGCAAGATTTCCAACATGACATTTTTGTCACCATGTACAAGAGAAATTACCTTGAGTTTTATTTGTAGTATCATGTACTTAGTACAAATTTATATTAGTAATATTACTTTTGTATACTTATTTTTTTGAAGTTTCTGCTATTTTGGTGCTATTATACAAATACAAAAAATTGTAAAAAAACAAAAGAGATATTTGTTTAACTAACACATGATTAAAACAGATATATGTACATATTTACACTTGCTGGTTTCTGCCTTTTACTCTTGTGCATTTTATACAAATACACTCTAGGTGAGAAGAAAATACATGCATGTCACTTTTGTGACTCTGTCGCTTTACTGATTTTGATTGCTCTCATTTGATCTCTATGCACTAAAACTGTTTTTTTTTTTTTTTTCTTTTTTTTATCTTTTGACAGATTATCTGGAACACTAATTTATTAATTTATTTGAAATGGTGATATCTAACAGCTTAGCTATAAGAGGCTGTTTTTGCGTGTAAGAACAACAGTCATACACCCTACTTTACTGTCTAATTTATAAGCATTTTGATTTAACTGGATAAAAGTTTTAAAACATTTGGGAATATAAATTTAAAAGCATTTAAGTAAGGCATTTGTCCATACATTAGATCCTGCTGTATATGCTAACCATTTTCTAAATGTAGAGTATTGTGCTGTAAATTATTTTCTGTCAGTGTATCTAATTGCTGTTTAAGATCTGGAATCTCTCTCTTTAACTCTTTACTAACCAGATTTTTCTTGTCTTGTAATTCTGCATGGGCTGTCTGATGTTTTTTAGTAACTTGTTCTGCCGACTCTAAAGCTCGTATGCACTTTTGAAAAAGTGTTTGCATGTCATTTTTGAACTCTGTGAACTCACTCTATCTCTTAGAAGTTTATTACATTTTTTGTTAGTTCACCATGAATCTCGTATCTGTCCTTATCTGTTTTGTGCTGTGCAGTGGCATCATTCCACTTTTGTCTAAAGGGTGTAACAAGATTTACAGGAGTTTCTGTCAAAAACTAATTTCATTGCAGTTTTAACTCTGAAATTAACATTTCACGTGTGGTAACAGAACATAGCTGTTTAACATCTGGAAATAATGTAAAAGAATTACCCTTTTTTGCTGATGTATCATCAGAAGATGTTTCTTTGCAATTCACCCTGCTAACAATGGTCTGCAATGTATTTTTATTGCATTGTACACAGAAAGCAGTTTCATATGAGTCACACAATAAACATTTACTGTCATACTACCCATTTGTATAATTTCTGACTGTCAACTTGCTCTAATAAGGTTTTACATTTGCTAATATGCTGTTTATACAAACTTTGTAGTCTGTCCAAAATTTTATCTGGTTGTTCTGACACATTAAGAGTAAAACTTTGTTTTCTACCCTGTCTAACAGCATCCATACTGCATATTAATGTAGAAAGATCTCTTATCAGTTCCATGGGAACCTGGATGGCCCATCTGGGCACTGTAGATGGTTTGAAAACCTGTAGTTACTTGAAAAGCTGGTGAAATGAAGCAGGAAGTTGCAGATTTGAAACATGGGAATTCACCGACCTGGATAATTTGTGGCGCTGGTTCCTTCCTACATGGGAGTCTCACTCCAAATCCAGACATCTGGGAACTGTACTCCTGCAAACTGTGGAAACTGAAGTGCTCCTGTTCAGGACTCAATCACATACAGAAATGTTAGTTACTGTGCTTTTACTGAAGTGACCTTTCACAAGGCACCACTCCCCCTATGTATTGAATACAGGCTAGGCTCACCACTGAAAAGTTATTTAATGATGATTGATTGATGAAGGTGCCTGCTTGCTGGATGTAGCTTCTGCTTGCTTTTTGCTGAAACAAAAGTCTGATTAATGCACTGAAAATTTAATTTTTTCAGCACTATATATTAACTTATGTGCAGTTATTAATAAAATAAACAACATGACTAGGAACCAAACACAAAGACCAAATGACGATAAAAAGTCCAAGTGTACACAGCAGGTCCACACCAGTTGATAAAATTCCTTTTATTCACAAAGTAGATTAAGCACTTTCATCAGCTTATAACTAAAGACTTCATCAGAATCTACTATACAAAAAAAAAAAAACAACACATTTAAATACTTAAAATAAACACACCACCTGATCAATTAACTAATTAACCCTTTAAAAGGACAGATACTTAAAAATTGAAAACTTTAACACAGGTCTATTCATAATTAATAAAACCAGTTCCCTCATGTGAATGTATTCCTTGTGGAAATCTAAACAATAAAGGACCTCAACTTAAGTACACTACTGATACTATAGTAGTCATTTAGCCCTGGAGGAATGTGTGCTTGTAGCCTAATTTGTCACAACAAGTCTTTAAACCCCAAAATTTCCTTCCATGGCCCACCCCAGGGATGTTGGCATACCTGCCCTACTGCAAAAAATGAAAATTCATGGTCAGGAAACTGTCCTACATGCTATGCCAGAGCATTGGTCTTTTTATGTTGCCTGATATCCAATGTGTGTTCATAGAAGTGGTCACTGAAACATATCTGTGTTTTCCCCACATAGAAATTGGAGCACACCCTACAATGAGCCACATAAACAATGCCCCTGGTGATGCATTTGCAATGAAAACTAGGTCTAATCATTTGGCGATTAACAACTAAGGTATCCCCTCTCAAAATATGGGGGCATTGGGGACAGGAGCCACATTTGTAAGGACTGCACTTCCTAAAACTCGACGGTGAAAGATGACTGGTCTCACTCTCAAGAAAATTCTTAATGGACTTACCCTTTCTAAATACAATTTTAGGCTCCATTCCTACATGCTCAAGGACCCCTTCAAAACACCTGAAAATATTCCAGTTCTTTTTCAAAATATTCAAAATATCCACATAGTCATTGGAAAAGGTGGTGATGAAAGCCTTAAAAAAACTCAGGCTTCCGATCAACCCCATCTTCATCCCTCAGACTAGTCTGATCATTGTTGCCCTTATTATAGGTCTATACGCCAAATTCATCCTTTTGGCACGAACCTCAGAAAAAAATCTGTTGTACCAATAAGTTAGGGTAACCACGTGCCATTAGCATACTAACTACTTTTTTACCCTCTTGATAAAAAACTTCTTCCTCGGATACCATACAGGCCAGTCTGACAAACTGTTCTTTTACCAACCCTTCTTTTGATGGTACAGGTGGCAACTTTTAAAGTGGAGGAGACTGTTGGAGTAAGTTGGTTTCTTAAAGATGTTACTAGTATATCTTTTGTTAACATAATCCTTTCTTAATTCAACATCCAAGTAGTGGATGGCATCCAAATGACTAGTGTAAGTAAATTTAAAGAAAGCAGTTGTATGATTACAATAATCTAAAAAAATTACTGATCTCATATATAGGTCCTTTCCAAGCAATAAAAATATCATCCAAAATGACAATACATGTTCAAATATTGCTCATAACCTGAACCAAAAAGGAACCTCCTTTCCCACTCCAACATTATGATATTAGAAAAAATGGGGGCACATGAGGCCCCAATTGCTGCCCCACATTTCTGATGATAATATTGGCCTTCAAAATACACAAAGTTACAACTCAGGACAGTCTCCATAAGTATAGTTAAAACATAAACATCATTGTTTGAAAACAACCCAGTGGCAACAATATAATCATGAAACCATTCTAACATTGAACAAATTGACCACATCAATGGTTAAAATTCTAATGTCCTCCAAAAATGCCAATTTTCCAACCTTCCTTAAAAAATCGCAGGAGTCCTTGCATAGTTCTGAATGCACATTTAGATATTTTTTAAATTTTAATATCAATGAACTTAGCAAGGGGATGAATCTTAGTTTTGAGCCATTGACTATCAGCCTTAATGGAGGATCCACAATATCTTTGTGGATCTTGGGAAGGCTGAAAATAGAGGGTACTGCAGGGTTTCACATTTAAGAAAATCATGCTCATCTAGAGTAATCGCGCCTTGATCAAACATATCTTTGAGTAAATAATCTATTTGCACATAAGATAAATTAGCCAAATTAATAGATGCTGCATCATATATAGTGTCTTCAAGCAGCATCCCATTCATATGGTTAATATAGTCAGTTTTATTCATCACCACTATCTCCCCGCCCTTGTCGGGATTCATAACTCTGATATTCATATCTGAACAAAGTTCCTTAAGTAAGCCCATTTCACTTTTGGTCAGATTGAAGTTAGATTCAGGAGGAGAACCTTCCAATAATTTTCTAAATCAAACTCACATATCTTCTCAAAAATTATTAGGGGCATCTGCAATGGGGGATTGAAGGTGCTTTTCCTACCAAGTTCCCGTGTGTTACAAATCCCACTTGTATCATGAAAAAACAATGACAAATTTAGTTTTCTCAAAAATAATTTAAAATCAACAATTAAATGTTCTAGCTGAATTTTTACAGTGGGAACAAAATTTAAGCCTTTACTCAGCATGTCACAATGTTCAATCTTGAATGTATTATCAGTGTAGTTATAAAGTTTAAAGTCACCTTTTCCATTAAGGATGGTAACAGGTCCATTTTCAACCGTCACTCTATCATCGTTCATTTGCTGAAGACAAATCCCCTCATGTAATTCTATCTCCTCTGTCCCCGCGGGTAGTAGTTGGTCGTTCACCTCCATTCCTGCCTCTGCCCATTCTGGTTCATGTTGCGGTTGTGTATCCACTCCGAACGTCTCACTGGGCCTTGTCCTAAAGGGATTTCTTGGTTCCGCTGACCATGCACGCCGTTGCTATCTTCTTCAACAATGGCAGCTTGTTCATCATTGGGTAAGCCCCTCCCTCGTGTCACGTTACTTGATAGGGGATAGGCACACCCCTGGCTATACTCTAGCCTATCCATTTCAATCTTTTTACTCTTCTCCAGTCTGACCTCATTGGAAATGTGGTCAGCTTTGTCCAAAATCAAACCTGTCATCACAGTGTAAAACCAAGAAATCCTTTTTAATCCATTTCTCCACATCAAGAATGTCTTTTAATAACACTTCCATGTTCAATGCATTATGTCTCATCATGGTTTTCATCAGTTCAAACCCTTGTTTGTCAAACAGTTCAAGAAGTTTACAATACATGGGAGAGTGCCGGGTCAAACCATTAGGAAATTTCCAGGATCTCAACCCCTTGGGAACCAATTTTAATTTTATACATTCATTGAAATATTCGTTTTTGATTAAGATCTTCCTGTAATGAATAACTTTTGTTTCAAATGTTTGCATGATTTGATCAAAAGTGCAGTTATTATTCCCCTAATAGCGAGCATTTTGTTTAGGCTTATTCCGTAACCATTCGGAAATATTCATAAAGGGTATACCAGTAGTAGAAGAAGAAGTATTGGCATGTCCATTCCCCTCCATGGTTTTCCCTTGGAAAAACTGCTGTGAAACAGGTGGTGTGCCAGGACTGTTGTTGTTAGATCCGGAAACCAGAGCCTCCAATTGAGAAATCCTGGCATTTAACTGACCCACTTGCTGTGTCAGGTGGTGAATAAGTTGAGTTAATAGTCCAATTTCCAAAGACGCCCCTCCATTGTGGGATGACGGTGGAAGCCCACTGTTTCCACTAGAACCAGCTGAGGAAACAGACAACATGACCAGAAACCAAACACAAAGACCAAATGATGATAAAAAGTCCAGGTGTACACAGCAGGTTCACACCAGCTGATACAATTTCTTTTATTCGCAAAGTAGATTAAGCACTTTCATCAGCTTATAGCTATATGTGGACATGCTGTGTATCCTAATAAAATAACTTGTCTATGTAACAGACAACATGTACAATAATGTCACAGTTTACAGGTTTTAATGTCTCAGGTTAAAATTTTCAGGCAGCATAAAAGATAATCTCCAATTACCTCAGAACAAATGTGTTCCTACATGTACCAGATCTAACAAAAAATCAGATCTAACATCGTACACTTTCAATGTCCTTTATATACATTTTTTATGAAAGTAGTGTTTGGAATTTGCAGTCTGTTGGAAACTTTCAAAGTCAGTACTTTGGTAATGTCATACAGTCTGTTCATTGTATTTTTTTTTCAAGGTGAATATTCTTAAACATTTAGAGAGTTGCTCATGTTTCTGTCTTCTGATTCTCCCTGCACCTGGTTTCTTATCTGTAATTTTTCTTGAAACTTGTACCAGACACAAAATGTATTACACACAGTTGGATATCTTTTAATTGTATCTTAGCTAAAAGCAGTTTAACCCTTTAATGTATATATGCTAGCAAACAGAAATGTACATGCACTGTTATATTTTACTACATATATATTCTAATAAACAGAAGTGTATATGCACTGTAATAAATGTCTAAAGATATATATCTAACATGGGGCAGATTTAGGGCTTTATTCCCCAATGCCTGAGGGTTAGGCCAGTTTTAAAAGTTCAAAGATCATGTCCACATTAAACCTTGGGAATCCTTTACTAACACTTAAGAAATAGTTGCTCAACAGGACAAGAATAAATCATGGTATATTACTACTTAGAGCAGCTGACAAATAATAAATCTATAGACAGTAGCAATGACACTCATTCTGAAGGATACTGCCGTTTACTAAACTATAATTCACTGAATAATAATACCAACTCAAGCCAATCTCCTTTTTTAACAATGCCATTTTTAAGGACAATGACATTTCAGTGGAAGCTGACATGATTTTGGAATTTGCATTTACCTCTTAAGTTCCATCAGTCCCTGAACTTGTTATACAATTTCAATAGTATAGGAAGTGCGACCTTGTTCATGGATAACTGCTGTACACCTCTATAGTTTAGGAGGTACAAGCCCTGTTCCTGGATAACTGCAGTATATCTCTTATATAGGAAGTACAGGCCTTGTTTCTGGGTAACTGCCCTAACCTCTATTGTTTAGGAGGTGCAAGCCCTGTTCCTGGATAACTGCAGTATACCTCTTATATAGGAAGTACAGGCCTTGTTTCTGGTTAACTGCCCTAACCTCTATATAGTATTAGAAGTGCAGATCTTGTTCCTGGACAATTGCCCTATATCTCTATAGTATAGGAAGTTCACGCAATGTTCCTGGATAATTGCCCTACATGTCTATAATATGGGAAGTTCAGCCTCTGTTCCTGGATAACTGATCTACACCTCTATTGTGTAATATCCATTGTGGCATGTGTTCCTGGATAACTGCCCTACACCTCTATTGTGTAATATCCATTGTGGCATGTGTTCCGGGATAACTGCCTACACCTCTATTGTGTAATATCCATTGTAGCATGTGTTCCTGGATAACTGCCCTACACCTCCATTGTGTAATATCCATTGTGGTATGTATTCCTGGATAACTGCCCTATACCT
Organism: Protopterus annectens; assembly: GCF_019279795.1. Lineage (NCBI taxonomy): Eukaryota > Metazoa > Chordata > Ceratodontiformes > Protopteridae > Protopterus > Protopterus annectens. The sequence goes on from NC_056726.1 coordinate 1,493,667,048, forward strand.
CTATAGTACAGGAAGTATAAGCACTATTCCTGAATAACTGATATACAATTGTGTAATACCCTTTGTGGCACTTAGTTCAGGTAATGAGCAGGTGCCACGAATGTCAGATGACCACCAGCCTGCCACTCCCAACCACTCACACCACGCTCTGTGGTGGTAACACTGCTTATTATTCCACATGAAGCAAAGCTCTTCCACCATACATTATTCAAATGTATCTTGGACCAAGAGATGTGAAAGCACAAATGTACCCCTTTTTTGTCACCTAAGTCCTTAATGAGCAGGGGAAGCCTATGAACATTTGATGTACACATGTCTATATCATAACCACAGCATTCATTGGGGTACTGGCAAATGTCAGTAATATTTTAGTAAATTTGGGGTCAGCTTGGCTTAAATGCCTCAAACTGATAGCCTAGTAACCATCTATGAACATACAAACTTATTGTAAAGTAATCTCTCTGACTATACACACACACACATATATATATGGGAAATCTGATTTTGTTATTGACCATTTAACAATATACCTGTGCCATCGCTTAGACAGTTAAAAAGGAAGGTTTGCTATGACCACTGAATTATCTTGGCAGAATTCTGCTAGTCTGTTATGCACTTTGTTTCATATTCCCAGGTTAAAGTTTTTGATTATTCCAGTTGTACTATGGCTGCTAACACTGATATTCCATATCAGCTGTAATAAATGTAATACCTTTTCATGTTTGGTGTTATTTCCAGACCATGCTGCATAGCCTCATAAAGCTTGTTCACTTCTACTTGCATCTCTAGTTGACATATGAACTTATATCACTGTAATATTGAATTGCTGGCCTTGGACTCTGATTGAGAAAATTTTAGTATTCCCTTGTGTCTTTGCAGATCTAGTAATTCTGCATCTGCATTACTTCAGCCTTTCTAGTTTTTCACAGTATTTCCATATAACATGCTATTCTACCATCAAGCACCACTTTTGTCACCTGCTTAACAGTTCCCATACATCATTATATCTTCTGCCTAGTGCTCTGTTTCCATGGGTTTCATTATTACCATAGCCTGATCTGAAAATGCCTATATGACGCTGTTATCTTCATCTTTATCAGCATCAATCTATCTACCAAAAAATATCTGATTCACCTGTTTGCAATCAGTCCCCAGAAATGTAAATCCCAGTTCACTATCTTATTTTTTTTTCTAACTCCAATGAGTAAATAATCCTCACCAGTTTTCTATGACATGTCTAATGAAATTATACCATCTTATAATACCTTTCAATGTTTGGATGTAAAACCATATTAAAATCTTTTGCTATTGCACTTCTACCCCTGTTTCTTGAAACCAAGTGACTTCAAAGCCAGATCATGATCAAATGGGACCCTAATCAGGGTAATGGATTGTGTTCCTCCCCCATACACAACCACCCCAACCCTCCCATACACAACCACCCCCTCATGCAGTCATCACAGTTTCCCATTACTTGGCTATTTCTTTCCACTTCCCATAAACACTGTTCAAACCTCTCAGTGCGCATATGGTTTCCTGCTTTACTTCTACAATGCTTACAGGTATTTCAATTTAATTTAAAACTTTTACTTCAAATTTTATAGCACAAACACTGATACAAATTTAATAAACAAAGCAATACACTCTCACAATGAAAACAGTCTTAGCATTAAAACTTCTCTGAACTTAAAATGGCATTGAACCTCACATTCAAACAAAATGCATCTGGCCAGTGGCAGATTAAGTTTACCTTTGAGCTGTTTTCAAATCATAGGCCACTTGCACATTTTGTTATGACCATGCAAACATGCATGACTTCTTTGATTCACCTTCCTGATTGTATTGAATTATATTTAACTTCTACTCCCTTCTACTTTAACACATCTGTTCCTCCTGGCTATTCCTATTTCTCTTACAAACTAATATTATTTATGCCTCGGCTTAACCACTTTCTCCTTATATACCTCCCCTAAATCATCTCTTAATAGTAACAAATGTCTACGTACTACTAATACTTTAATAACTGCAAGAATACTTTATTTCAATTTCTCACATAATATGCATTACTAAGGATTAAGTATCAATATTTGAAACTTGCATAAGGTTGTAAATATAAACAATAAGCTATTGTATCTGTAATTTTTGTTTTTAATGTATAATGTTTATAGAGCTTTTCTCCCCAGGCCTCTGCTGAAAAATGGCTAATTGCTAGCTCAGTCAGACTTTTCCCGGTCAACAAATGTAAAATAAAATAAAACCAATAAATAAATTCCTTGTATAATACAGCACCACTTGTTAGAGTATGCTTTAAATTTGCAGTTTTGAACATTTTTCAGTAAGCAATGAAACAAAACAATAGAACTAATAATGACAAAACTGCCCAATTCAGAATATTTCAACCATAAAAGACCACTCAAACTTCTGTTATTACAATCCACCAATATAGGACAATATGCACAATCTTTGTAGAAGTAAAAGTCATCTGAATAATTCCACATTTAAGAGATATGTAACTGGTTAAAAGGTTGCTGCTAACAAACAACTTTATACGTCAGTGTTTCATTTACAAATTCAGTGTCTGCTGCCTTTGAATAATAAATTGGCTTACATTAAAAAAATGGTAATAGTGCAGTTGGAAATGCATGGCAGACTGACAAGAGGCTCATAGTTACTAGACATTTCATCTGAAGGAGAACATATGTAGAATGCCCTCTTAATGCACAACACAGAATTAACAACCCATCTGTGTGCTTAGAACCCACAGCTTTCTGCATCAAATACAAACATGCTACCTGCTGTGCTACTAACAATGCTTGTTTTGCTTTTTCATACAATAATGATAGCAAAACAGTTGCTCAATGTTAACAGCTTGAGCAGCAGTAAACTTCTTTTCCCTTGAAGCTCACAATTTCTTGAAAAATGAACTTAAAATTCAATTTTATAACAACTTGGTGGTTGGAGTAGAGCATTTAGGTTCATGCTTCCTGTAAGTAAGGTACAGGGATTGAGGATGAGCAAATTAACTAACCACCTGCTATCCCTACCTAGAGCATTTTGCACAGACTCACACACACACACACACACACACACACACACACACACACACACACACACACACACACACACACACACACACACACACACACACACACACACACACACACACACACACACACACACACACACACCATGCACTCGTGTGTGGATTCACTCCTTACTTGTTTGTTCATGTTGTCTGTAGCTTGAGGCATTTCTTTTTTTTGTATTTAAATTCTCAGTTCAAGGAATGTGGAACAGAGCAGGTCTGTGCGATGAAGATGCATGCACAGATGTAGCAGGTGTGTGTGAGTGGATGCAAGGGATGTTCTTAAAGAAGAACATCCTTAAAAATAAACACACTTTTTTTTTAATTATAAAAGTAAATGTGACAGTTTTCCAGTCAGAGAGCTCCCTCCCAACCAGCACAGTCTCCTCCCAACCCATGGGCTCTAGGCGATTGCATTGGTTGCCAAGTGCAACCTTAACTGCAGTTAACCAGTTGTGGAGCTGTATGGAAATAGGAAATACACCCCAGGGATCAGTTCTGTGTCTCTGCTCAACAGTAGCACAGGAAAATAACTTTCTTGGGTGGCATAAGCCAGGGAACCTTGTTGGCTAGGCTTACATAGGCCCTTGGGCCGATAGCCTAGTACCTACCTATGAACCTATGCTGGATCTGGCTGTGAGTGAATTCACATACAAACTCTAGCAAAATTGCCTTACCATCAGTGTTTGGCCCATAAAAGGAAACCATCACCTTCCTCAATTTCTTTACTTATCCTAGTCAAAAGACATCTTCCCTGATTATCCTTCCTAACCTTAGGTACTTACGACCTTCCTAACCTTAGGTACTTACGACCTTTCTAACCTTAGGTACTTACGACCTTTCTAACCTTAGGTACTTACGACCTTTCTAACCTTAGGTACTTACGACCTTTCTAACCTTAGGTACGTATGACCTTTCTAACCTTAGGTACTTGCCAGGCTAAGCACTACTTGATCAGTATCTGCTCTTCTCTTTCAGTGTCCCCTTTCACTGGATACACTTGGCAATTTACATCTCTTGTCATTTCCTGCACTAGAACAGCATCCACCTTTTGTCTTACTAATTTCACCAAATTCTGCTTTCTTTATGCCATGTTGTACATGACCAGTCTTAATTTATGCTCCCACTAAGCACTCATCGCTGATCCAAATAAACAAGACCCCATGGGTCTTTGGGCAAACAAAGTCCTTCCAATGCTCCCTTTGGCTGAGAAAGGTATGGAAGTTCTTGGTTATTATCACAAGAGTAGGTCATCTGTCCTACCCTGGTCAAATGTATCGTTTTCTGTCTATTGAGTACACTTATCTACTTATCTTCCTTTACTCACTTCCATAATACAGTGATACAATACCATGTAACACCAGCCCTTCAAGTTCCTTTCTCTATAACTCTTAGATTTTTCATGTTTAAATTTATACTACCAAATCCTCTGTCCTACTATCACTTTCCCTACTTGCTTCAACATATTCCCCACATGTTTATTAGAACTTTCAATTCTAAGTGACACCTACTATCCTCCTTGCCTTGTTGCCCTTTTTTCAATCCTTTAACACCAAACAACAAAATCTGTATGATATTTTTACAGTTATTTTTCATGCAAGACTGCTCCTTCTAAACAAAAGGCGACAATATTTTTGCATTTGCTTATTCATATTTTAAATGTCCTTCACTGTGCTAAAAAACACGTCAAAATATGGCAGTAGTGGTTTAAGAAGAGCTGTGAATAAGCTATTCAAGTAACATATTTATCTTTATAGCATTAAAACTAAACAGATGAAAGTTAAAAGATGATTGTGTATGTGTAAACTTTTGTCCATATTTCACGTTCAGATGCCCAGTAGAACAGGTGTCCATCACTTCTCATCACTCCCACAACTTCATCTTAACCAAAACAAACAGAGAGCAGAGAAAGGAGCACCTCATCACATATGATTACTGCTTCTAAAAATCGTTCTTGTTCCTCTCTTCATCACTATCACCCAGCTGCTGACATCATAAGTTAATTAATCACAATGACCATCTCGAACTGATAAAGTCTTTCCAACATAATGCTATAATTCTTCTCCTTCAAACTACTTCATCTCCAAGTTCAAAAACCACATCAGTCATCTATTTTAGTATTCTACATTGCAGTTTTTTTCTAAATTAGGAAAAACATACACATTTCATGCCAAAATAAGACAAAACACAAAAGAATTAAGAATGAAGGATTCCACTTGTAGTCTTTGTAACTTACCATTCATCAGTCCATTCATACATACATACCATCACTAACATGTCTACACTGTCTGCTGCTCTCCTGCCAGGTCAGCTGTGTATGAAGCCATCTGATGATGGGGCTTAAAGTTTTTAACTGTGTTCCCTGGTCTCACATATTTGCAGCATCAGCTGCCATCTCAGTGCACTAGGGCAGCTGTCTCCATCCTCTTCAATCACATTCTCTAGAGCTTTCTACATACTTCAACACTGGCTTCCTATTACCTCTGTCCTTGAGGGGCAAACTATCTCTAATGTCATTAGAAGGACCATCCAACAGACTACACACTGGGTCGCCCTCCTGTAAGCTACTTCCACTGACCTGTGAAATAATAATATTTGCTGGCTTCCCAGAAACAATTTTATTGCATTGCTCGCCCCTTTCTTCTGATCAGAAGACGTCTCACCCACCTTCAGACTGCATATCTACAGCCCTACCATCTCAGCATTTTCTTTCCAACAAATCTCCTTTCATACCTGCATTTCCTTAAATACAGTAATTACTTCTTCCCCTAAGATAGCGATCCTTTAATTTATCCTCTTTTAGGTTGAGTACATTAATTTAGCCACAGCTCCTGCTTTCTTCATATTCACTCGCTCTGAGAGCAGCTATAGATCTGGTGAAAAGTGTTATACAACTCTTGGTTTCTGTCAAGCAAGTACTATACTATACTATTTTTCAGTTCTGCCTAGTTTAATAAGGCCTTGATTAAAAATATATATATATTAATAATGAAATGTCGGGCTGCACTTCTGATTCCTTACAGTTTCCCCTCCAGTGCACTCTGTTGATTTTAGGATGATGATAGTAATAATTTTTTAACCTAGTAGGCCTACTGGACCCACAATCCCTTTTAGGGATGACCTAGGAGCAGTGCCTTGCTAAGTGACTTGCTGAAGGTCATATGACAGGCAAATGAGGGCTTAGGGAATCAAACCCTGCAGCACAGTTTACCACTTTAAAACTTTGCTTAAACTGTCAGGATCAAGACAATTCACAACGATGCTCTTGCTGTAGGAGCCTCACAGTCTAGTCTTCCACAAGATTCATCATATCTTTTACTTCAGACATTTCACTCAACCGTATTACCAGAACTTTCCAGCATCCAAGACTAGCCTCCAAATTCTCCTGCTGCCTCTGAATTGGCTCCACTTTCCATTTTAGTTGCTGTAGATATCATCTTGAAATGCCTCTGGCACGTCTAACAGCTTTGTTTTCTCTCTCTCGTACTGTTTTTCTTAATTTGTTAATTTCCAAAACTCACGGCAGACAACTCAAGCATCATGGTTCCTTACATCCACAATCAGGGTATCATGTTCCTGACCATGTGGTCTTGTATCTCTTCCATCTCTCCAGCAAAACCGACAACCACACATAGCTACATGCTATAACAGAAACAATCAGCCAAAGAAACTTTATGCTGGTTTAACCTTAAAAGTATATTTTTAGACAAAAGGAGTAGAACCTGTTATCTGTCCTGACATCAGCAAATGGTCTAAATATTTCCACTTGCTCATCCTCTGCGGTTTACCAAAGTATGAGACTATTGAAATCCACCAGTCATTGTCACTGTATAACAGTTTTGATAATTTGTAATCTGTTGACTTCCACTGGAAAACAAAAGGAAACATACTTCAGAAGAAAATGAAGAAAAACTAAAATTATGGTACTTACGACCTTCCTAACCTTAGGTACTTACGACCTTTCTAACCTTAGGTACTTACGACCTTTCTAACCTTAGGTACTTACGACCTTTCTAACCTTAGGTACTTACGACCTTTCTAACCTTAGGTACGTATGACCTTTCTAACCTTAGGTACTTGCCAGGCTAAGCACTACTTGATCAGTATCTGCTCTTCTCTTTCAGTGTCCCCTTTCACTGGATACACTTGGCAATTTACATCTCTTGTCATTTCCTGCACTAGAACAGCATCCACCTTTTGTCTTACTAATTTCACCAAATTCTGCTTTCTTTATGCCATGTTGTACATGACCAGTCTTAATTTATGCTCCCACTAAGCACTCATCGCTGATCCAAATAAACAAGACCCCATGGGTCTTTGGGCAAACAAAAGTCCTTCCAATGCTCCCTTTGGCTGAGAAAGGTATGGAAGTTCTTGGTTATTATCACAAGAGTAGGTCATCTGTCCTACCCTGGTCAAATGTATCGTTTTTTCTGTCTATTGAGTACACTTATCTACTTATCTTCCTTTACTCACTTCCATAATACAGTGATACAATACCATGTAACACCAGCCCTTCAAGTTCCTTTCTCTATAACTCTTAGATTTTTCATGTTTAAATTTATACTACCAAATCCTCTGTCCTACTATCACTTTCCCTACTTGCTTCAACATATTCCCCACATGTTTATTAGAACTTTCAATTCTAAGTGACACCTACTATCCTCCTTGCCTTGTTGCCCTTTTTTCAATCCTTTAACACCAAACAACAAAATCTGTATGATATTTTTACAGTTATTTTTCATGCAAGACTGCTCCTTCTAAACAAAAGGCGACAATATTTTTGCATTTGCTTATTCATATTTTAAATGTCCTTCACTGTGCTAAAAAACACGTCAAAATATGGCAGTAGTGGTTTAAGAAGAGCTGTGAATAAGCTATTCAAGTAACATATTTATCTTTATAGCATTAAAACTAAACAGATGAAAGTTAAAAGATGATTGTGTATGTGTAAACTTTTGTCCATATTTCACGTTCAGATGCCCAGTAGAACAGGTGTCCATCACTTCTCATCACTCCCACAACTTCATCTTAACCAAAACAAACAGAGAGCAGAGAAAGGAGCACCTCATCACATATGATTACTGCTTCTAAAAATCGTTCTTGTTCGCCTCTCTTCATCACTATCACCCAGCTGCTGACATCATAAGTTAATTAATCACAATGACCATCTCGAACTGATAAAGTCTTTCCAACATAATGCTATAATTCTTCTCCTTCAAACTACTTCATCTCCAAGTTCAAAAACCACATCAGTCATCTATTTTAGTATTCTACATTGCAGTTTTTTTCTAAATTAGGAAAAACATACACATTTCATGCCAAAATAAGACAAAACACAAAAGAATTAAGAATGAAGGATTCCACTTGTAGTCTTTGTAACTTACCATTCATCAGTCCATTCATACATACATACCATCACTAACATGTCTACACTGTCTGCTGCTCTCCTGCCAGGTCAGCTGTGTATGAAGCCATCTGATGATGGGGCTTAAAGTTTTTAACTGTGTTCCCTGGTCTCACATATTTGCAGCATCAGCTGCCATCTCAGTGCACTAGGGCAGCTGTCTCCATCCTCTTCAATCACATTCTCTAGAGCTTTCTACATACTTCAACACTGGCTTCCTATTACCTCTGTCCTTGAGGGGCAAACTATCTCTAATGTCATTAGAAGGACCATCCAACAGACTACACACTGGGTCGCCCTCCTGTAAGCTACTTCCACTGACCTGTGAAATAATAATATTTGCTGGCTTCCCAGAAACAATTTTATTGCATTGCTCGCCCCTTTCTTCTGATCAGAAGACGTCTCACCCACCTTCAGACTGCATATCTACAGCCCTACCATCTCAGCATTTTCTTTCCAACAAATCTCCTTTCATACCTGCATTTCCTTAAATACAGTAATTACTTCTTCCCCTAAGATAGCGATCCTTTAATTTATCCTCTTTTAGGTTGAGTACATTAATTTAGCCACAGCTCCTGCTTTCTTCATATTCACTCGCTCTGAGAGCAGCTATAGATCTGGTGAAAAGTGTTATACAACTCTTGGTTTCTGTCAAGCAAGTACTATACTATACTATTTTTCAGTTCTGCCTAGTTTAATAAGGCCTTGATTAAAAATATATATATATTAATAATGAAATGTCGGGCTGCACTTCTGATTCCTTACAGTTTCCCCTCCAGTGCACTCTGTTGATTTTAGGATGATGATAGTAATAATTTTTTAACCTAGTAGGCCTACTGGACCCACAATCCCTTTTTAGGGATGACCTAGGAGCAGTGCCTTGCTAAGTGACTTGCTGAAGGTCATATGACAGGCAAATGAGGGCTTAGGGAATCAAACCCTGCAGCACAGTTTACCACTTTAAAACTTTGCTTAAACTGTCAGGATCAAGACAATTCACAACGTGCTCTTGCTGTAGGAGCCTCACAGTCTAGTCTTCCACAAGATTCATCATATCTTTTACTTCAGACATTTCACTCAACCGTATTACCAGAACTTTCCAGCATCCAAGACTAGCCTCCAAATTCTCCTGCTGCCTCTGAATTGGCTCCACTTTCCATTTTAGTTGCTGTAGATATCATCTTGAAATGCCTCTGGCACGTCTAACAGCTTTGTTTTCTCTCTCTCGTACTGTTTTTCTTAATTTGTTAATTTCCAAAACTCACGGCAGACAACTCAAGCATCATGGTTCCTTACATCCACAATCAGGGTATCATGTTCCCTGACCATGTGGTCTTGTATCTCTTCCATCTCTCCAGCAAAACCGACAACCACACATAGCTACATGCTATAACAGAAACAATCAGCCAAAGAAACTTTATGCTGGTTTAACCTTAAAAAGTATATTTTTAGACAAAAAGGAGTAGAACCTGTTATCTGTCCTGACATCAGCAAATGGTCTAAATATTTCCACTTGCTCATCCTCTGCGGTTTACCAAAGTATGAGACTATTGAAATCCACCAGTCATTGTCACTGTATAACAGTTTTGATAATTTGTAATCTGTTGACTTCCACTGGAAAACAAAAAGGAAACATACTTCAGAAGAAAATGCTTATGTTTGTATAAAATGTTTATTTAAATACTAATGACCAAACAAAAGCAAGAAAACAAACATAAAAATATTGATGTAAAGGCATTTTTGGAATGAATGCAAATACTCTTTTAGAGGGCCGTGAAGGAAAGAAATAAGTGGGCTCAACATTCAAAACTAGAAAGCTTCACAACAGACATACTGGGGTTTGTTATGTGATCATCATTGCCTGCTGCTTAGAACATTATCAACTAATTATTATCCTAAAACATAACCTGTAGTCCTTATCATCTGTTTCACAAACAAGCATCATTGTGTTGTCAATCCTGGGTTTGATTCCCTCACCCTCTATTTGCCTATCATGTGACTCTAAACAAATCACATAGCTAGAAAATCCTCCTAAATCATTACCTGAGGTTTGTTACTAGTGATTTAAAAAATGTTCTAGTAAACAGTGAATTAATGTTGCAGTGAAATAAAATGATTCTCAAAACATATGTTTATGTTGGTGTGTGTGTCTGTGTGTGCACAACTAAGAGAAAATGAAAAAAAGAGAGCGAATTTCTGTTTGTCATGCTGAATAGCATTACCTTTCTCACAAAGCTTTACACAGTTCCTATGTTCGTCTCCAATATGTCTATCAACACACACACACACACACACACACACACACACACACACACACACACACACATATATATATATATATATATATATATATATATATATATATATATATATATACACACACACACACACACACACACACACACACACACACACACACACACACACACACGAACACACACACACACACACACACACACACACACACACATACACACACACACACACACACACACACACACACACACACACACACACACACACACACACACACACACACACACACACACACACACACATATATATATATATATATATATATATACATATATATATATATATATATATATACACACACACACACACACACACACACACACACACACACACACACACACACACACACACACACACACACACACACACACACACACACACACACACACAGAGACACACACACACACACACACACACACACACACACACACACACACACACACACACACACACACACACAAACATGCACATATATGTACTTATATATATATATATATATATATATATATATATAATTCTAATTACATACTAAAATATATATCCCATTTGCTAAATTATTCACACTAGAAGTGTTAACTGTGTAGCCAGACTTGTAGCAATTATATTATTTTATTTTAATTTATCTATGTATTTAGTCATACATGCACACATGCATGTAGACATACATTTTAACCAGGTAAGTGAGCTGGTCCAAAGACCGTCTATACTCACAGATTCTTTACTGAACAAGAGTTGTACTTTTATTCAGTTTTCCTTTTCTGACAAGGAAGCATAGTGCCCCAAATATGTTTAAATGCATTAAGTAATCCGTTTAAACCAAAGTATTAAATTCTAAACTGGATGAGGTATGTCACTGGATATGAGACTTTGCATTCACTGTTTTATAGCTTTAGATGGTAATAGAACACTTGAGCCATTACAATGCATATTATCCTTCTCTTATTGGAGATAGTAAGGACAGTACTAGATTATTATAGCCAATCCAAGGATTTCAATGAAGTGAATAAGTAATGACCAGAGACAAAAGTCTTTTACTAAAGGCTGTTGTTTTCAGGTTCAGTTGTACATGTCCTAGATTTCCAGAATGTTAGTATTCCTCGAATTGTTCAGTCTAATAGCTATAACTCAGTGGATCTGGACTTCACCACCTGCTAATTCCAGAGCTCAGGTTCAGTGTATCCATGATAGAGGTCATAAATTAATTTCAGTTTTGCATAGTTCAAGATTTTATTGCAAAATAATAGCTTCCATGAAAACTTGAAACTTAATGAACGCTGCTTTGATTCCATACGTTTAACAGAAATACACTTCTGATTTTGTTGTATTTTGTTTTGTTGCTGCCCAGGAATGTCTTTTGGGAAAACTATAACCTAACAACTAACTATAGTAGAATATGGTGTTGACAGCTAACCACTACTGTAATTTGCTTTGTCAGATTTCAGCTTCTCGCTGTTAAAGGTCCTGTATTAGCCTTTCACTTTAGATTAGACTGAGTCAGATTTGCTGGTTAATTGAGGAGGCAAATGTACAATTTCCAAAAGCTGTGGGTCTCACTAGTCCAAGTCTCAGCACACATGATTGAAAGGGTAATTTGCACTGGTAGGTGGTTGGAAGAGCTGAGGGCAGTCATGGATTAAAGCATTCAATTTAAGGATTTTAATGCACTAAGAAAGTAATAACCAGTTAAGACAGTCTTTTGATTAAATGTTGTTAATATGCATCAGCACATCTAGTGCAGAGACTGTGTATGTCTATTTAAGTTTCAAAGAAAATGAGATAGATTTACAAGCTATCAGTGGATAAACCCTAGCTACCGATCAATTGTTAACTAACTTGCACGTTTATTAAGACGTGAAACAGGCAATTTTTTATTTAGTTATTTAATTAGAAGATGGTTATACTGGCTCATTAAGCTGTTTAATATTTTGTTTTAGTCTTTTTTTTTTCAAAAACCTTTTTTCATAGAGACCAGTAGGGAAACAGAACACGTTCTTCATCCTGTGCAAAAATACTCCACTGTTCAAATAAAGCATGGCTGGGTATGTTTCCAGTTGTGCAATTCTGGGGCAGAATATCGAGAGAACTCAGCTTTGAAAAACACAAAAATAGTATTCATAACATATTTGCAAACGTCCATTCTCAAAATAATATGCAGAAAGGAGAATCCTGGGTTAGGATCATACCTCTCAATCTCTTAGTCCCAGAAATCTGGACAAAGCCTGACATAATGGGGGGACAAAGACACAAAAATAGGGACAGATTTTAAATATTGCTCTTATAAACTTAGAAAGTAGCTAGAATAACAATGTTTGTATTATAAATGCACTCTACAAAGGATATGAAGTCTAAAACTCAAATGTATGTCATTATTTAGTTATTTCATTCCTCAGATGATCCTCGTGATTTGCCTGAAAACCACACATTTTATGAGAAACAGACCGAAATTTTGAGGGAAAAATCTGGACATTCTGTGGCAATTTGGACAGTTGAGAGGTATGGTCAGGACTCAGAAAAAAATGTCCTATCCTTATGGAGAGTGAAGCAGCCAAACATATCAGTTTCTGCAATCAATGAACACGTGCACCCACATACACAGACATACACACACACACACACACACACACACACACACACACACACACACACACACACACACACACACACAAGCACGCACATGCACACATAAGCACGCACATGCACGCACACACACACACACACACACACACACACACACACACACACACACACACGCACACACACGCACACACACACACACACACACACACACACACACACACACACACACACACACACACACACACACCACACATAAAATTACACACTGCCATACGCCTTACCTGTCCCTGAGGTCAGAAAACTTTTCTACGTAACCTTTTATTTTCCCCCTTCTCTCATAAACCATGGGTGATTATAGTCAGTCAATAGTGCACGACAGTCTTACCATTTTTAAGTAACTGCATCATGATACTAGACATTGCTCTATAAACTTTTTAATTGATGCAGTGTAATATTTAAAAATTCTCCCTTATAATTTCTCCCTGATGTCATCTACTGTTCTTTCTGGCATTATCCTGAAATCTTTAACACAGACATTTAAAGGTAAAGTGGGCCTCCCATAGAGGAAATGCTCCACATCCTTCACAACTGTCCCTGATTTTATAGAATGTCCCTGATTTTGCCCTGTATACCTGCTCTGTTCCTCATAACTCACAGGCTATTGCTGTCAATCAATAATGCAAGACATTAAGAGTTTCAAACTTCTTTTCATCAGTAAGTACATCAGAATACAAGACCTGTTGTTTGGATCTATATCAGAACATCAAAGTATTAAAACTTCAAATGTTCTGATATCGAGCACTTTTCATCCAGAAAAAAGGAGGACATTGTCCCACTGTACTCATCCCTCATTAGACCCATTATAGAATACAACGCCCCATTTGGTATGTACCTCTCAAGACATCTGCAACAACTGGAAAGGCCGCAGAAATACCTCACTAAAAAAATCACAGGCCTAAAGCAGATGCCCTATGCTGACTGCCTTAAAAAACTCCAGCTATACTCTGTCACATATCGTCTACTCTGAGGCGATCTTTGCTTAACATACAAGGCCGTGTTAAGCCCAGAGCTGCTGGACATGCTACACTTAAAGAAATCTCAATCCCTCAGAGCCACATGCTCCAAGGATCTAAACCTTGCCATCACAATAAACAGAACATGCTGGAGGGATAGGTTTCTGACCCAGAGACTCCCCAGACTCTGGAATAGACTACCCATACATGTCAAGCAGAGCACCTCTTTGGACCTCTTCAAAAGGAACCTTGATGATTGGATGGGAGAAAGGAAATTCACTCCAGGGATCATGTCAGTCACCCTGCTAGACAGGGGTCCAGGGAATTAAATAGTGTGGGAAGAAATAACCAGGGAATTGTTATGGCTAGGCTTGTATAGGCCCTAGGGCTGATAGCCTAGTACCAACCTATGAACCTATGAACTATTCAGCGAACACTAAGAATAGTGAAGCTGCAGAACAGCAAATTCTTTCCTCTGGAAAGAATTTGGTTGGCCGTTTCTGTGGCTTCGCTATTCTTAGCGCTGTGGAGGAAAGTTACTGCTTGGGTTCAGGTAAGTGTGCGATTGTTTGTAGGTTAGAGTTAGGGACGGGTTAAGTGAGTTAGGGTTAGGGCGCGGGTTAGTTGAGTGTGCGATAGTGACGGACCTTAGGGTTAGGGTTTGGGTTAAGGTAAGTGGGTAGATAGTAGTGTATATTTAGTTTAGTGTAGCATTAGATGTAGGAATTTAAGTGTATGTGTGTGGTTGCTGTTTGTTTGATGTGCTTGTGTTGTGTGTATGTGTTTCGGAGCAGCAAATTATTTCCATGGAAAAAAATTTGCTGTTCTGAATGTTCAATATTTTCATGTTTAGATGTTTTAGGGCCGATGAAATAGCGTTTGCTATTTTCATCTTTCGATAACGTGATATGAATGCTGTTGTTTGACTAAGTCCTCAGTTAGCATAGTTGAGTGAAGCTCTGAATTGTTAACGAGCTGAAATTTTTTATGGTTGTTTTCCTAATGGGGGGGGGGTGGGAGCGGGATGTGGATGTCTATGGTGATTAGCTTGCGGTCGGATCTGACCAACGAGGAGCTGACCTCTGGTGTGGAACACCAGTCACCCATGTTGGTGATGACCAGGTCTAGGATATTAGTGCCTCTGGTGGGGTGTGGATAAATTGATCCAAGGCGTTGGAATTGATGCTTTCCAGAAAACGTTGAGCAAAAGAGTTGGTACATGAGTAGTTTTCCCAGTTAATGGTAGGGAAGTTGTAATCACCCATTATTAGAGTGTTGGGTTGTACCTTAATATTTTCCAGTGTATCAAGAAAAGAGGAGTGGGAACCTTGGGGCATGGCGGGGGGTCTGTAGCAAGCTACAATCTGGATTGTGGTTTTGCCCAAAGTTAGTTGAACTTGTATAATCTTGGATGCATTATGCTGAGCAACTAACTTGGAGGTGTGGATATCCTTAATGAATATGGACATGCCTACACCTTTAGTGTTTTGGTCCAGATTTGGTGGCCAAAAGGTGTGATATGAATTATAGCCTGGTAATGCAGGGGTGCTCTCTGGAGCTTTGAACCAGATCTCTGTCACTGCACAGATGTCAATGTTCTCCATTTTAAGGAGTGCCTTGAATTAGTGCATTTTGAGGTTTAGACTTCTAGCATTGAGTAGCATTACCCTCAGATGTTGCTTGCTTGTACCTGTTACAGTGGTGAATTTGTCATTTGGACCTTGCCTAAGAAAGGCACTATAGGGGTGGCAAGAACCTTTGCCAGTATCTGGAATCCCAAGGGCGACAGGTGCAGGCCATCTCTGGCAAAGCAGCGTGGTCTGTTGATCATATCATCCCAGGCAGACAGATACTGGATTCCCTTAGAATGACACCAGAAGCTTAGCCAACTGTTAAAGTCAATAATTTTGTCCTTGTACTGTGGTATCATTCTGGGCGATGGCAGGATGCTACTCAGGGCTAGGGTCATACTTGCCTGGTCTACAAGATTGGAGAGCACCTCCATGTCTCTTTTCATGTAGTCCAGGGAGGTACATCGCAGGTCATTCACACCAACATGAACAATGACAGAGTCATATTTGTACTTGTTGTGGAGTGACCTGAGTGCATGCATTATGTGGTGGATCCTGACACCTGACAGGCAGCTGACAGTAACTTTTTTCTTGTTTAGCCTGGTGAGTGGAACATCAGTGTGCCTGACTATAGAGTCACCTATGACTAGAGTGTTGGGTACATTATGCCTTTCGGGCTGTAGTTGAGTGGCACACTGAGTATGTGGGCTATGTGTCATTTGGGTTGTGTTGGGGGGTGGAGGTTGCTTGCATTTCTGCTTTGGAGGTCTCGGCTGTTTGGGCAGATTTTTACTGAGAGCCTCTGTGAATGTAGGTGTGTGTTTTGTGCTTGTGTGTGTGTGTTTTGGTGGTGTAGGTTTTGAGGGACTATGTGATGAGTGTGGTGCGGTGCAGTGCAGGTGTTTACCTTCTCCTCTTGACTGTCTAGTCCAGTCTTCGGTGAAGAGAGCTTTGCTTCCAGTTTGGCTATATAAGCGCATCTCTCACAAGTCGTAGTGTTGGGTGGTAGGAGGACAGGGTTGTCTGTGTACATGAGCCAATTGCTGCATTGTCCCAAGATGCCCAGATTCATCAGGTAGACAGGAGGAAACACTGGGAGCTGACCTTTAGACATGCCTGAATAGGTATACAGAAATATGCTAGGCAAAGACCAGGCTCCAGCTTCTTTAAAAACAAACTTCTTTAATAGTAAGGAACTCACACAAGCGCTTTCACCATTAGGCTTCTTCAGGTGCATGAATCATCTTAGTAAGCACACCCATTTTATATCCAAAAATATTCAGCTTAATTGGTTCTTAAAGCCATATTACTTTACATTCATTCCCTTCTAATGCATTACATGAATACATATAAAAATGTATAAAAAATATTTCAACTATATAAAGAATAGAGCATTACATAGATAGCCTATATTTTAGTTTTTTAGTATTTTTATAGGTTTATTTAAATGTTTTATTTATTTATATATATTATGTTATGCATTAGAATTTGGTATTCTTGTAGAAAATAGTTGAAATATTTTTTATACATTTTTATATGTATTCATGTAATGCATTAGAAGGGAATGAATGTAAAGTAATATGGCTTTAAGAACCAATTAAGCTGAATATTTTTGGATATAAAATGAGTGTGCTTACTAAGATGATTCATGCACCTGAAGAAGCCTAATGGTGAAAGCGCTTGTGTGAGTTCCTTACTATTAAAGACGTTTGTTTTTAAAGAAGCTGGAGCCTGGGCTTTGTCTAGCATATTTCTGTATACTTGTTCTTTGGATATTTGGCGAAGACACCTGGCTGCTGTTGGGTTGTTTGTTCGTATACTGGATATATTTGTATTCCATCTACACCAGGAAGATGGCTACAGGAATAGAAGAACTAAAAACCATAGAATTGGACTACAACCCAAACCTATGTAATAGGAATGGTGAACAAAGAATTACTGAATTTATGAACAAGGTGAGCGAAACTATGAATCCATTGCTTAACAGTTGTTTACAAATAGAAGCAATGGATACACCAAATGTGGACTTTATAACCATGAGAAATTATATTTTTGCTCTAGAAAAAGAACTATTTAAATTAAAAAGAGTGGAGTATGAAAGATTGCTCCTAGAAGTCTGCTTAACAGAAAATATTGTACCTCGGGGTCTAAGGGTTTTAAAAATGCCGACTCAGGACTCATGTGACCCATTGTTATTAAGTGAATGGCAAAAAATTAATTTTAATACAAGCTTGGGTTATTTAAGACTGCTGGTAAATTCTGCTAAGTGAGAAGCCGACAAGTTAATAGATCTAATTAAAATTAAATATAGATCTATATGTGACAGATACGATCCTGTCCTAACCACAAAACTGTTGGATGATATAACTAATGACATCAACAGCTATGCTCGCAAGTTAGTGCAAATTAAGCTAAGGAAATTATTAAGAGATTGCCAAGATTATGTTGCAGGTCATGTCTTTACTTGGCCTCATGAAATCAAGAATATTGCAGCAAGTAAAGATACACAATCGAATATAGAATGTGATTCACAAATTAATGGAAAACGTTATAACTCAGAACTGTCATTCAAAAAAGGAGCTGCTACAGATGAACCATTCACAAATGTAGAAGCGGCCAATGCGAATATACAGGAAGTGACGTCAATGGGAGCCAGAAGTAAAAATATCGTAGTGACTGCAGAAGTGCATCACAACGCTGAAGAGAATAACGGTAAAAGATGTACTGTAAACCAACAAACTGCTTTTTTGGAATCAGAACTGATATACAATCAAAAGAAAGTGCCATTAAGCTTTCCGCTACCAATAAGAGAGAGGTCTCTGAGCAGAGGGGCAAAGAATCAACAGATGAGAGGGAGAAGTGTTACACGAGGAAAAAGGAAGCTACAGGAAGAAAGGGTGAGTCCTTATACGATAAAAAAAGCATTCAACAAAGTAAGAACTTAATAGTTAATTTATCCACGCATGTTTTAACCGTGGATGAAGTCAATGTATTACAAAAGGGACTCTCCTTCATACCAGCAATGGATAGTGATATTACTAGTCTGATTTTGGACTTAAAAATGTTTACAAGGAATTTAATGCTCAAAATGATGTTTGGTAATAATGAATGTCAAGAAAATGTGTTTAAGAAACCCAGTTTATTTATACCTAAGCAGCGTTCACTGATTAATGCATTTGAACAGTTGTGTATAGAAGAATTTTATAAAACTTACTATGAACAGGAAAAGAAAGAAGCTAAATATAAAGGGAATAACTTAACAGCAAATGAATATAAAGCAATGTTAGATTTACAACAGTACCCTCATATTGTAATTAGACCAGCAGATAAAGGGGACAGGTAGTGCTGTTAGATAAATATGTTTATGAAAAGAAAATGGATGAAATGTTAAAGGACACACAATTCTATGAATGTATTAGTGATGTACAGATGGAGCAAATGATATGTAAAGTCAATAATAAGTTAAAGGAACTACATAGTGTAGGTCTCATGGATGATAGTCTGTTTAGATATTTTGAGATAACCAACCCCACCATTCCTATAATTCAAGGACAACCAAAAATTCATGAAAATAAGGAAAATCCACCTATGAGACCCATAGTAGCAGGAAGAAATTGATGCACTGAATCCATATCCATATACTTGGAAAATAAATTAAATCCCCTCTTACAGACTTATACAACCATAGTAAAAGATACAGAACACTTTATTAAGAACCTATACTCCTTATATATGCAAGAAGAACAGGGGATAGGGCAGTGTTTGTTAGTTAAACTAGATATTTACTGTTATTCCAAATGATATAGAGATTAAATATGTCAATAAAATGATGACTAAAGCTGGTGGGTATACTAAAAGTGAACTGGAACTAATACAAGCCCTAATGTATTTGGTCTTAGAAAATAATATTTATATGTTTGGAGAAAATATCTACTGGCAAAAAAATGGAGTAGCAATGGGCACCTCATGTGTGAATACATATGCTAATATTGTTATGGCTGTATGGGAAAATGAACATATAATAAAAGGAGCATCGAATAATAACATCATATTTTTCTGTAGATTTGTGGATGACCTTTTTCTTTTATGGAGGGGCACTATAGAACAATTAAAAGAGTTTGTATTATATTTAAATAAGACCACACATTTCCTTAATATTACAGGGGCTTGTTCTAAACAAGAAATAAACTTTCTAGATGTCACAGTTTTTAAAGAAAATGAGAACCAAATTAATACAAAATGTACAGGAAAGAATGTTGTGTAAATAAATTACTGAGTAATGATAGCACGCACCTGAAACTTGTCTTTAAAAACGTTACACAAAATCAATTCCATAGAGCTTCTAGATTAAATGCTAAAAGGGAAGACTTTGAACATCAAATTAATGTTACAAAGAATGAATTAAAGGAAAGGGGATATAGAGAGTATAGTATTAAAAGAAGTGCTAATCGAATAAAAGAACTAAGAAATAATAAAGCTAAACCAAATTTTTCAGAAACTGTAGAACATATAAATGATATGGGTAAAAATACCTTTGGGGCTAAGGACCTAAGGCCATGTTTTAATTATTCAAGGAATATCAGAGAATATACCAGTATTATAAATAAATATTGGAATATTCTGACTGTAGATGAACAAATTAATACATTTTTGAGTTCAACACCACAATTCACTTTTAAAAATAATTTATCCTTGAAAAGAAGATTCTGCACTAGTAGAGCAATAAAAGCTCCACAGCCAATAATGGAAAGGCTGCCATGTAAGCAATGCACTTGGTGTAGATATATAACAACAGAGAAGGAATTTAAACATCCAGACAAAGGCAAAGTATTCTGTCTAAAAGTTAGAGCTGATTGTAATATGAAGCATGTAGTGTATTTGGCTAATTGCCAAATATGCAATAAATTCTACGTGGGTAAAACAGATAGACCCCTTAAAGATAGAATAAGAGACCAC
This sequence comes from Protopterus annectens, assembly GCF_019279795.1. NCBI lineage: Eukaryota > Metazoa > Chordata > Ceratodontiformes > Protopteridae > Protopterus > Protopterus annectens. The sequence goes on from NC_056726.1 coordinate 1,493,687,973, forward strand.
ATATACCATATTAGGAAAGGGAATATTTCTAATGCTTTGGCAAAGCATGTAAAAGAAACCAATACTCAGCACAGTTTTAAATTTAGAGTATTAGGTATTATTAATGAAAATAAGAAAGGGAGACATTAGAAATAAAACAGAAATTATGGAAGTAGAGTGGATAGTAAGGCCCAGGGCAAATGCAAGACATGGTATTAATGATGTTATTCCATTGAGACCAGTTTTAAAGAATAGACCATTACGTAGATAGCCTATATTTTATTTTTTTAGTATTTTTATAGGTTTATTTAAATGTTTTATTTATTTATATATATTATGTTATGCATTAGAATTTGGTATTATTGTAGAAAATAGTTGAAATATTTTTTATACATTTTTATATGTATTCATGTAATGCATTAGAAGCGAATGAATGTAAAGTAATATGGCTTTAAGAACCAATTAAGCTGAATATTTTTGGATATAAAATGGGTGTGCTTACTAAGATGATTCATGCACCTGAAGAAGCCTAATGGTTAAAGCGCTTGTCTGAGTTCCTTACTATTAAAGACGTTTGTTTTAAAGAAGCTGGAGCCTGGTCTTTGCCTAGCATATTTCTGTATACTTGTTCTTTGGATATTTGGTGAAAACACCTGGCTGCTGTTGGGTTGTTTGTTCGTATGCCTAAATAGGTGCTTATTTATTAAGTACTAAAAACTGTTCCCTCTAAACAAGTGAGGAAAGTTGAGTACTGTAGTAATTTGTAACTTATTTAGTGCTTACAATGAGTTCTGAACAAGTGCTGAGCTCAAAGAAACAGATGAGTGCTAAAACTAAAAAGCTGGCTAGTTGCAAGGGAAAAATTGAAGAGCAGACTTTATGGCGCCAGGAATAGTTTAACCCTAGTTAAGTGGTGGTGGTGGGGGGGGGGGAGGCTCAAGAGCTCAAAAACAGTCCTGGACATAGCAAATCCATATCTGGACAAGACCCGCCACAGGAAAGGAGGGAAGTAAGCTTAGAATTTTTTTCAGTAAAAGTGGTAATGGAGAAAGCCAGAACAGAAGTTAATTGAGCGTTAAGAATCTGAGTGGGTTGGCCTTCACAAATGTTCTCTATTAGATTTAATGAACTAATGACACTAGACTGGGAGGAGTGTCACAGATCAAATATACAGTATGGGTGAGCAACTGCAAAGCCACCAAATATAAGAACACCACCACACTAGGGAGGGTGGGTGGTAAAAATGACAGTTCCTAGCTGTAGCCACTAAATGAAAGTTTTAAACAGATCAAGGAACAAGCAGACTGTGGAGAATGCTTTAAACTGTAAACAGACAGTTATAGTAATGCACACTATTACAGTTCCTAGCTGTAGCCACTAAATGAAAGTTTTAAACAGATCATGGAACAAGCAGACTCTGGAGAATGCTTTTAACTGTAAACAGACTATTATAGTAACGCACACTATTACAGTTCCTAGCTGTAGCCACTAAATGAAAGTTTTAAACAGATCATGGAACAAGCAGACTCTGGAGAATGCTTTTAACTGTAAACAGACTATTATAGTAACGCACACTATTACAGTTCCTAGCTGTAGCCACTAAATGAAAGTTTTAAACAGATCATGGAACAAGCAGACTCTGGAGAATGCTTTTAACTGTAAACAGACTATTATAGTAATGCACACTATTACAGTTCCTAGACATAGAACACAGAAACCTCAAAAAAATCAAAAATGCACAGAAAAGCTCGGATAGAGCACTCACAAACAGAAAATACAACTCTCAGTATGAAAAAGCAGTTTACAGTTAAGTAATTCAGTAAACATGCAATTAGAGAAACGAAACAGCATCTAGCAATGGAAAATGTAGTTAAAACAGTATAAAACAGTACATAAATGCAGTGAAACAATAAAAAAGCTTTATAACAGTTCAAAATGTAGTAGATCAACTGTATAGCACAATTATAAGCATTTCAGAAGTGCAGTTCAGTGAAATAAGTGTAAGAAATAACTTATCCTGCTCTTGGAACTTTAAGGACTTTCCACTTATGCAATGCAATCCAGAGCCTGACAATACAAGCAGAACCTTTGTAAGACACAGGGTTTATATAGCAGTAAGAATGGAAAAGTTGGAAGATCAGATTACTACTCAGCCCCTGCTATTACCCAATTACTCGTACTACAGAAGGTCAGGAGGCCTTGCTACTCTCAATAATAAAGAAGACAATCAGCAGAAAATGTCTGCCAGAAACACAAGAAACTCAAACAAAACTACCAGCCTAGACAACAGGCCTCTATCAAGATTATGCCACCTGAGCAGAACACAGAAACCTCACTTTAAAAGCATAGAAAGAACACCCACAAAGAGAAAATACAAGCCTCCGCATGAAAAAGCAGTTTACAATTTAGTAATTAAATAGAAATGCAATTATAGTAATGCACACTATTACAGTTCCTAGCTGTAGCCACTAAATGAAAGTATTAAACAGATCAAGGAGCAAGCAGAATCTAGAGAATGTTTTTAACTTTAAGCAGACAATTATAGTAATGATCACTATTACATTTCCTAGCTGTAGAACACAGAAACCTCAAAAAAATTAAAAATGCACAGAAAAGCTCAGCTAGAGCACTCACAAACAGAAAATGCAACTCTCAGTATGAAAAAGCAGTTTACAGTTAAGTAATTCAGTAAACATGCAATTAGAGTAATGAAACAGTATCTAGCAATGAAAAATACAGTTAAAACAGTATAAAACAGTACATAAATGCAGTGAAACAATAAAAAAAGCTTTATAACAGTGCAAAATGTAGTAGATCAACTGTATAGCACAATTATAAGTGTTTCAGAAGTGCAGTTCAGTGAAATAAGTGTAAGAAATAACTTATCTTGCTCTTGGAATCTTAAGGAATTTCCACTTAGTTTCAGTAATGAAACAATCCACAACCTGAGCAATACAAGTGACTTTATGGTTTTTTGGCATTTTGTTACTAAGAAAGTCTGGCTGAGTAATGTTTACCCATTTTCAGCAGAGGCCTGTGGAGAAAAGCTCCACAAAACTACATAATGTAAAATACAAATGTTAAAATAAATGTCATACAACATATACAACATTAAAGCCACATTAATACAACAATAGTACAATGTCATACAACATTAACACAACAGTAGTACAAATAACACAATTTTATATTTGCACAGACATTGAAATTGTAAATCAAAATAAGAATGGCTTGTACAGTGATTTACATATGTCAAAGTAAGTATGAATTTACAATTATTTTCATAATTACAGCAAGTTGTAAGACTTGTAGAAAAAAAAAGTTGAAGAGAGTCTGGGAAGGCAGATGGATAAAGAAGAAGAGGATTAGGGGAGATTGACCGAAAGAATGTTGTTCATAAATAGAGAGGGTTCTGGGATTCAAGAAAACAGAGTACTAGTGTAATATTAACTGCACCTGGTGTCTAGTGTTTCCCCACCCAAAACATTTTTCATGCTGAAAACTGAAATTCTGTGAAATGAAGTTAATATTTACTAACCCTGGTGTATAGTGTTCCTCTGCCCAAGCAACTTTTGAACCACAAAACTGTTGTTCTAATACTTTTTTTTAAAGAAAATTTGCATTAATATAACATATTTACAATATATACACAGAAAGGAAAATTTTCAACTTGCCCTATTATACAACGATAGAAATACATTGAATCATCAAGACAATCTTATACAATTAACGCATTAAGAATCTTGTTTCAATAGCAACATTTCAGGGTTATAACAACAACTAAAGGTCTTACTATGTTTAATAGATCTTATTCTGATATTTTTTTTTTCAGTTTTACATAGTATTTTTGTTAAATGTAAAAAATCTTTGATGCAGGAACTAAGTTTGATTTCTAATTTTTTGCAGTAACTTTTCTGCCAAATGCCAAGAGAGCCCAAACAAGTCTTTGCTCTTTGGCTTTTACAGATACAGGAAGTGGAACATTCATTAGATCTAGTTAAAGAATAATTATTAGACCATAATCCCTTAAAATGGACTTATATCTTCCATATATACATTTAATTTTTCACAATCCATAAGCACCTGTGTCCAGTCAACTTTTACATTTTTACTACATTTCCAAAACAATGAAGAAGTCATTTTACTAAACTTAGAGATGTTTTTATGGAGTAACAAACATTCTATGTATATAATTCCACAGAAAAACTTTCCAGTTTAAACTTAAAGATGTTTTACTAACTGATTTAAGTCTTCTTCTCCTTTTGGCTTTTTCCATTTAGGAGTCACCACAGTGGAATAACGGTCCGTGGAACAAATGGCAGTGGAGTTTTACGATGTTGAGTTGCCAGCCCGGCACCCAACCTTCCACAGAAGGCACATACATGCACACCTGGGGCGAATTTAGAGTGCACAGTCCACCTACAGGATGTCTTTGGCATGTGGGAGGAAACCGAAGCACCCAGAGGAAACCCACGTGACCACAGGGAGGACATGCAGACTCCGCACAGAAGTCGAACTGGAGAACCTCTTGCTGTGAGGCAGCAGTGCTAACCACTGCACCACTCTGACTGTCCTGACTAACTGATTTAGATGTTAAGAATAAAGCTTTGATATTTAAATCAGTGACTAACTGATTTAAGTCATCATCTTCTTTCGGCTGTTCCCATTAGGGGTCGCCACAGCGTATCTTCTGTTTCCATTTCTTCCTGTCCTCTGCATCATGCTCTTTCACACCAACTGCCTGCATGTCCTCTCTCACCACATCCATAAATCTTATCTTAGGCCTTCCTCTTTTTCTCTTACCTGGCAGCTCCATCCTTAGCATCCTTTTCCCAATATACCCAGCATCCCTCCTCAGCACATGTCCAAACCAACGCAATCTCTCCTCTTTTGCTTTGTCTCCAAACTGTCCAACCTGAGCTGACCCTCTAATATACTAATTCCAAATCCTGTCCATCCTAGTCACCCCCAGTGCAAATCTTAACATCTTTAACTCTGCCACATCCAGCTCTGACTCCTGCCTTTTCGTCAATGCCACCGTCTCCAACCCATATAATATAGCTGGTCTCACTACCCTCTTGTAGACCTTCCCTTTCACTCTTACTGGTACCCATCTGTCACGAATCACTCCTGACACTCTTCTCCACCCATTCCACCCTGCCTGTACTCTCTTCTTCACCTCTCTTCCACACTAACCATTACTCTGAACTGTTGATCCCAAGTACTTAAACTCATCCACCTTTACCAACTCTACTCCCTGCATCCTCACCATTCCTCTACCCTCCCTTACATTTACACACATATATTCTGTTTTAGCCCTACTGACCTTCATTCCTCTCCTCTCTAAAGCATATCTCAACAAAGCTTTATTCTTACCATCTATTGAGTCACTCAATCCACCACTATCTAAAATGTTACAGAATTCTGTTTCAGAACTATTATTATTATTATTTATACTTAACACATATAGCTTGGATAATATTCCTCTGTATGTCAGTCGACCTTCAAAAACAGCATTCATATATTCATATAATGGAGGAGTCATGTTCTGTTCCTCTTCATTCATATTATTTGCAAATTCATTCAATTCCTTACTGATGGATAATATTAACTGGTTAGCAGATTCATTCAACTTATATTCTTTCATTACACATTATATGGACAGAGCGTTTCCTTTTTCAGGCCATAATACTAATCCATTCCTTCTTAGTAAATTCATTTTAACATTGTTCTGAGTTTCCTTAAATCTAGAGCTATAAGCAATAGGAAGACACAATCATTTACATTTTGATATTCATGGAGTTTTAAAAACATATTTGTTAACTGTTTTAAGAATTGATTTCATATATGCAGAGCTTAAAAATCAAAATGAATTGATTTTACATATGCAGAGTTTAAAGTTTGAAATTAATTTCCTTTTAAGGTAAGTTATATTAATCAGATGAATGGTTTATTACATATTTCTAATTTCTAATTTATCATCTTTAATAAACTTAAAAAAAAAATTTGTATAATCTGCTCCTGGCTGATTTTTCATTGGCTTGTATAGCCTGAGTCTATCCAGAGTTAAAACTTGCAACAATAGAATAAGTTTCTAATCTTGGAAGCTAATAGCACCATATCCCATGATCTTGAATATGATTTCTATCAATAATTATCAATAACATATTATCATTTTCTTGTTTAAGTATTGGTGAGATTATAGAAAATTAAAATGAAGGAAAAATTATTTTGTCACTCTGAATTATCCTGAAAACATCACTCAGTAAATCTAAAATATTTAACAGAAACAGACTATATAATTCCATACTTAAACCATCTAACCCTAAAGCTTTACCATCTTTACCTTTTTTTAAGGCTTCTTTAACTTCTATCAGGGTAATAGACTTATTTAATTGAGATATTTGTTGGTCATTTAGTTTACAAATACCATTTTTCTTTGAATCATTGTCAATTTTGTAATAATCAGGATTACTATTTTTATCTTTATTGAAATCATCATGGATTTTTTTAATAAATTTTAAGCATTTATTCTATATCTGAAGCAAGTTTATTAGTGTGGGGGGTTTGGATATTATTGATTTATGCCTTTTTGCTTAACATCTTACTTCTATTGGCTAATCTATGTAGGTTTTTGAAGTCATCGCATAACTATGCAATTTTATTTTTGTCTATAGTTATCTCCACTTTATGCATCAAAACTGTTTGACATTTTATTAATTGTTTAATGATTTCAGAATTATCTAATTTCTTTGTTCAAACTTCACTTTGTGTATTTAATCTTCTATTTCTAACAACTCTTTAGCCCATTCTTTCATTTTATAACTAGCTCATTTTCCCATTCTATCTTTAATATGCATGTTTAAAGAGTCCCATACATAGTATGAATTTACTAACCTGATCATTATCATTCAAAGATAAACAATGCTCAATTTGTTCCTTAAGGTAACTTTTAAACTCTATTAATTTCATCATATATACAGATATTCTATAAATAATCTGAAATGTCCTTATATCCATTACTAGGTTAATACTTAGGGCATTATGATCAGATCGAGGGCAAGGAATATTTTTTAAATAATTCACGTTATTAAGTAAATCTATAAAGGAATAAATCATATCAATCCTACTTTGCATCTCATGCACTTAACAATAATGATTGAAAAACAATTTATTTTCTACTGCTTTTACTATTAAATCAACTAAATTGTTTTTATTAATCCATCTATTTAGTGATCTAGCTTATGCCAGCATTTTAGCTTGTTCTGTTTACTTGTGCCTTCTATACTAGATGTACAGTTAAAATCCCCTGCTAAAATTAATCTACTCTTCTAATGACTTTGTAGTAAGTTTAAGTAAACTTTAGCCACTACTGCACCAGGGATCCAGTAAAATACCTAATGTATAGAGTTTGCAATTATATTTAATTATTATAAATGGATATATTATTTTAGGATTATTAAAGGATTCCATGATCTTAGGCATTAAAGTGGCTATAATATCTATAGGCTTGATAAAGAAAGAAAAAGTGGAGGAGTTGCTATTCTCTACTCCAACTACCTCTCTGTATCCCCATCTCAATGTATATTCCAGACTTTAAACCTGCTAAGATATTGTTAATAAACTGTAATGTGAACCAACATAAGACACTTACTATAGCAGCCATCTACATTCTCCCAGGTGACAACATTGCCACATTAGAACGGATTCTGTCCTGGATCTCTCACTCTATATCTCATGAAACTGTCATATTAGGGGATGTTAATATTGATTGGAATCTACTTAATACCGATTTTCCCAACTACCACATAAACTTACATGAATTGTCTCAACTTGTTAATACCCCCACTCAACTATTCAAAAGTTGCACTTTTGGAACTATAATTGACTGGATACTTGTATCCAGCCCCTCAGATTATGATAACCCAATTTCTCTAGCTGACACACTAAGTGATCGCCATCTCACCTCTGTAATAAGGCAGTTCCCTAACCTTCTGAAAACTCAACAATATAAAGTCTCCCATAATCTATCTAAATTCAATCCTGACACCTTCAACCAACTGCTCTCCTCAATAGACTGTTCCATACATTATTCTCTGCCACTTGAAGATGCTGTCCTTCATTTCAATAAAATCTTCATAGAAATCCTGAACTCCCTTGCCCCCTCTAGAGAAATTAGAGTTAAATCTCAATATGCTCCTTGGCTAAGTAACACTACTCGCTCCCTCATGGCCACGAGAGGCCTGGAAAAAAAAACATCACCATATCTGACCTTAACTTTTACAGAGATCTCTGTAATCTAACAAAAAACAAGTCTCACTACACAAAAAATAACTATTATTAAAAATCCCTCAGCAACCCCCACTCTAACCCTAAAATGTTAAACCCACTCCTATCTCCTGGAAGCCCATCATCTCCAAATCCACACCCCAATAAATCATCACTTGAAAATGCTACATCACTTAACAACTTCCTCTTTGAGACTGCTACATCACTTAACAACTTCCTCATTGAGACTGCTACATCACTTAACAACTTCCTCACTGAGACTGCTACATCACTTAACTTCCTCACTGAGACTGCTACATCACTTAACAACTTCCTCACTGAGACTGCTACATCACTTAACAACTTCCTCACTGAGACTGCTACATCACTTAACAACTTCTTCATTGAGACTGCTACATCACTTAACAACTTCCTCAGTGAGACTGCTACATCACTTAACAACTTCCTCAGTGAGACTGCTACATCACTTAACAGCTTCCTCATTGAGACTGCTACATCACTTAACTTCCTCACTGAGACTGCTACATCACTTAACAGCTTCCTCATTGAGACTGCTACATCACTTAACTTCCTCACTGAGACTGCTACATCACTTAACAACTTCCTCATTGAGACTATAGTGAAACTTACTAAGCCTGGAACCCAGTACACCAATTGTACACCAACTGTACTACTCCCTCCTGCCTCCCTTCATCCTTCTCACTGTTACCTGTCCCATCTTCTTTCATTAGAACTCTATTTACAAAGTTAAAACCCTGTCCCCCATCTGCAGACAGTCTACCACCCTTATTCATTAAACATGCAGCAAAATCCATTGCATACCCCATCTCTTACCTAACAAATATGTCCATAAAAGAAAATATAGTCCCAGATATTTGTAAAAAATTTCTTTGTTATATCACTCCACAAAGATGGTAACTCTTCTGACCCCTCCAGTTACAGAGCCATTGCCATTCTCCCCCTCTCTAAAATTCTTGAAACGTGTGTACACAAACAAATTCTTAACTTTCTCCTTCAAGAAAACCTTTTTAACCCTACTAAGCACAGTTTTTGCCCCTCACATAGCACATCTACTGCTCTCATATCTTTTACCTATAACATTGCCCAAACTAGATATGAAAATAAACTTGTATCTGCTCTCTTCTTTGACTTATCCAAAGCTTTTGATATAGTTTCTCATTCCATCCTCTTAAACAAACTCATCAGTCTTAACCTCTCTAATTCTACTACTTCCTGGTTTAGTAGCTACCTATCTAACCATTTTTAAGCCATCAGATGGGAAACATCCAAATCCCTCTTCCTACCAGTCAAAACTGGGGCTCCCCAAGGCTCTATCCTTGGCCCCCTTTTATTCAACATATTCATCAATGACCTTCACACCTCCTGTCCCCGTTCAACACTAATACAATATGCTGACAACTCTACCATAATCAATACCTCAGGCAACATGCAAAGCCTTCATAGCAACACACAATCTATGAACTCATCTGAAATTTGCTTAGAACTAACCAACTCCTTTTGAACCCCCTAAAAAAATAAACTATTCCTGATCCTACCCAAAACCTTCAAACCTCTTAAAACAAACTTCTCCATTGCATCCCTTGACAGCATGATAATCTCAGTTGACTCTCATACTAAACTCCCCGGTGTAACAATTAATGATCAACTAACATATGACCTACATATCCTCAATACTGTAAAAAAAATCATCAACAATTTGGTCTTTTATATAGAAACAAACAGTTTCTCCCAATAAAAGCTAGACCTACCTTGGCGCAGAGTCTCCTTCTCCCTTCTCTTCTCTATGCAGCTCCTATCCTTACCCATGTATAAAACAGTCTCCTAGCTAAACTTGAATGTACTTACAACAAAATCACTAGATTTGATGCAAATACTTCCTACAAACCCCACCACTGTTTCACATTTTATTTATTTAACATTTGTTAACTGGGAAAGTCCGACTTGGAACAAAGCCAATTTTCAGTGGAGGCATGGGGAGAAAGGCTCCAGATGCATGCCTTTGTAATGTGGGAGGAAACCGGAGCACCTGGAGGAAACCCACATGAATGCAGGGAGGACATGCAGACTCCACACAGAAGGCACCCCAGCCAAGAATCAGTGAGGCAACAATGCTACAACTGCACCACTGCGCCGTTAAGATGATATGTGCTGCAGTGGGACTCAAACCGGGAATGCCTGTTTGTGAGGTGGATGCTCTAACCACTACACTATTGCTGTGTTAAAAACATTTCAATGGCCTGAGTTACACCATCTATTATTACAACCTCAGCTGCAAATTACTCACAGTATTCTTACTAACCCTTTTTCCTGCCCTGCTCTAGCCAGTTTTATAACACAATATGCACCCAAACGTGAACTGAGAAGTTCACAACAACATCTACTTCAGGTACACAAACCTGAAAAAAACATGGGCAAATTGCTGTACAGTTATTCTGTAGCCAGTTCTTAGAATAAACTTCCTCTGTCCCTTCATATCATTAATAAAAGCGATAACTTTAAAAAGGAATTAAAAACTTACTTCCAACTATCTTGAGACTGATCTTGCTAAAACCCAACCTAAACTGTCCTTAGAGTGCCTCCTGCATCATGTTTTTCTCTCGCACACACTTTACCATACTGCCAGGCAATTTCTCCTACTCAAACCTAGGAAAAAAACTTTTCACTTCTTTCTTACATTTTATTTCTGCACTTCTCAGTAGTGTTATCACATCTTGTCGATCTTTTGATTTCTAACTCTATACTCTCTTATTGTATCGTACTTCTATCCTCTTCTTACCTCTACAGTCTTACCCTGTCACTCATTCTTTTCTTTGTTAGCATTGATAAGCTATATTAATATATTCAGTTAGCTTTAATACTGTATTGTATTTTTACTACATGTGCATATGTAACTTATCTTAAAAAGAAAATAGCATTGTTGGATATTCAAGATTGTGATTTTTGACTGTGGTTTGTATCTGTACCCACATTTCTTGTAATATTTGTATTTTGGAGCTTTTCTCGTTGGGCCTCCACTGAAAATGGGCTACTTAGAACCCAGTCAGACTAAGCTGGTTAACAAATGTTAAAATACAAAAAAGAAATAAATAAATAAAAAAATTCTATAAAGTATAGCAGTTCCTCTCCTCTTTTTGCTAAACAAAGCATAAGATAACATTTTATAACCTACGTTATTTAATTATTGTATGGGGGAATTTAATAAAGCCTACACAGACTTTTTTTCCATGTAGGCATAGTGGCACACTGCTTACACAAAAGTAAGCAGGTTTTTGATTCACTAAACAGAGCTGGGCAGTGTACACACATGAGCCAACATGGAAGTATCCGCGACATGCAAATCAACTTCTAAGCAGGTGACTTGCATGCAAATGAGAGAGGTAGAGTGATGGAAGCAGATAGGCAGACCTGCAGACCCTGTGTTGGTGTCCATAGTGTACACAGAAAATTTCCATGTACAAGAATTTAAACAGACAACAGGGGCTACAAAAGTGTAGTTCAATGGACAGAAATAGGATAGCAGACACAGATATGTACAAAATTATCCACCATGTGTACAAAACTATATGGGAAATACTTTAAAATAATTTTATTTTTTTAATGATTGGTGTATATTTGCACAGCGCACCTCGGTGCACAAACATTTATTTTATTGTTTTTATTTATTTATTGCATTTGTTGGAAAGTCCAGTGGGCCTGGAGGAGCCCATTTTCAGTAGAGGCCCAGGTAGAAAAACTCCACATAATTACATACAGTTAACAAAATAAAACATTATAGATACATGAATAAAACAAATGTAGTGCTGAGATGACACTCCAATAATACATAGAAAATACATAATCTTTTTTTTTTTTTTAAGTGACAATATAAATAGAAACAGAAGTATGAAAGTCAGAGTAGAAGAAGAAAGTCTTTTAGCAGTATATATGAGTAGAGAAAGACAATAATATCTACATGTGAGTGAGTAGGAGTCAAAGTAGAGGGGTGTAGATTACAGGGAGAAGCCGGTGAAATGCCTGTGGGCTGGATTTATGAATGCTTGCATGGAGTTGTAGAGTAGTCTAAGACGTCAAACAGGCAATATGTCTGCCATGCGATCCAGGAACAGCCGGCAGGGGCGTGCACGAGAGCTGCTAAAGCTACTCTTGCACAAACAGCATCATGGTATGCAAATTACCTCATTTGCTGGTGAAAGCTATGCAAATGAGGGAAATTTGTGATCCAGGAAACATTAACCTCTCCGTGGAAGATTAGTGTTATCTGCAGAAATGTACTCCGTTGGTAACGGAGTACCGTTCTGCAAATAACTAAATGGAGCTATGACAGCTCTAAATAAAGGATGCATACAGTTGAGGAAGCATGCCAATGTCAAATATAAGGCCATTGGCATTTATAAATGTTTAAAAATATAAAAATTTAACTTTTTTTCCCCTGATCTCTGATGTTTAAGTATAGCGCAGCGCTTATAAAAACAAGAAAATAATAAAAAAACAAAAATAGGCATTTTCACTAAAAAGCTTATTCTGCCATGCAGGTGAATGGCAGGCTGAAGACAACATGGCCACTGAGTACTGGTTGCTAGGAGGGAGAAAGCTCAGTGTCAGAGATGTAACCATGCATTAGTAGGCAATCCTATGCAAATGAGGATAAGGATAGTGAATCCCAATTTTCCCCAGCATGTGAGCCATGTCCCAAGAGTGTAAGAGTAGGAGTAGGTGAGTAGTAGAGTAGAATATAGGTGACATCATGAGGGGGTGTGTCAGACAGGCTGTAAGTTAATTGGAGCACAGTGGCTTATGTTTGCTTTGAGTTGCTCAGGATTGCAAGAGGTGTGCCTACAGTTGTCCTATTTGAAAACCTCAAACCAAAGGTGCACAATGTTAAAATATAGGAAACTCCTTGCAAACAAGCACACAGCGTCTGCACACATTTTTGCTTGTTTGCACGGCGCGGAAACAGAAAGGCAAAAGGAAGGAAAAGAAGTAGTAGGAAGTTAAACAAGGAGAACTAGCAGAGCTGCCAGGTGAAATATATCAGAATTAGCCAATTACACAGGCAGCAGACTAGCCCAGCCCAGCACTTTAAACTCTGCAAACAGCATCCCCCCCTGTTTTTTCCCCAAGAACTCTGCAAAACTGCAGTATACAAAGAGGGAAAGCTTAAAAAGCTTACATCAGACAAAATGTTAGGGGCTGCTCTTGCTATCATAAACCAACATGTGCAAGGTGCTGAGGGTGGTGATGTTGTGAATGCTGCTGAGCAACCCACAGTGAGGAGACAGAGAAGAGTGTACAGACCCAGGGTAACCTACCAGGGGCTACATGAGCTGGAGATAGTGAAGCACTGTAGGGTGGACAGAGACCTCCTACAGCAAATTGTTTTGCTGTGCCGACCATGCCTCACACACAGAAGCAACAGAGGGGAACCCATCCCAGTGGATACCAAGGTATGTGTTGGCATAAGAATACTAGCTACAGGTACCTTCCAAAGACCAACTGGTGATATGATGGGGATTTCACAGGCATCAGCATCCAGGGTATTCTACCAGTTCCTGGATGCCATGTCAGCACATGTCGGTGACCATGTATATTTCTCCAATTCTTAACAGGCATTGGCCAGCAATATGCGTCTTTTCCACCAAATAGCAGAATACCCTGAGGTAGTGGGTGCAATAGACTGAACGCATGTATGCATAAATGTACCACCCAGTAAGCGGGGTAGGGTCTACATCAACTGCAAGGGCTTCACCTCCATGAACGGACAGGTCATGTGTGATGCTCAGGGAATAATAATGAATGTGTGTGCTGGCTGACCTGGAAGCTATCACGATTCCCACATATGGCATCTGACGCAGCTGTACCAGAGATTTGCTAATGGCAACATCCCTGATGGTCACCTAGTGGGGGATACTGGATATGCACTGGAGCAGTGGCTGATGACACCCATCAGAAATGCACACACACCTGAACAAGAACTCCATAATGAGGCACACGCACAAACAAGAAACATAACAGAGCATGTGTTTGGGATGCTCAAGTCACAGTTCCGGTGCCTGGACACATCTGGTGGAGCCTTGCAGTACTCACCAACTACATGCACCCAAATTGTTATGGTATGTGCCATGCTACACAATATGATCCTGCGGAAACAGCTGCAGCAGGAACAGCATGGGGCACGGCCAAACAGCCCCCACCATTGCCAAGGCCTGCACAGGCACAGCATGACCCGGAGGAGGAACAACCTTAGCCTGCCCCAGTAGGCAGAAGGAGGCATGCCCAGTATGCCCTGGCCTTGGCAAAGAAGCAACGCATAGCACATACACTGACTCAGCAGGAACCCTGGAAATTGCACCTCTCTCTGACTCGCACATACAGTAAAAGGGATGCCTAACTTGACACTACCTGTTTTCAAACATGTATAGGGAGTGTACTATGTACTTCTAACATAGGCAGCCCTGCAGCACCACCTGAGGCATGAGTGCCCTATTTTAAGCAATATAAAGCACTGCTAAGCACATTTTACCAGTATTGAGCATATTTAAATACAATTGGGCATAGCTGTGCACCGCGCTAACCAGAGCAATGTCGGGCAACGTTGGGCAAAGTCCAGCAAAGTCAGGTGAACACGCTCACACCTGCTTTACTGTTCCTTAACCAGTCAGGTCTGCCCAGCAGGAAAATAAAAAGCAGTGCCAGGGCTCGAACTCAGGATATTGTGCACTATAGTCACAGTATTGAACCACTAAGCCATGACAGCATTTCACTGGCACAGACATAACTTAAGTTACTCACACATACCAGTTGGGGGGGGTCGCATACCTAACAGTCACAGCCAGCAGGACAATTGTAGATAAACGCAAACACAAACAAATGCTGTATCATGCCCTCTGAAGAGGCATATGAGTAACCTCACCCCAGGCATATGCAGACAGATAACAGCAGGCCAGGCAGTGTGATGCAGGTTGGGTAGGCTATGAAGTCACAAACTAATATGCATATAATTGGAAGCTAAAGTCTGTAGTACAGTGGTATGCCTCAAGCCAGTATGATAGGCAACAGTACAGACTGAAATGGAGTACCTGGCATAGCAGTGCAGGCCTAGCAAATGTGTATGTGTCAGGTGTACCCCTCATCCTATGTACACCCACAGTAACAATCAGGTGTACCCCCCCCAGGTAGGTATGTACAAATAATAGCTGTCCCCCGTGTATGTAGAAATGTTGATAAGTCTATGCAAATTGACTCATGGAAGACCTGCAGGCACACACACATATATATATATATATATATATATATATATATATATATATATATATATATACACAAACAAATTTAGCAAATGTCAGTCAACAACATACTGAAAGGTCATACTGGGCATGCTCACGCACTTAAACAAACGAAGCAAATTTCAGTCAACAACATACTGAAAGGTCATACTGAGCATGCTCACACACTTAGGCCGTGTCTGAGTACAGCAGTGGGCCACACATATCTGGCAGTTGCAATTCTTACTCCAGACACATGTCACTATTCACCAATCCTGCCTTGCACACACAGTGATATGAAAACAGACCCATATAATATATTGGACCCCTGTCATAATCAAACTATATAATACAAGTACTTAAGTTGTTCAAAGAAAGTGAAAATCCAAAGAAGATCAATAAATCTCCGATCAGTATCATCAAGAAACAATGAGCACTCCTAACATTATCCAAGCCATATTCTGGCAAAAATATTGCCAAAGAGTCCATAGAGAACCATGAAGCTTTCTTTAGCTATGTCATACATATCAATGTAAACTCATATATGTTCTGAGTCAGCGTAAAGTGTAAATGAATACATGTACATGACTGACATTGCCAACATCTTGTCAGACAAGTTCATACATATTTACCACCCTCTCACTGACAAAAGGGCCCATTACCATACCTGGAGATTGTGAAAAGCCAGAAATCACATATACAATGGTTGAACAGCTCTGTCCAAACCTAAAAACATGGTGTCTATGGGATGACATGGTGCCCCTGGCTGTGTCATATGTGAACTCCAAAACAAACAGACCCTGCACCTGAACAGTCTGTTGAGACTCACCTTCTGTACAGGATATGAAACTGTTGAATGGGTTACAGCAACATTTGGCACACTCCACAAGTGTTGGTGCACAACAGACCATGGGAACTATTGTCTTATAAGCCTAATAAGCCTGATCTGCAAGGCCATGGAGTCCATCATTATGGAACTCAAACAGAGCTATTGGGAGCCTACAAACACCCAACCCTACCCATTTTGGTTTGGTCAGGGGCAGATCATGGTCCCTAAACCTGCTAGACAGTTTTCAAGGCAGTCACCCAGGACATACATCAATGAAATGAGCTCCACATGGCCTACATAGACCTTGAAAAGCCCTTTTCCAACATCCCACGCACATGTCTTATCCACAAAATCAACAACCTGTGCATAAACACGTATGTCATCTGATGGATTGCCAACTGGGGCACAGATATATCCCACAAGGTAAGAATTGTGGTATACATGTTGGACTGTAAGCTGGTAACAACTGCTGTCCCCCATGGCTCAGTCCCGGGACACATCCTGTCTGGTGTATACTTTTCAGAAATACAGTCAAACACATGAGGGCTATGGTTAGCAAAGTTTGTGGATGACTGCAAAAAGGTTGTCATAATCGATGTTTGGGACAACAGAGACATCCTTAAAAAGGGTCTCAGTCAGACAGATGTGGTGTGAAAATTATGGCCTCGAGCTACAGTCATACAAATACCACATAGGTGCCAACACCCTAAATATGGAGGTAATAATAAGGGATCTATGGACACATGTGGATAGTCATCTATACTTCCAGAAACACATTCACAAAGTGGTTAGAAAATCATGCTATGTGTTCCCACAAATTGCCAAGGTCTTTGCGTGTAGGTCAAAGGAGGTTCCCTTTACTCATCAGTCATCAGACCCATCAGAGAGTACCACTGCACACTAGTGATGAATCTGACTAGGCACCTTCAGCAGCTGGAAAGACCACTGAAGTACCTCAACAAGAGGATTACTGGCCTCAAACAGTTGTCCCATGCAACAATACTGAAGTTAACTCAATCTATACTTTGTTGCATACTATCTACCAAGGTGATCTCTGCCCAACAGACAGGTCCATGTCCAATGCAGAACTGATGTACATGCTCTATCTGAAGTAAACCCCAGCTCACTGTGCCACATGGTCTGGGGATATCATCATCACAACAATAAATATAACATGTTGGAGGGATACATTACTAACTCACAGACTTCCCTTGCTTTGGAACAGGTTCCCAACCTACATTAAGCTGAGTCCCTCACTGACGCTCTTCCAGAGGATCCCTGATGAGGGTATGTGAAACTGAACTGTCACACCATGGATCACTTCATCAGCTCTAGTACACAGAGGCCTAGGGAACTAACTCCATGTGTGGTGATAGCTGCACACTCTGGCCATACTAATATATGCCTTCAGTTAGATAGCCTATTACCTACCTATGTACCTATATATATATATATATATATATATATATATATATATATATATATATATAGATATATATATATATATATATATAGATATATGGAGGGGGAACACAGTATAATAAGCTAAAGATGGATTGGCAGAGATGTGTGTAAGAGGGTGACCATGACAGGGAGCCATCCAGAACTGTCCCACCCAGCACACATCCCAATGGCACAAAAGACATGAGGTGCACATCTCACCCAGTGTACATAACAGCCACCAGTATCTGTAAGCATTACATTATATGTGGTGCATGTGCCTGTTGTACAACATGAAAGTACAATGAAGTACCCATCTACTATCTGTAGACATGTACCTGTCACATAGGTTCATAGGTATGTAGTAGACTATCTTCATGAAGACATATATTAGCCTAGGCAAGTTGTGCAGCTTTCACCACCCCATTGGGTAGTCTCCTAAGCCCTAGTTCTAATAGTTAGTACCCTAAGCCCCTTTTTAGTGGGGCTGTTGATGTGATGCCTGGCTTGAATTGTCTGTTTCCCATCCACTCATCAAGGTTCCTATTGAAGAGTGTCAGTGAGGGACTCTGTCTGATGTACATTTGGACTCTGTTCCACAGTAAGTCAAGTGTCTGGGATGGTACTCTATCCCACCAGCATGTTGTATTCATTGTTGTGATGAGGTTCATATCTCTGGAGTGTGTAGTGCGACTCAATTTTGTTATCCGTAGATGGAGCATGTTCAACAGTTATGTGTTGGACATGGCTCTGTATGTTAGGCAGAGTGTGCCTCTGAGTAGGCGGTATGCAACGGAGAACAGATTTAGTTTTACCAGTTGTGTTACATAACACAACTGTTTGAGGCCAGTAATCCTCTTGGTGAGGTACCTTTGTGGTTTCTCTAGCTGCTGGATATGCTTAGTAGAGTACATCCAAGATGGTGCATTGTACTCAATGATGGGTCTGATGATTTAAGAGTAGAGGGCCACCACTACCTCTTTTGATCCTGATGCAAACCCTTTGTTGATTAGGTAGGCCACATAGGGTTTCCTAATCACTTTGGCAACATGGTTGTCAAAGGAAAGATGACTATCTACTTGTTTCCCCAGATCCCTTATTACCTTGTCAGTTTTTAGGGGGTAACACCTATGTGGTAGTTTGTGGGTACTTTGTTTTCCCCAAAAGGGATTATTATGCATTATTTCACATTCAGCTTGAGGCCATGATTCTGACACCACACATCTGTCTCATAGAGTCCCTTCTGGAGAATATTTGTGTCATCCGAGGAATCTATTATGGCAAATACTTTACAGTTCCCAACAAAATTAATCAACCACAACCCTCCTGTGTTGGCATGCACTTTTGAGAAGTCTATACCAAACAGGAAGGACCCCAGGACTGAACCCTGGGGGACACCAGTTGTTACCGGCGTAGAGTCTGACATGTAGCCAGCAACTCTTAATTTGTGGGATCCATCTGTGAGCCAGTTTGCAATCCATCTTGTGATGTATGGATTCATGCCCAGGTTGGTGAGTTCATCTATGATACCTGACTGGAGAATGGTGTCAAAGGCCTTAGCAAGGTATAGGTAGGCTGTGTGGAGCTCCTTTCAATCATCTGTAGGCTGGGTAACTGTCTCAAAGTAATCCACCCAGTTTAGGAGGCATGATCTGTAATTGACGAAGCCAAACTGGGTGTGCTCAACTGTGTGAAGATTCCCAATGTCTTTATTGTTGACTTCCATTATGATTGGCTCCATTGCCTTGCAGATCAGACTTGTCAGGCTCATAGAACGTGAATGCCAAGGGTCTTTTGTGGCCCCACCCCTGTGGAGTGGGAAGAATGTTGCTGTGCAACATTCTATGGATACATATTCTGTAGAGAGGATATAGAGAGAGGTGTAGGTATCCTTGATGAATATGGATACATCCCCACCCTATGTGCTATGATCCAGGTCCTGATGCTGGAAGGTATGGAATGAGTAGTATCCTGGTAGTGCTGGTGTGCTCTCTAGAGCCTTGAACTAGGTTTCTGTTACTGCACAGATATCAGTATTCTCCATACTGAGAAGTGCCTTGAGTGTGTGCATTTGGAGGCTGAAACCTGTGGCAATGAGTAGCATTTAGCTCATTTTGTGGTTATTTGTGTTGGTTATGGGGTTTGGTTTGTCCTGAGTGACCGGTTTTCCACACCTGAAGTCATCGCCTCATTGGTCTGATCTGACCATAAGCTAAATTACCCTACATATCTACATTCTGCCCCCATCCCCCATTAAGGAAACCATGTTAAAAAATTTCTCCAAAGCCAACTTCATGCTTCTTAAGACAGAAGTGGTGAACTTCATGACACCCATGCAGATGGACAATACAATTACTACTACTGAATCCAACACAATTGCACTGTATAAGCACTTACATGAGTGCATGGATCGTGCTATCCCTAACAGAACCAAGATGCTATCCTCCAAGAAAAGGAAGCCAATCTGGTGGTCACCTGCCATAAACAAACTGTACAACAGAAGGAAGAAACTGTTGCAAAAGAGGGTAAAATCCCATGAGTGAAGGAGCTCCCTGGTCAGCCTCAGTAAGAAGCTGCGATCCCTGATAAAACCCTCCAAAGCTAGTTACAAAAACAAAATTGTCACTGATTCTAAAGACAACCACAAAGCATTCTATAGCTATGTCAAGAATCTCAATGCCAACACTCAGATCTGCTCTGAGTTACAGCACAATGGCACTAAATATACAGACCCAACTGATATTGCCAACATCCTGGCAGATATGTTCAGTGCTAACTTTACCCCCTCTCAACCATGAAAGAGCCCATCTCTATAGCGGAAGAATGCAAAGTTCCTGTCATCACGGCTGCACAGTTAAAAGCCACACTCTCCAAAGCCAGGAACACAGCATCCATGGGACCAGACAACATCCCAGGCTGCGTTCTACATGAACTACAGAATTAACTGGCACCACACCTAAGTACCATGTTCAATCATAGCCTCATCTCAGGCTTTGTGCCTGCTGAATGGTGTACAGCGACGGTTATTCCACTACACAAGGGGGGAGCATCCACGGACCCCGGGAAATAGTGCCCCATTAGCCTGATGAGCCTGATCTGCAAGGCCATGGAACGTATCATCATGGAACTTATAAACAAAGACACTGGTAATCTCCAAACTCTGGACCCCAACCAGTTTGGGTTTGTAAAAGGGAGATCATGTCTTGTAAACCTGATAGACTTCTTTGAAGCAGTCACCAAAGCCATGGACAAGTGTCAGGTGGTTCACACAGCCTATCTAGATATTGTCAAGGCTTCTGACACCATCCCCCACTCTGGAATTATAGATAAACTCACCAAACTAGGTATAAATCCCTAAGTCACAAGATGGGTTGCCAAGTGGCTCACTGACAGAACCCACACTGTAAAAGTAGAAGACTCCAAATCCGATTTCAGACCAGTGACACGTGGAGTACCACAAGGTTCAGTCCTGTGTCCTGTTTTGTTTGGTATCTACTTCCCTGAAGTACAGGCTAACACAGAAGGTCTTTGGCTAATGAAGTTCACAGATGACTGCAAACTAGGAGCCATAATTGAAAGTACTAATGATGTGGACATCTGACAAAAGGGCCTCACTGAGACAGATGCCTGGTGTCAAAGCCATGGCCTCAAGCTCAATGCCAAAAAGTGCATTGTCATCCCCTTTGGTAAAAACTCTGTACCCATGAACTACAACATAGGCGGTAGTATACTTAACACCAAAAGGGTGATAAGAGACCTTGGGACACAGGTGGACAGTAGTCTCTCCTTTGATAATCACATCACCACAGTGGTCAGAAAATCCTTCTACATGGCACATCTCATCACAAAAGGTTTCTCATCCAGAAAAAAAGAGGTCATTGTTCCCCTCTACTCATCACTCATTAGATCTATTATAGAGTACAACGCCCCTTTTGGTATGTACCTCACAAGACATCTACAACAACTGGAAAGGCCGCAGAAATACCTCTCAAAGAGGATTACCGGCCTCAAACACATGAGATTTAAAAAGTTCAGTTACAGGCTTGCTGTTCTTGAACTGTTTGTAAGTTTCTGTGAGGCCATTTTTTGCTTGGGCTAAAGGAAAGTCTCTGTGTTGATCAGTGGCAGTGAAAAACATTGAGCAGCCTGCCTGCCCCTGTGGGAGTGGTTACTGACTTGAAACTGTAGTTTTATTGGCCATTCTGGGTCAATTCCAAAACTCCTTCATCTTTCTCTCTTAAAACCTGGTTGCCTCGTGGTTTTGCATCTTTTCAGGCTTGTTGGCTGTTGGTGAAGCACCCACCAAGAGGAGAAAATGCTGAGAGAAGAAAGGAGCCACTTTTGAGACTTTAAGTATTTTTCCTCTGTTTATTTGCAAAGTTTTTCTGCATAGCCGCCTATTTTGAGCATTTTCTGGCTTGTTAAATTTGATTTCTGCATTAGTAACTGTATTTAGAGCACAACCTACAGCTGTTTACTGAATTTCCTGTTTGCACTTATTTTTAAAATCGTTTTTTTCTCAAAACTTGCATTTTATCTGTCTTTGGCCTAGCACTCTTGTGTGGGGTCATTTACTGCACTGTTATAACTTATTGATACTTGTTAACCTCTGCTATCTCTGAAAAAATAAAAAAAAACAAAAAAATCTTGCTTTTTTCCCACTTTTCTAAGATTTAAAAAAGTTCAGTTACAGGCTTGCTGTTCTTGAACTGTTTGTAAATTTCTGTGAGGCCATTTTTTGCTTGGGCTAAAGGAAAGTCTCTATGTTGATCAGTGGCAGTGAAAAACATTGAGCAGCCTGCCTGCCCCTGTGGGAGTGGTTACTGACTTGAAACTGTAGTTGTATTGGCCATTCTGGGTCAATTCCAAAACTCCTTCATCTTCCTCTCTTAAAACCTGGTTGCCTCATGGTTTTGGTGTCTTTTCAAGCTTGTTGGCTGTTGGTGAAGCACCCACCAAGAGGAGAAAATGCTGAGAGAAGAAAGGAGCCACTTTTGAGACTTTAAGTATTTTTCCTCTGTTTATTTGCTAAGTTTTTCTGCATAGCCGCCTATTTTGAGCATTTTCTGGCTTGTTAAATTTGATTTCTGCATTAGTAACTGTATTTAGAGCACAACCTAGAGCTGTTTACTGAATTTCCTGTTTGCACTTATTTTTAAAATTGTTTTTTTCGCAAAACTTGCATTTTATCTGTCTTTGGCCTAGCACTCTTGAGTGGGGTCATTTACTGCAGTGTTATAACTTATTGATACTTGTTAACCTCTGCTATCTCTGAAAAAATAAAAAAAAACAAAAAAATCTTGCTTTTTTCCCACTTTTCTAAGATTTAAAAAAGTTCAGTTACAGGCTTGCTGTTCTTGAACTGTTTGTAAATTTCTGTGAGGCCATTTTTTGCTTGGGCTAAAGGAAAGTCTCTATGTTGATCAGTGGCAGTGAAAAACATTGAGCAGCCTGCCTGCCCCTGTGGGAGTGGTTACTGACTTGAAACTGTAGTTGTATTGGCCATTCTGGGTCAATTCCAAAACTCCTTCATCTTCCTCTCTTAAAACCTGGTTGCCTCATGGTTTTGGTGTCTTTTCAAGCTTGTTGGCTGTTGGTGAAGCACCCACCAAGAGGAGAAAATGCTGAGAGAAGAAAGGAGCCACTTTTGAGACTTTAAGTATTTTTCCTCTGTTTATTTGCTAAGTTTTTCTGCATAGCCGCCTATTTTGAGCATTTTCTGGCTTGTTAAATTTGATTTCTGCATTAGTAACTGTATTTAGAGCACAACCTAGAGCTGTTTACTGAATTTCCTGTTTGCACTTATTTTTAAAATTGTTTTTTTCGCAAAACTTGCATTTTATCTGTCTTTGGCCTAGCACTCTTGAGTGGGGTCATTTACTGCAGTGTTATAACTTGTTGATACTTGTTAACCTCTGCTATCTCTGAAAAAACAAAAACAAAAAAAATCTTACTTTTTTCCCACTTTTCTGAGATTTAAAAAAGTTCAGTTACAGGCTTGCTGTTCTTGAACTGTTTGTAAGTTTCTGTGAGGCCATTTTTTGCTTGGGCTAAAGGAAAGTCTCTCTGTTGATCAGTGGCAGTGAAAAACATTGAGCAGCCTGCCTGCCCCTCTGGGAGTGGTTACTGACTTGAAACTGTAGTTTTATTGGCCATTCTGGGTCAATTCCAAAACTCCTTCATCTTCCTCTCTTAAAACCCTCTTTTGCGTGGTTTTGTGTGTTTTTGAGCATAGTGCAACAGCGGGCAGCGCCGCCTAATTGGGTTTAAACTATTCCTGGCTCCACAAAGTCTGCTCTTCACTTTTTCCATTAGAACTGCTCTATCTCTCAATTTAAACACCATATTCTCATTCTAAGGCCCTTCACTAGTCCAATTAAGTAATCCTATAAGTTAGCACTATTAAACCATAAGCACTACTTACTCTTATACTCTCTACGATTGCCCTGTCCTCTATTGGTCTATCTTAAATTCAGTTTCCCTATTACTCTTGCATGTCCAAAGGTCAGTCAATGGTTTCCTCTCCAGTCCAGCTGGTGAATCAGGGAATTTTGAGGCAATGTTACAACTGTCTCATGTACACGGACAACCCTCTCCTCCTCCAAACAGGTTCAAATATATGTGAGAGATGCAACTATTTAGCCAAACTGGAGGCTGAGCTCTCTCATCTCAAAACTGGGGTAACCAGTCAGGAGGAGAAGGTAACCTCACACAACACAATTCCAGTATCACATAGTCCCACCACATCAGTGAACCAAACACATAAATACACAAAAACATACTCGGAGGCTCTAAATAAAAATCTACCTAAGCAACAGAGACCTCCAAAGCAGACATCCAAGCAAACGTTACCTCAAAACAAAACACACACAACACATAACCCACAAAGTCAATGTGCCAAGCAGCCACAGCCCTTAAGGCTGAATAACACACCTGATACTCTTGTTATAGGTGACTATTGTCAGACACACTGACGTCCCGCTCACCAGGCTGAATAAAGAGAAGGTCACAGTGAGCTGCCTGTCGGGTGCTAGGATCCGACACATAACGCAAGCACTCAGGTCACTCCAAAGCAAATACAAATATGACTCAGTCATTGTACATGCTGGTGTGAATGACCTGAGACGTACCTCCCTGGACTACATGAAAAGAGACATAGAGGAGCTCTCTGATCATGTAGCCCAGGCTGGTATGACCCTGACCTTGAGCAGCATCTTACCTAGAATGATGCCACAGTACAAAGACAAAATGATCGATTTTAACAATTGGCTAAAATGTTGGTGTCATTCAAAGGGGATCCAGTGTCTGTCAGCCTGGGATGACATGCTCGACAAGCCATGTTGCTTCGCTAGGGACGGCTTGCACCTGTCACCACTGGGCTTTTGGATATTGGCAAAGGCTCTTGCCACCCCCATAGTGCCTTTTTTAGGCAAGGCTCAAAAGTCAAACCCACCCCCATAGACAGCACAAGGAACAAGAAACTAAGGGTAATGCTGCTAAAAGCCAGAAGTCTTAACCTCAAGATGCACACACTTGAAGCTCTCCTCAGTATGGAGAACATCGATATCTGTGCAGTGACAGAAATCTGGTTCAAGGCTCCAGAGAGCACCCCAGCACTACCAGGCTATACCTCATATCATGCTTTTTGGCCCCAAAACCCGGACCGAACCACAAAAGGAGGGGGAGTTTCCATATTTATCAAGGATATCCACACCTCCAGGTTAGTGGTATTGCACAAAGTATCGGAGACCATCCATGTACAACTAACAGTGGGCAAGACTGCTTTTCAGTTTATAGCATCCTACAGACCACCCTCTCAAAGTCAGGAATCCCATTCGGCTTTCCTGAAAACATTGGAGAACATGAAGATCTCTCCGAACACCATTATATTGGGTGACTTCAACTACCCAAACATTGACTGGAAGCACTACTCAAGCCCCAGCACCTTAGCCCAAAGATTCCTGGAAATTATAAACTCAAATGCTATGGAACAACTAGACACCACTCTCACAAGAGGGGACAACATACTAGACCTGATCATTACCAACATGGGGAATCTATGCTCCACACCAGAAGTATATCCCTCATTGGTAAGATCGGACCATAAATTGATTTCAATGGATGTCCACATCCCGACCCCACCCCCAGCCCAGAAAACCACTGTGAAAAACTTCTCAAAAGCGAACTTCTCACTTCTCAAAACTGAAGTGGAATCCTTCAAGGCCCCAGGGCCAGTGGAAACTACAGCTCAAACTGCAGAATCCTATATAAATGCATTCTACGGACATCTCCAGGAATGCATGGATCATGCTATCCCAAACAAAACCAAGACCCAGTCATCCAAAGGCAGGCGTCCTGTCTGGTGGACCCCTGCCATAAATAAACTGTACAACAGAAGGAGGAAGCTACTACATGATAGAGCAAAATCCCTAATAGGGAAGGCATCTCTGATCAGTACTAGCAAAAAATTATGATCCCTCATGAAATCCTCCAAGGCCAGCTTCGAAAGAAAAATTGCACAGGACACCAAAGACAATCATAAGGCTTTTTTCAGTTATGTTAGAAACCTGGGATGCAACTCCCAGACTTGTTCTGAGTTTATTCTAAATGACAAAAAATACACTGAACCCACAGATAAAGCCAATATCCTGGCAGACAGGTTCAGTGCAAACTTCTCCTCCCCCCTCCCCCTCAAAAGAGCAAGTATCTATCCCGGCAGAGGGCTGCCTCCCAAACATCTCAGATGCTCAGGTGAAGGCTGCCCTCTCCAAAGCAAAAAACACTGCTTCCATGGGACCAGATGGTGTCGCAGGTTGCATCCTACATGAACTACAAGAGGAACTAATCCCTCAAATAAAACAGCTATACAATCTCAGCCTCACTACAGGATATGTGCCCACAGAATGGCGTACAGCAACAGTGGTCCCACTCCACAAAGGTGGAGCCTCTACGGACCCTGGAAACTATCGCCCCATAAGCCTAAGTAGCTTAGTCTGCAAGGCTATGGAGAGGATCATCATGGAGCTCATAAACAAAGACATTGGGGACCTACAGACACTAGTTCCTACCCAGTTCGGCTTTGTCAAGGGCAGATCCTGCCTTTTGAACCTGGTTGACTTCTTTGAAACAGTCACCAAAGCCATAGATGAAGGGAAGGTAGTCCACACAGCCATTCTGGACCTTGCAAAGGCATTTGACACAATACCCCACTCGGGCATCATAGATAAGCTATCCAGCTTAAATATAAACCCCTATGTCACAAGATGGGTTGCAAACTGGCTCAAAGACAGAACCCACAGAGTGAGAGTTGCTGGAGCCATGTCAGACTCGAAACCGGTCACAAGTGGCGTCCCACAGGGTTCTGTCCTGGGACCACTCTTGTTCTGTATATAATTTTCCGAGGTACAGGCAAATGTGGGAGGACTATGGCTCACCAAGTTTGCAGACGACTGCAAACTGGACACCATAATCAACTCTCCAGCTGACACAAACATCCTTCAAAAAGGTCTCACAGAGACAGATAACTGGTGCCAGCGCCATGGTTTAAAGCTAAATGCCAAAAAATGTATAGTCATACCATTTGGCAAAAACAATGTGCCCACAAATTACCACATAGGCAGAAACCCATTAAGTACAGAGAAAGTTATTAGGGACCTGGGGACCCAAGTTGATAGCAATCTCTTATTTGAAAACCACATTGCCAAAGTGGTTAGAAAGACCTTCTACATAGCCCACCTCATCACGAAGGGTTTCACATCTAGATCAAGAGAGGTAATCGTGCCCCTTTATTCATCCCTCATCAGGCCCATCATAGAATACAATGCTCCTTTTGGGATGTACCTTAACCGACACCTGCAGCAATTAGAAAGACCCCAAAAGTATCTCACCAAGAGGATCAAGGGTCTCAAACAGATGCCATATGCTGCTCGGTTAAAAAAACTCCCGCTCTACTCAGTTGCATACCGCCTACTTCGAGGCGATCTATGCCTGTCATACAAAGCTATGTCAAATCCAGAATTAATGGACATGCTCCACCTCAGTAAATCTAAATCCCTTAGAGCCACACTGAGGGACTTGAACCTCAGCACAGAAATAAATAGAACTTGCTGGAGGGACAGGTTCATAACCCAGAGGCTCCCATCGCTCTGGAATAGAATTACAGTTCATGTGAGGCAGAGCACCTCACTGAATCTCTTCAAGAAGAATCTCGATAAGTGGATGGGGGATCGTAGGTTTGTCCCAGGGATTACTCCCGTGTCACTATTAGACAGAGGCACAGTAAACTAAACCTTAAAAAGGGCACAGTATACTCAAATCAAGGGGTGGCGTAAACCATACAGAATCAGGCTAGGCTTATAATTGCCCCGGGGCAGATAGCCTAGTATGAACCTATGAACCTATGAACCTATGCCCTACACAGATCGTCCCAAAAAACTCCAGCTTTACTCTGTCACATATTACCTACTCAGAGGTGATCTCTGCCTAACATACAAAGCTATGTCAAACCCAGAACTGTTGGACATGCTCCACTTAAAGAAATCCCAATCCCTCCGAGCTACATGCTCTAGGGACCTAAAGCTTGTCAGCACAATAATCAGAACATGCCAGAAGGATAGATTCCTGTCCCAGAGACTTCCCATCCTCTGGAATAAACTACCTATCTATATCAAACAAAGCTCCTCATTAGCACTCTTCAAGAAAAATCTTGATGATTGGATGGGAAATAGGAAATTCACCCAGGGATCACCTCTGTGTCTCTGCTCGACAGTGGCACAGGAAAATAAATTTCTTGGGTGGAAAAAGCCAGGGTACCTTTTTGGCTGGGCTTGTATATGTCATAGGGCCGATAGCCTAGTACCTACCTATGAACCTATGAACTTATGAACCTTTGAGCCTTACCTAAAAAAGGTAATATGGGGACAGCAAGATCCTTGCCCAGTATTCAGAAGCATAGCGGCAACATGTGCAAACCATCTGTAGCGAAGCAATGAGGCTTGTCTATCATGTCATCACAGGCAGACAGAGACTGGATCCCCTGTGAATGACATCAGAAGCTCAACCAATTGTTGAAGTTTATCGTCTTTCTGTTATATTGCAGTATCATGTAGGTGAAGGTAAGATGCTACTCAAGGTCAGGGTCATACCAGCCTGGGCTACATGATCATACAGCTACTATATATCTCTTGTCATGTTGTCCTGGGAGGTATGTCTCAGATCATTCACAGTGACATGTACAAAGAACACGTCATATATGTACCTGTTCTGGAGTGATGTAAGTGCTTGTGTTATGTGATGGATCATATCACCTGACAGACAACTGACAGTAACCTTCCACTTGTCCAGCTGAGTGAGTGGAACATCTGTGTGCCTGACTATGAAGTCACCTATTGCTAGTGTGTTGGGTATGTTGTTTTGCCTTAAGGCCTGTTGTGAGGCACACTGCTTTGGTTTATTATGTGTTTTCTGGCGTGTGCTTGGAGGTGCATGTTGCTTGCTTGTCTACTTAGGAGGACACTCTCTCTTTTTCAGATTAATATTTGTATTCTCCGAGTATGGTAATGTGTATTTATGTGTGTGTTTTGCCAGTGCTTATATTGTAGGTCTATGTGAGACTGTTGGTGCTGTGGTTGTATGACCCTACTCCTTTTGACTGTATTGTCCAGTATTGGTTTGACAGAGCTTAGCCACCATTTTGACCCTGTGTGTGCCAGCATGTGGTGCATTAACCCATATATGATATGATCATGGCCTATGCATACAATACACTCACAATACACCTAGTATGATAAGCCTGCTGAGGTTAGCAAATGTGAAAAAACCTTTGGGCAAACTGTCAGCAAGTAATGTCTGTATTGCACCCTGTAACTACATATTGCTTGCTGGAGTGTAAAGATGCACTTAGTTTGGGTTAGGAACCCTGCACTCCCTGAGGAGAGTGCAACCTTTTTGGAGACTACTCACACCCCTTAAAAGTGGTATACTCATCTTTGTCAAGTCTGATGATGCCACCATCCTACAAATATTCCTGTGGAAACAGGAAATCCCAGTAATGTGTATAGCGTGTTGTGTAAATGTGTACTGCTGTCGTTTCCTAATGTAGTTAGTTAGGGGGTTGAATCCTGCACTTACCAACTGTGTGTGTCTCCCTGGAGAGAAGCAACCTTTTTGGAGAATACTCACACCCCTTAAAAATGGTATACTCATCTTTTTCAAGTCTGATGATGTCACCATCCTACAAATATACCTGTGGAAATGGAAAATCACAGTAATGTGTATAGCCCGTCGTGTAAATGTGTACTGCTGTAGTATCATAATGTAGTTAGGTAGGGGGTTTGAATCCTGCACTTGCTAATGATGTGTGTGTGTTTCCCAGAGGAATAGCAACCTTTTTAGAGAAATACTCACACCCCTTAAAAGTGGTATACTCATCTTTGTCAAGTCTGATGATGTCACCATCCTACAAATATACCTGTGGAAAAGCAAACTCTCTCTAATGTGTATAGTGTGTTGTGTAAATGCATACTGCTGTAGTATCATAATGTACTTAAGAAGGAGTTTGAATCTCACACTTGCTGACTGTGTGTGTGTTCCAGTTGTGTGACACTATTGGTCAATGTGGAGTGGGTTTTGATGTTTCTAGTGTATGACATATCACAATGACAACTGTATGTGCATTACACATGTAAGGTAGTTGTGGGGCAAAGCCATATACATACATGTGACTTCAATTATTTCATAGGTGGGTACTCTGTTTTCTCCATGAACGCATCTGTTATCTTTGCCAGAGTGTGCTGGCGCTTTCCAGACCTTAGGTCACTTCTGTATGCTAGTGACAAGCTTAGCCACTGCAGTGATCCCTGTGCTACGTCTTCTTTTTCACATCCACTCATGGTTTCTATTGAAGAGTGTGAGTGAGGGTTTATGTTTGAGGTATATTTGAATCCTGTTCCAAAGCAAGCAAAGTCTGGCAAAGATGACTAATCATTATAGGTGTGCAACAACCTCTGTGGATCTGCATGCAAACCCTTTATTGCGTATGTGCTCCACAGAGGGATTTCAAAAACCCTTTGGTAATGTGATTATCAAAGGAGAGATTACTAAACACATGGCTCTATGTATGCATTAGTACCTGTTCCACATTTTGGGGGCTACTACCTATGTTGTACTCTGGGGATACTTTGTTCTCTAAAAGTGGATAACTATGCTTTCTTTGGCTTATAGCTTTACAGCATAAGTTTGACACCAGGTATCTGTCTCTATGATACCCTTTTGGAGGATGTGTGTGTCATCTGGAGAATAAAGTATAGCCCACAGTATGCATTTTCATCAAACGTGGGCAGACATATCCCTACTGTGTTTGTTTGTACCTAAAAAAGCTATATGCCAAACAGGAGTGGTCCCAGGACTGAGTGCAGGTGAATACCACTTGTTACTGGCATAGAATTGTAAATGGAGGCTGCAAATGTTACTGTGTCCTACATCTGTGCTTCACATCTAACAATCGTTTATTGTCAGTCTGTTGAGGTTATGTATAATACCAGAATGTGGGATGGGTATGAATTACTGGTGAGCTATAGCTTGGCTGTGTGAACCTCCCCTCCCTCACCTATAGCCTTGTTATCTCGCTTGAAGTCTACTAGGTGTAGGAGCCATGATCTGGCCTTTAGAGAACCTAAGTGGGTATGGTGCAGTGTTTGCAGGTTCATAATGTATCTGTTAATGAATTCCATAATGCTGTGCTCCATAGCCTTCCCGATAACATTTGTCTGGCTTATAGGGTGAGATTTTCCAGGATCTGTTGTAGTTCTACCTTTAATCAATTTATGTTAACATTTGCACTGGGTGTGACAAGGGTGGACAGGTTTAGGAATAAGTATATTAGAGGGTCAGCCCAGGTTTGAAGGTTAGTAGACCAAGCCAGATAAGCAGGATTAAGTTGGTTTGTACATGTGCTGAGGAGGGATGCAGAGTATATTGTGAAATAGATGCTAAGGATGAAGCCGCCAGGTAACAGGAAAAGAGGATGAGGTTTATGGCTGTGGTAAAGGAGGACATGCAGGTGGATGGTGTGACAGTGCAAGATGCAGAGGGCAGAAAGAAATGGAAACAGATGATCTACTGTGGTGACCCCTAATGGGAGCATCTGAAAGGAGAAGAAGAAGACGTTGTAGCTCACCCCTTGTGGACTGTGAACACCAGTACTGTGTGTCATTCCACAAGTGTGTAACCTGTATAGAGGCTGCATCTGGACAGAGTGTTTAGGTGAGTGGTGACTTCATATGTCAGCTTGTGTATGACACAGCCAGGGACACTGTCCAGTACCATTGCCACTGTGGTTTGGACTTTGGTAAAGAGATGTTTTAACTAGAGTGTCTGTGAATCATCAGGTTTTACATTCTTCAAGTCTGGAAATGTGGCCCTTGTGTAATGACAGGGTGGTGAAATCCACATTCAAACTGCCTGACAAGAAATTGGTAATGTCAGACAGATAAGTATACTTTGTGACCATTTACATTAACTGTGACCCGATCTGAGATTTCCCCTGTAGATTATATAAAATACTAAAGAAAGCTTTAGTGTTGTCTTTGGAATCCTTGCCATTTTATATTTTGAAGCTTGCCTTGCATGTTTATTGAGTTATTGTATTTTCCCAATGATACTGACCAGAGAGGTTATCTCTTCTTGGTATGTAACTCTTTTTTGGTACAAATTCACACCTTCTATTATATATTTAGTTTATGGCAGGGGACCATGAGACTAATGCACTTTTACTGTATAAGTGAGAATTTCTTGTGTTTGTGATAGCACGGTCCATGCAACCCTGTAGGTGAACAGTGTGCATTACTAAAGGATTATGCAGCTGGGACAGTGTTAACCTTAGTAATGCAAACCAATGACAGATAGCAACAACAGCATCACCCACAGCACAGTGTCAACCCGTGTCATACACACACCTGCGTACTCAAGTTCCAAAATGTGTGTAGTACAATGCATACTGGCCACCAATAGAAACTATGGAGTGTTAACACTGGCCAATACAGGGCATGTCACCCTGCCCATGTGTCCAATATGCATGTACATGCAGACAGTGCACCTCCACCATGTTTACAAATGGACACCTGCAAACGTGTGTTGCACACACCCCACACTTACTGTCCACTGTATAACACATGCTGACACAACTACACACATCAGCCAAGTGGCACATGGGCAAACAAAACACAACTGGAATAAACACTGGTGAAAACAATACAACATTGCTAATTACAGCTTTAATGTATCATGCCTGCTCAGCTACACCTTCAAGGATATCATTACACTTTACTGCTGACAACATGCTACACATCCAACCATTGCTATACATTATTAAAGTCACCCTGTGCATCAGCACCATGTTAGCCTGTTCCTGCATCAATGTTACAGATGACAGGAGGTGGCACAGGTTTCATCATATGCACAGGGTGTGTTGTTGGTTTTCCAGAGGCCTACACTGAGCCATACAATTGACATGTTTATGTGAGTGTGTGTGTGTGTGAGGGCCATGAGTACTGTTATGGGCCAATGTTGATGTAATGTGTGCAGGTATGTGTTTGCCCTAGGTGTCTGGTTTATTTGTGTGTGTTTGCATGCACACAGTTCCACCATGTGGCTGCCATATACGGGGATTTGTGAGACAGCTTCAGACTGTACCTGGCAGGCTTTACAGATCACCATCTCTGGCCATGGATACGGAACCTGTGCCTGGCAAGGGTGCTACAGACAGTATCAGGTACTAATCCAGATTGGGTACTATCCGAAGAGGTTGACATATGTCCACTGGATCCAGGTCCCTGCTGGGACTGGCCAGAGCCACGTGCATGTGGTCTGCTAGGACGGTCTATGGACAGCCTCCCCAACATTGCTGGGGCTGGTACTGTCACTACAGGAGCAGCTGTGACTTGCTGGATGTCCACGGCAGCCTCCAGCTGCTGATGTTGCTGGCATACATCCACATCGATGTCTTAACCGTCCCACACTGTCCTGACACATGGACATGACATTGTGGAGGACATCCAATGTCTCACCCCGACGTCTATCAATGACCTCAGTGTAGTTACGTATGGCACCTGCTAGGTCACTAATACTGTCATTTACAGAGGTGTAATGAGCCCTCAGTGCCCTTAGCCCCTGTCTGGTGTACGGCTCCATTCGTGTCTGTGCCTCCATGACAGCCTGGAACATGCATGTGGTAGAATGAGGTGTGGCACGTCTGCCAGGGGCATGATGACTAGCAGTGCTCTGACGAGAACCACTGGGCATCTGCCTATGTGGTACCATTCCAGACATCTGGCTATGGTTTCTGTGTCCTGATACATGTGCCATAGATACCACACTGTCCTGGCCAGTGCCAACCATACACTGTTCCTCAGCTAAGGGCAATGGTGATGATGGATGTACAGGCAGTATGACTGTGTGCATGGATGGGGTGGAGACTTGTGTACTGTCAATTGGTGGCACAAAAACAGATCCTGACAAACCTGCCTGTGCCTCAACACACCTATCCTCATCATCACTGTCTGTCTCAGTGACATCAGGTTCCCTGCTGTACTGAACCAGCCCCACCTCGGCACCTGTGAGAGGAAAACAGGAAACACACTTTAAGACCTGAACATGACTTCAGACCACATGCACACATGTGCACATGCACACATGCGCACATGCGCACATGCACACATGCCCAAATGCGCACACGCACACATGCGTACACGCACACATGCACACATGCACACACACAAAACTACACTCCTCCCTAAAGCAGACACACACAACAGCAGCAATCACAGAACATACACAATAGCAGGTGATGGTGAGGTACAGTATCACAAGCAAAACAGTCATTTCACACATGTCAGCATGCAGGATATGTGTTACTCAACAGCATGCAGTGCAAGTGTAATCAGTCCTTGTTACTAACAGTATACATGGCTTTGATGCATGTGTTTTGTTATTAGGTGATGGCCCTCCCCCTGGAACACAATGCATACATGGACACAACATTGCTGTGCAGGTATTCATAACTCTGTAATGTACTGTGCACCATAACTCACAGGTGCACATACCATTGCTGGATGTGTATCTGCGTGTCAGATAGGTATCCAGTGCTGATTACAGCCTCTGTCTCTTTATCAAATAATTGTGGACACATTTTTAGCACATGCATGATGGGTATTCACACAACATCATCAGTGGTGCATGGATAATTCATGGAATACCATTCATCCACATACCCAATGTATGGTACTTATGGAGTGTGTAGATCACATTGTGACATGCCAGTCTCATCCATGACATGGCATGCTAAAACACAACTGCATATTTAAATACTACACATACCCAACATGTGTCATATGACCTAGCCACTCAATAGCATCACAAGACATATATGTGTCAGTTGTGCAAATGGTGATTGGTATGCATATATGTGTGCACACACGCAACATTTAGGTGTATAGCAAGGAAAGCTATCTGTAGTACTGTGGTTGCAATAACTGGATAGGGTATAGTACCATAGGCCATCATCATGAAGCATCAGGTGGTCACACAAGGCTACAAATGTTTCACAAACCAGCCCTAATCATGCTGTGCTGGAACTGTACTACCTTGGCTAAATTCACCATTTCACAACCAGCTGTTACGTGAGTTTGTAAGGAGGCCAATATGGAGCATTCCCTGACATGACTGTGTAGTGTGCTGCAGAGTGTTTAAATGCCCCATGATAGGCCTCTACCCCTCAGGTATATTATGTGTAATGTGTGGATGAGATTCTGGATACTGGAGTGTGTCTTTACAGAGGGTTTGGGAATCCTTTATGTGTAGCATGTTAAAATGATCTGTGTATGACATAGATGTGTATGTTATGTGCATGTTGAGTATCAACTGTGCCTATCCAATGGTCACTACAGTCTAGCCAGATTTGTTTGAGATGGTCTGGGTATTGCATGTGTTTGAGGCAGCTAATCACATTAGTGAAATGTGCGTGCTCTTACACCAAACATGCACAACATGCATTATGGGTAGGTGTGTTACTTGTGTACACGGCCTACACCTTAACTATGACATGCACTTTTTATTTACAATAATAAATGTAGAACACATTCACCAGCATCTGTCCACTGCCTTGATGTCACCCCAGAGGGACCTACATAGAGATGAGTCAGTTTGTCAGGGGCCACAACTATGGCATTGTTACTGTGTGTATGCAATCTTACAGTACAACAGCAGTTTACATTCACAGGGCTACAGATTATGTTCCATATGATCAGTATTGCACAACAACAGGCTCCACATCTTTGAACGACACACTCCACATCTCACATATGCATGATCTACCAATACAGATAACAGTAGTCTACAGATATGCCATGTTACCTGCATGCTCCATGTGTGCTTGCTGGGTGGCTCCAACCTACATCATGGTGTATGTCTGCTACTGTTGTTGTTGGGCAGGTGCCGCAAGGCTCAGGAGCAGCTCCTCCACTCTGGTGAGGGGGGGATGGATATTAACACCAGCTCCTGTTGCAAGCTGTTGTCTACGCACATCAGCGGTACGCTGATGGACATGTCTGAGAAGATCACTGCAGTGGTGGCGTACCTGCTCATATGTCCGGTTATGCAGGCCTACCTCATTGACCCTGCGGACAACATCTTGCTCCTGTTGGTCCTGGCTGGTTCATGAGAACATGAGACGGTAGTGCTGAATCATACTGCTAGTAATAATATCATCTTCAGTACTACTGTAACTGGGGTTCCTGTGATGGGCCATGATCCCTAGAAGACATAAATACAAAAATATGTCTGAGCAAGTCATATGGCACATTTAACATTATACAGCACAGATATCACTGAACTGCCATATATAGCAACCTATAAGCTAACCGAGACTGAAATACTGTAACTGCCACTTATCACTGCTCACCCCACAACTGCTTGAAAGTGCCTTGCTAACTCTCTATCTAATGAGCCATGTTCTGCACAGCAACAAAATAAAATCACTATATAAGACTATACAAGAGTATCTGGCACACTGTATGCAACATGATGCACCACCTAGCCACAGCAGATATACATCAAGCTGATGTGTAAAGAAATATATCATCCATCATAATCAGTGTAAGTTCCAGTAAATGTATTACTATTATACCACACAACTTGTTAATGCCAAACCCATGGCCAAAATATATGCATAATTGGGAATATAGGTCACATACTGCTGTAGTACACTATGAATGTTGCTAGATATGCAGCTATATGTTTTACCAAACATATGTCAAAGGACATGTTACAGACATACCCACACACACATCAGACATAATTACAGGACACAAAGGTATGACAACCCAGATAAGCTTTCAATGTGTACTATACACTACTGTGTGTTAGTACTTACACAACCTTAATCTTGAGAAATGTAATCTGTGATGAATACAGGGACCACACAAAACAGTGGATGCAAGCAATGTGGACATACACCATACTTTGCTGTACAGGCCCAGAGCTTCAAGTAGTACTACAGTTCACACAGGATTTGCATTCAACATCGGTACCAATCAATAATCATAGATGTAGTGCTTTAGCCTCCAATGACACATCCTAGTTAAAACCAAGGGACTTAATCACACTGTATGCAATAGCACTTGTTCTGCCTAGCAACAGAATACACAGCTTTTGCTGGGATCAAAGCAAGGCCCCATAATACCATGACATAAGCAGTTTCCCACTAAGCCATCCCACAGATACATATCTTTGACGTATTCACAAACATTTTGACCATCATAGTCAGTCAACAGTACAGAGAATCTATTGCAACAAGTAGATGTAGGTGTGTATGAGTATATATAAATAAATATATATATATATATATATATATATATATATATATATATATATACATACATACACACACACATACATTTGTCTACATATACATATAGATGTAGGAACATATACATTTCACCTTTCATAGTGAGAATATCAATTATGCAAAGGATATAAGGTGTACAGTAATGTAATAAAATCTTGGAATAAATGCATTGAAGGTGTTCACAGCCCAGGTAGGTTTAGCAGGCCTTACTGGCTTCAACATTGCAAACTGAACAGACCACCCACAGTGCTTAACCACCACATGTCATATACCAGCACTGTATGCTATCTTGTTTGTCACACACTAAAACCTACATACAAATATGTGCATACTAACCTTCACCAACATATATATCTCCCCCCTTCACAAACAGTTGCAATATGTACCCTGCTCTATGCACATATACAGATGTGAATATATATGACACATATATATTTCTCCGTATGTTTGTGGCATACACACACAAGGTCCACACTGTTGTAAGTCCCTGGACCTCACAGCTGAATTGTTGGGCCTTGCTGCAACACAAACAGGTGTCACATATGAACACACACTAACATTAGAGGGGGTATATATGGCAACAGATGCTAGATAAGCATATTAGACTGCTACAGCAGTTGCCATTACTAAGCTACACTTTAATATGACTATCATGCATGTGTTGTTCTGTCACACCCATGTTTATATAATGTTAGTGCTAATCCCCCCAACAGCCATTGGCCACACTACTGTACAGAACACAGATAACATGGATCAGATTTTTGACACATTTCACAGTTATGTCCCACTGCCCACAGGTACACACAGCATTGTCCATAGTAGTAGTTAAGCAGAACATCTGTGCATAAAGAAGTACTGCTGCCACATATGAATGGTTCACATTATGTAGACTATTCTCCAATAACATCTACTACATTCCAGTAAATATGTATGTGTCACATACCTTTCCTTTGTATGATTTGGTAATATTTCTTTTTCCTTTTCTCAGTCTCTCTCTCTCTCTCTCTCTCTCTCTTTCAGTCTCTGCAATAGAGTGATTTAGTTTGTTGGCAGAGATTGCAGCCTGCTTTTGTAGGAATTTGCACATGAGCATGTGATGGCCTCTGAACCAATTAGTGGCCACCAATTGCTAATTGCATGCAGCCTGCTGTGTAATAATTGCAGTAATCACTGTCATAGCAACACAGTACTATAAATTGCTGACTCATGTAGGCGTAGCCCTTTCAGCTTTCCAAGATGGAGATCATCCTTATTTGCTGTGGACATCATTGTTTAAGACAAAAGGTTGGTATGGTTCTTATATCAGAAGCCAGGGGTGTAGCCAGAGATTTACATTTTGTACTCAGACCTAATGTTGCTGTCAGTGTAGAAATGTACTCACCCCTCAAAATGCTACCCCAAGATACATGGAAAGATGTACTTTCTTTTCAACTGTTACAATTAACTGCCATACAAAGCTAGTTATTAAGATGTATTCCTTTGGCACAAGAATTGTTTGTGAACTGCTTTACTGTGAATATTCATTTACTCAGTTCTAAACAGTTTGTGCTTTTTTAGTGTTGACATTAGCACAAGCTGCTCAGAAAAAATGGACACATGTCAGTACTGTGAGTATCCTTACCTACATCCTTGGTAGACCCTGCACACACATGTATATTCTAAATTTGGGTAGGGTTGCAGAAGTACAGAGAGCATAAGTAGTATTGTATGGATTTTATCTTGCTGGACTTACAGGGTTGCTGTGTACATGTTAGTTTATCAAGGCAAGTAGTCTGTCTCCGTAACTCCCAACTGTGGACCTATCCACATGATAGCCAGAGAATAGCCTGTTATTTTTTGTCTGTGCATCACACAGGTCTTTTCAGCAATGGCATTCTTAGAGTTGGTTGCTACCAGTACATGGCTACATCCATTTGTATTTCAGTGTTGTATTCCTACATAAGGGTATGCTTCTGAAACTCCTTCCAATGCTATTTGCACAGTGTGTAACAGCAGAAAGGCAAATATGCCTCTGTGTTTCTGCCTCTGCCAGACCTCTCAACCAATCAGGTACATATTTGAACAGACTCTGGGAAAACTCAAGAAAAAGTCAGGGACAATCAGGGACACCTTTAAAATATTAGTGCCATTAAGTTGAGATGTTGAGAGAATCAGAGCATATGAATTAATACACCTTTTCTGAAGTAAAAGAAGTGTCTAACTCTTAATTATTGTCATTATTTATTAAGTGTAAATCTCCACCTTTCTGGCCAAAGTCAGTAGTTTTAGGAGGGATTCAGAGGGACAGAGCTAAAATTTGGGTCAAAATCAGGGACGTTCCTGAAAATTAGGGACAGTTGAGAGGTATGGCCTCTGCCTTAAACAGATATGCCAGTGTTTGTCCTGCTGTGATATTGTGTGGGTTGTAAAGTGATGGTGCAACATTATTTCCTGCTAGAATGTCTGCTTCTCTTATCACAGTCATGTAATGTAATCCCACAGCAACTGTTGGTCAACATCCACAGAACAAGTTGTGTGGTATGGTACTCCTATTTTTCCTTTACATTCACTCATTCTGATGCATGATATAATTATTTAAGCACCAACTTGATGTATATCTACCGTGGCTTAATGGTACTTCATGTTGTGTAGTGTGTGCAAGGTCGGGGTTTGAGACATACAGAGGTGTTTTATTTTGCTCCTAAGCAGAACAATGGCCCTCACATACAGAGTGACTAAAGCACTTTTAAGCAGCTGTAAGCGGGTTTGAACAATGCTGTGCATTGCTTAGCCAAGCGCAAACAAGCGCAAACCCGCTAACTACTGCTTAATAGTGCTTACTCTCACTAACCCCCGCGCTCATTTCTTTGAAAGAAAAGAAAAATGGGGAGATAGGAAAGTGGTGAAAAAGGGGCACAAAGAGGAAAATACAGTATGGAAAATAGCTTCGGATGTGCAGGACGGGTGTAGGGAAGGTCCATAGCTGCACATTTCTTCAACAGCAACAGCTGTGCATATGCAATAAATTTGGAGGTAGATATGAAACCTTCAACCACTGAGAGAGGGGTGAGGACAACAAAGTATGTTGTAATGCCAATTAAATAACATTTAATGTGTCCAGTGAACATGTGTGCAAAATGGGCAGCTATGTATGGGGTGTATTTTTTTTTGGGAGCAGATTGCCCTTTTTTTTCAGGTGAGAGTGGAATGTGGGGTAGGGGAAGTGGGTATATTTGGGGAGGTAAACAGACAAGACAAACAAGATGCATACAGGGGCAGTATATGACACATGTGGTGGATGAATACCTTTGACAGGGAGGGATGTTTTGAAATCACAAGCCCATGAGCCCCCAGATGGAAACAGTGGGACTGAGGTCCCCATCCATTAGCAGTCACCACTGCACCTTCACGGCCCAGAGGGTGGCTGTGCTGGGGGCTGTGTAGGAGGAGCAGGCAGACCCAGAAGTTGCACCACTCGGGCCTCAAGCTGGCGTAGAGGTTCTGCAACAGAACGTTCAATCTCTCTACGCACCACAGCCTGGACCATTCAAAGGGTGATAGGTGCCCCTCCTCTGCCCATGCTTGAATGGGGGGCTGAGCCACATTCCCTGCAGCGCTTCCATCTGAAGGTGGCACAGGGCCAACAGAGGAGGTGGTCCCAGGCTGGGCACCAGATCTGCTGGTGCCAGGTGCCATGGCCAACTGAGGTGGGACAGGTGGGTCAGCTGGGACCAGCCTTCCCATATGAACTATGTTTTGAAGAGTTTAATAAAGATATGGGTTAGTAACAGTCAACAGCACTCCCAATTAGTTATAACAGCATGCAGAAGTATTCTCATTAACCCAACACACCAGATTTTCAACAGTTGAAAAGCAAGCATAACACATACGTATATAGAACAATAGTGGACATTACAACAGCATGCAGGTTTAATTGATGGCAACAGGCCACCAATATTGTGGTATTTTAACAGGGCACATGCATAGAAATAAATGCAAATATTTATAAACCAATAGGACATATGCCCCAACAAATGTTTTGAGATTAGACATACCGAATGAGGTGTGGAATTGCATTCTTATGCACATAAAGTAGGGTGGAAAAAGATAGCTCAATTAACAACTTATATATCCTTCGAGTTTTCACTACATTCCTATTAACTGCATTTATATGTCCCTTACATGTATTATTACACTACCCAATGTTCTTATATTGTGCAATTGGATTTTGCTGGATCATTATATACATGAGCTGTATCTTTCATACAAACTGTCCAAGATGCAGATGTTACTGCAACATATTTTGAGAATTGCTCACATACACTACTGCTAAGATGGTACACTGACAGCTCTACTTTCATATAATTATCGAGATATGTTCAGGTGAAAGTATCAGTTATATGTTAACAGCTCCCTACATTTCTGGCAGCACACTGACATTTCTGGGGAACACAATACCAAGCTACTCATATGCCAGATTAACCTGTACATGCTGGGCATGAACCAACAGTTGAGGGCTGTAAATATGCATAAAAGCTACTGGCACTCCCTTCATCCACGTTATATGTGCCTACCCATGTGTGGGTTGACACTGCTTAATACAACACTACTATTTGTAGAATGCAACAGTACAACAACATATCAAAGAAAATGACACAGATGCACTCTAGGAATTATACATTTATTAAAGGATTATTACACCATTATTTATTGGGTTAAAACACTTTTTGAAGTCTCTCTCATTTATTTTATATAACATTACATGCATAATAATTACTAACCTGCCTGATGATGCAGCCTTTGCAGCCTATCATCATGGGCTTGCTGGTTCATAGCCCAGACACATGCAGCTTTGAAGTAAATGCAGTGATATTGAGACATACCTTTCCATAGTATAGACAAGCATAGTAATTCTTAACTACTTAATACAATGGCTACTTACTCAGTACTGTGGCATTAGGCATCGCATAGGATTCCTGGATCCACTGGTCCAGTTGATCCTCCCTACATCGCTTCAGGTCAGAATAATGGAGCCTGACCTGCTCAGCAGTCTGAGGAATACCAGTGGAACTGGTGAGATCACGGACAAGACTGTTCCAGGCCTCCATTTTATATTGGGTACCCTGGTACTGGCCCTGCAGGAGTCTTTCCTCATGATTGTGGACAAGGAGCCAAACCATTACTTTGGACTCCTCAATGCCCTAGCTTTGCGCTCTAAATCGAGTGCCTTCTCCAACACTGGCCATGTTGACTGTAGAAGGAAGCTACAACCAGTTATAGCAAGTATTCCCACCTGTGGAGCTTATAAATGCCTCATTTCCCACACTTATTTGTGATTGGCCATTTTTGGAAAAACTCAGCTGTAGGCACGCCTGCTTAGCAGATGTTGGCAATGTTTAAAATTCCTTTGATAGATATGTGCCTGTTGAAAGTGCATGTTTATGAAATGCTGTCATGGCTTAGTGGTTAAGTACTGTGACTATAGAGCACAGAATCCTGAGTTCGAGCACTGTCACTGCTTTTTATTTTCCTACTAGGCAGACCTGACTGGTTAAGGTACAGTAAAGGAGGTGTGGCCATGTTTAACCGACTTTGCTCAACTTTGCCCGACTCTGCCCAATGTTGCTCGATGTTGCTGGTTAGCGCTGTGTGCAGCTATGTGCAAATATGGTGTGGTTGCGCTGGTTGGCGTGGTGCGCAGCTACACACAAAGACATTGTGCTGGTTGACACGGTGTGCAGCTATGCACAATTGGTTTTAAATATGCTCAGTACTGTTAAAATGTGGTTTATATTGCTTAAAATAGGGTACTCATGCCTCAGAATGCAAAACCATTTCACCTTCATATATATATATATATATATATATATATATATATATACATATATATATATATATATATATATATATATATATATATATATATATATATAATTCATTCACTACTACATTTAACATTGTAATGCTTTTTACAAAACTTATACATAAAAAATGTCAGGAAATATTATTGTATACAGATTTCCAACAGAAAATGGAATGTGCAGTAGTGGGATTCGAACCAGGAATGCTTTCTCTTTGTGTGAAGGCTCTAACCACTACACTATCGCTATTTTGCTTAATTTGCATATATTTTTCTTATTATCCTCTTCTGGACTCTAAGCTGCTAACTGTAGCTAAGCAATGGGCAAACCCACGCAAACACACACAAATATGGGAAGCTATATCAGATGAAAAAAAAAAATTAAAAAAACTCTTTTTATTTTTAATTTTGTCAGTTGTTTAACATATGGGGGAGTGTAGTCTTACATTGTGCCACATGTGAGCGGACTCGCACATGTAACTGGAAATTGCGGCGTTTCTTCATTGCAGGGACATGGATTTTTGGACTGCTCAGCAGTCCGACACACCCCTTACACTCGTCCATGCTCTGTGTAAGCTTTAGAGTTGAGGCAGCACACCCTCATTAATATGCATGGCACGCTGCCATCATACTCTTAGACTGGCACTTCCGTGTAAGACTAATCTAGTCTTACGTGGAAGATTAGTAAATCTGGGGGTGTATCTGGATGAAAAGCTGGAGAGAAGAGGGATGAGAAGGTGCATAAAAAAGAGTGGGAGAGATTAGAGAATAGAAATAGGTGAGGTTCCCATAGTGGGAAGTTAGGTGTTGTGATTTTTTTAGTGGGTACAGGAGCATTGCCAGTTAGACACTAAATGTAATTTTAGGGATTTTTTGAAAGAAGTAGTCTTACTGGTTGATCTGAGAGGAGGAGGAAGATTATTCCATAACTTTGAGACTGCACGGGAGTACAGCATTTGGCCAGCAGACAGTTTGGGTTTCCTTATAGACAGCAACATTTTGTTTTCTGACCTGAGGTGGCGATTGGGCTGGTACATGGTCAGTATGGATGAAAGGGAAGGGCAATGTTCAGGTTGGTAGATTATTTTGTGGGCTGTGGTTAGTTGAAGGTAAGTAAGATGATGGTGGGATTCCAGCCAGTTTAGTTTATGCAGTGAGGAGCAGTGGTGGGTAGAATATTTAGAGTTTGTAGCAAATTTGGCAATTT
The DNA here is from genome assembly GCF_019279795.1 of Protopterus annectens. Lineage (NCBI taxonomy): Eukaryota > Metazoa > Chordata > Ceratodontiformes > Protopteridae > Protopterus > Protopterus annectens. The sequence continues at coordinate 1,493,732,739 of NC_056726.1, forward strand.
TATTGTAAACAGAATCAAGCTTACTTTTTAGGGAAGATTGTAGGTTGGTAAGGATGGGAGCACCATAAAGCAGGGTAGGAAGTAGGAAGGATGAAGCTAGGGCCTTTTTGGCAGTGAGAATGAGGAAATAGTTACGTCAATATATGGCACCTAGCCTTTGATGTTTTTTTTTTTATATTGCTTTGGATGTGAAGGTCAAAGATTAGTTTGAAACATACTGTTATAAAAAAAAAAAGATTTTAGAAACCAAATTTAGTTGTATGTGACAGTGATTGTATTATGGGACCCTGCATGGAGTATCTACAATGGCAGAATGGTGTGTTTGTCAATGAGGCAGGGCCTGGAATTGTGTAGTTTCCAGGTTGTGTGCACAGATCTCTATGCATACTGAGCTGGGATTACTAAATAGCACAAATGGGTATCCATGTCCACAGATCCCATCCATGTAGGCACATAACCGTGTTGGTGTCCAGAGAAAAGGTAGCTTACATTAACAGGGCGGTCTTTCTGAGGACTTATAAGCTCATTGGAGCTCAGCTGTGCCTGTTTGTGTGGTGCACTGTTAGCTCAGCAGGGGGGTGTGTACACTGGCTGCTAAGCTTTCTTTACATTCAGGGTACGTGATTCAGTGTATTTGCATGGTGCACCGCTATGCTGAGCTAGCCCTTTTAGGGGAGGTGTGTGCAGTGACTGCTAAGCATTGTTTACCTTCATGGTGCATGTTTGAGTGGCATGCTGCAGTGCGGAGCAAGGAAGGCTGTCCAAAAAAAAAATGACTGAGAAAGTCAATGGTATGTTAATTACTGATGACCCTTGTTTCACTTAAACTAGGGCCATTAAATCTACTTAATGATGTACTTGGCAGGTGGAAAGCATCATAGGTAGCCAATCACACAGCCAGCACCAACAGCAAAGCACTATAATGGTTGCATACACCCTACAATCTGATTTCACCCCCATACTCTGCACCAGTGGAGTACAGATGTGGGAATTTTAACTGAAGGAATACTTGGGGCTGCTGCAGGTCTGCTACATCTGTATGTGCTAGATGCTGAGGTCAGTGCTGCTGCTGCTGACAATTGGCCTAGACTGAGAAGGAGATGAGTGTTCATGCCCAGAGTAACCTTCCAGAAGCTACATGAGCTGGAGATTGTAGAGCACTACAAGGTGGACAGGGACATACTACAAGAACTCACTCAGCTCTGCCGCCCTCAACTCAGACTCAGAGCCAACAGAGGGGAACCCATCCCAGTGGAAAGAAAGGTATGTGCAGCTCTTAGGGTACTATCTACAGGTACATTCCAAAGACCAGCTGGTGACATGATGGAGGTCTCGCAGGCATTAGCATCCAGGGGACTCCACCAATTCCTGGATGCCATGCTACCATATGCCACTGAGCACATTTATTTTCCCCACACCCCTGAGGAGAAGGCCAGCAGTATGCAACACTTATACTGTGTAGCACACTACCTTGAAGTACAGGGTACCAGAGATCGCATTCATGTACACATCAAGGCACCACCTGGTGAGGAGGGTAGAGTCTACGTCATCTGCAAAGGGTATCACTCCATCAGCTGCCAGGTCATGTGCAATACTCAGGGCATTATCATGAATGTGTTTACTGGCAGCCCTGGCAGTTATCACGACTCCCATATCTGGCACACATCACAGCTGTACCAGATTTTTGCAAGGGGAGACATCCTGCATAGCCATTTACTGGGTGATGTACTGGCTACACACTGGATCCATGGATGATGACACCCATCAGAAATGCACACGCACCCAGGGAAGAATACCACAATTAGGCATATGCACAAACTATGAACATCATTCTATATATCTATTTATGTATATATATATATATATATATATATATATATATATATATATATATATGTATACATATATGTGTGTGTGTGTGTGTGTGTTGGGGGGATGTAAGAATGTCCCCACATACCCTCAGACTGCTGAGGCTATCTGCATGTACACATCACAACAGTTGTCCAAAGGAAGCAGACCAAGGCCACAACAGTACATAATCCACTCACCCACACACCCCTGTGCCTGCAGAAAGTCACCTTGTATACAGACAGAGATGAGAAGATGTAATGTACAATGGTTTCAATGCATGCCTTCGACAGGCCATATTGTCCCTCACCACATGTTTGCCTATCTAACTGCAACCAACCACATATGGCCATACTGGTAACTATAAACATAGCAGGGATATTAACAGGTATCCTTCTCCTAGGACACTAGATACAATAACAGTACCAAGCAACATGACTCTGCAGGCCATACATGCTGTCCAACACAAGGCTACTTTGCATACCCCACAAGTACTGTGCCTGCAATGACATATAAAACAGACACAACTTGTGGCACATGGGATAAGTACTGTGAGGTATAATGTGTAGTAATAGATCAGTAGGGGTTCTAATCTTACATCAGTAAACTGTGTATATGTGTGTGTGTGTGTGTGTGTGTGTGTGTGTGTGTGTGTGTGTGTGTGTGTGTGTGTGTGTGTGTGTGTGTGTGTGTGTGTGTGTGTGTGTGTGTCTGTGTAAATATATCCCCTCGCAGCACTATGGATATGCCCATATGGGCTATCTGTGTGCAATGGTTATGCATTTTGTAGCTTTGTGACTATCTGGTGGCCTCTACAGTGCCCTCCTCTACAAGGCCTGCTGATGTCATCCACCTTCAGAGCGTTGGTAGACAGTCTAATATCAGATAAACTCTTTGATCCATATGATAAGTACTGTGAGCTCTAGTTTGTCATAGTAGATAAGTAGGGGTTCTAATTTCACATCAGAAAACTGTGTGTGTGTGTGTGTGTGTGTGTGTGTGTGTGTGTGTGTGTGTGTGTGTGTGTGTGTGTGTGTGTGTGTGTGTGTGTAAATATATCCCTTTGCAGGACTATGGACAAGCCATATGGGTTATCCATGTACAGTGGTTATGCATTTTATGCCCTGTTTCTAGCTGCTGTTCCTAAATTGCCCACCTCTACATAATCATAACTGATGTCCACCACCTGTCTGACCTGGACACAGGATATTTGTAGATGTGTCAACTCCATTGCCACACCTTTTAAATTTGTACATTCACAAAAACCAGGTGACACATAGCAAGGGAACCAGATCCTATCACAAAGTATGAATTCATGATTACACTGATTGCACCCATTGTCCCTGATACACTGTTCCATACATATGCACCTAGACAGTCATGCACATATCCTGCCATACCTTGCCGACATCACATTTCTGCTGTGCTACCATGCCATCCTGTGCCACTGTATAGCTGCCATACATACACAGATCCATGACACATCTGTCATTCTGTAACACTGCCAACAGTCCAACATCATGCTACAAAGATACACAGAGTGTGATGTGCACATGACACATGCCAGAATACAGTACCTGTTGTGGCCCACAACAAGTGGCATGGCAAAACAATACTGCATTACACAAGTACATGTCAAGTATTGTAAACACCTTGTGTATCAGACACAGAGGAGCATTTCCCTGCGTCGACGGCACAGTTGGGAGGGATGTGGCACAGGTATCATCACATGCACAGGGTGTGGTGTGGGAGTGTCAGAGGCCTAGGCTGTGCCAAACAGTTGACAGGATGTGTGTGAGTCAGGAAGGGGTGCTGGTTAGATGGCCCATGGAGAGGTGCCATGTGTGTCTGTTGATGACCTGTATGTGACAGTGGTCTTTGAGTGTGTTCGTGTACACAGTCAAGCCCAGTGCTAGCCCTACACATGTATAAATTGGACAGCTGTGGACCATGCATAGTAGAGTGGACAGTTCACTGTCTCTGGCCCTGAACATGGACACTAGCTCTGCCAGGAATAGCACTGGCACCACCATGCCCAACGTCAGATGTGGTGTTAGTACCTGATGGTGACTGCTGTCTGCTGGGGCTGTTTCCCCACGGGACCACTCTAGACCATGGCCTGCCATGTCATGTTGTGGACAGCACATTTCCCTCTGTAGCACTGAAGGTACTGCCGCTATAGGGGCGTGACTGTGTACAACCACATAGACACTCAGCAAATGGTGTTGCTGACCTACATGAACTCAATGAGGAACTAAACCCACACATAAGGCTGCTGTTTAATCTTAGCCTTACTACAGGATACGTACCCAAAGAATGGCGTACGGCAACTGTGGTCCCACTCCACAATGGCGGTGCTTCTACGGACCCTGGAAATTACCACTCTATAAACTTGACGAGCCTTGTCTGCAAAGCTATGGAAAGGATCATAATAGAACTCATAAATAAAGACATTGGGGACCTACAGACACTGGATCCTACCCAGTTTGGCTTTGTCAAGGGCAGATCCTGCCTCTTGAACTTGGTCGACTTTGTCGAAACAGTCACTAAGGCCATTGATGAGGGTAAGGCAGTTCACACAGCCTACCTTGACCTAGCAAAAGCGTTCGACACAATACCCCACTCGGGCATCATAGAAAAGCTCACCAGCTTAGATGTAAACCCATATGTCACAAGATGGGTTGCAAACTGGCTCAAGGACAGAACACACAGGGTTAGAGTTGCTGGTGCCATGTCAGACTCTAAGCCGGTCACGAGCGGTGTCCCACAGGGCTCAGTCCTGGGCCCCCTCTTGTTCGGCATTTATTTTTCTGAAGTGCAGGCAAACATAGGGGGATTGTGGCTGACAAAATTTGCAGATGACTGCAAACTGGGCACCATAATTGACACTCCATCAGACACAGACATCCTCCAGAAAGGTCTCATAGAAATGGATAACTGGTGCCAGAGCCATGGCCTTAAGCTAAATGCCAAAAATGTATAGTCATACCCTTTGGGAAAAACAAGGTAACCCCTAATTACCACATAGGTGGTAATCCATTAAACACGGAAGAAGTTATCAGGGACCTGGGGACCCAAGTTGACAGTAACCTCTCTTTTGACACTCACATTGCCAAAGTGGTTAGGAAGACCTTCTACATTGCCCAACTGATCATGAAGGGATTCACATCCAGATCAGGAGAGGTCATTGTACCCCTGTACTCTTCACTTATCAGACCAATGATTGAGTACAACGCCCCATTCGGAATGTACCTTACCCGACACCTGCAGCAGTTGGAAAGACCACAAAAGTTCCTCACTAAAAGGATAAAGGGGCTCAAACATATGTCATACGATGCCCGACTGAAGAAACTCCAGCTCTATTCAGTCGCATACCGTCTGCTCAGAGGTGATCTGTGCCTGACATACAAGGCCATGTCCAACCCGGAATTAATGGACATGCTCCACCTCAAAAAATCCAAAGCCACCAGAGCCACGAGAGCAAGAGACTTAAACCTCAACACGGATATAAATAGGACGTGCTGGAGGGACAGATTCATCACCCAGAGACTCCCTACACTATGGAACAGAATCCCAGTCCATGTGAGGCAGAGCCCCTCACTGACTCTGTTCAAGAGAAATCTTGACGAGTGGATGGGAGATCGTAGGTTTACCCCGGGAATCATCTCTGTATCACTGCTGGACAGAGGCACAGCAAACTACTGGGTATAGTATTCTCATCCAAAGGGGTGGTGAAAGCCACACACACTCTGGCTAGGCTTATACATGCCCTAAGGCAGATAGCCTAGTATGAACCTATGAACCTATGAACCTATGAACCTATGTCCATGTGTCTGATGCATAACTCCAACCAGATGTTCCAGCACAGACAATATGCGGACCAAGACAGACACTGTCTCAGCCCATCATCTGTCCACTGCATCAGTGAACTGATCCAGGGTGTCTTCAATGTGGTGGAGGGAGTCACATATGTCAGACTGTGCTGCATCCATAACCCTAAGCATCCATCTGGTGTTGCATTCAAAATTTGCCTGTGCCTCCATGATGGCCCAAAACACATGCCAAGTGACCCTTGATTTGACACCTGCAACAGGTGGTGAAAAGACAGTAGTCCCTCCTATGAGCACCCCTTTCAGTGTGGGACCTTACCAGCTGTCTGGCTATGGCCAGTATCTACACTCACAGATGCCATAGTTGTCACACTGTCTTGTTCAATGTCACCACCGTCTGACTGTTCAATATCTGTGGCCTCTGGGGACTGGCTATATGTGGGCAAACTGTGTGCAGTGACAATGGAGGCAGAAGAGGGGTGTCAACCTCTGGGACACATTAATCCCCCAACAACCTCACCTGCGCCTCACTATGGCCACCATCACCATCAGAGTCAGATTTGACACTGACATCAAGTTGTGAGGGGGGAAGACTACAACCCCTCTGGTAACCTGTGAAACAAAGACAAAAGCAATATATTACTACCTGCACTTTTTTGTAAGTAATCCATGCAGACTCATATAAATGAGGATCCACAACTGCATTTCCAGTCATGCATATTCTCATCCCTTTTCCCATGCAAAAACAGACAACCTAACAACAACATACACAGATAACTGAAGTCTTTTATAACACTTCAGCCACATCCATGTAAAGTTGCCAGTACAATCTGCCTGTAAGGTATGAAATATGAGACTATATGTGATAGACCTACACATAAACCCAGTACACCTATCTTGAGAGCGATATGCGAGTACTAGTGTCACTGCCTCAGGTATATACCATCTCCCTTTTGCGTTTGAACAGGCATATTGGCGTAATTACCTCATGTATACCAGGCTGTGTTGCCACTAAAAGAACAAACATGTTGATGGTCGTTCAAAGACACAATTGTTCCAGAATGGAACATCCAAATATACTACTCTGGCTAAACACAACATTTCTACATAGGGCAATATGGCAGCCCTTAACATTCATAGGGTATATATGATCCACAAAAACAGTATCACACTTACCAGGTACAGGGCCATGGACTTGGGGCACACTTGATGGACCTATGAAAAGGTGTGGGAGAGGTATTGTCAGCACCATCAAATGTTGCAGCACTACAAAGTAAATGTGCATATATCCACATGTACATAAGCTACTATGATACTGGCTGCATTTCTGACATTCTGAGTATGTATGCACAACTGACCATAAATTCCAACACCATCCTCAATGCAAATAGACCTGACATCCATGTACAGGTATGTACGGCCTGCCACAATGACTGAGACAGTATTACACTGGTGAACATATTATGCTTACCTGGATGCCCCTCTGCTGTGGACTCTGTGGCACCCACCTTCACAATGTATGGTTTGATGGATGCCTGGGAGCTGTCATGTGTTCCTAGGTTCACCAGGAATTCCTCTGTGGCTGAGAGTGGTTGTTCTGTCACAGACCCTCCATTAGTGGCAGCATGATCCCTGTCAACAACAGCTGCCCTTCATTGTGCAGCATTCAGCGTGTCTGTGGCCTGGTATCAGACCTGTTCATAGGTCCTGTCCTGTTGGCCAATCTGATTCACATCCCACACAAGGTCTGCCTATAATGCTGTCCGCTGTTCCCAATTATGTCACCCCATGGACAAGATCTGATGGTGATGTCTCAGTCCATCCACTATTATGTCATTCTCTGCAGCTGAGAAGGAGGCAAGTCTTCTGCATTACCTGGTTCCTGAAAGACAACAGAAAGGGAACACATTACAGGACCTGTTACATGGACGTCCACTATGTACAGATCTAGCACACCCATAATGGTCTGCACTATCCATTGCCCCCTCACACTTCATACCCCACAGTTTGACAACACACTACCTGTATGGATAACACCAAGATAGTAGCAATACTTGGGTATGTCCCTGTGTGCCATGATAGATTCTGCTGTATCTTCCTACACCCAGCACTGCACTCTACTGTAGTGTATCCCCTATGGGAAAATGCCCACTAATATGTCATACGGCCACTGCCAGATAAATAGCAGTGTGCTATTACAACCACTATATGGGGACAGTCTAACAACACTAGTGTGCCAACATGACAGAAATCAATGCAAATCTGCTGTTGTATATGTTCCCTGTAGGCATCATACCTCTCAACTATACAGATGTTTGCATAATGTCAATATGTTTGCCTCATAGTTTTGGTCAAATCTACACAACATTGTGGATATCTGAAAAAAGGCTGGCCATCATTGATGGTTGATGTCAGAAAACAAAGACAGACATCTGTGTTTAAGATGTCATACCCTTCAGAACACAGTTATGCTACTGTGATATCTGTTATTCTATTCACTTTCTTACTTTGTACGAGCAATAGTTACAGTGTCCCTAATTCTGGGCCCCTGTCCTTCCATTAATTATGGCTTTGTTTGAATATCTTGCTGTAACAGATTCACAGCTATGTTAGGCATAGCTGTCAACCAGACAGGGAACAACGTAAACATGATCATGGATGTATCCAGAGTACATCAGGGATGATCAGGGACACATTTAAAACATTATAACTATTTATGTGAGACGATGACAGAATGAGAGGTGTTGACTTAGTCTACATTGTCTGATGTTACTGGTGTATACACCTTTACTTATTGTCACTATGTTTTATGTGTAATTCACTAGCTTCCCTACAACAGCCAACCATTGCAGGAGGGAATAAGGGGGCAGAGCTAAGATGTGAGTGGAAATCAGGGACATTTCAGAGGCATGCCCGTATGTGTAGGGCAACTGAGTATTGATGACATGTCATTACCATAGATTTAAGACAGGCTTACTGTTGCGATTCCTATTCCCCATACCTCCATCCTTTCATCTGCATCCCATTATACGAACTCATTTACATACCTGGTTGAGTGCAGTACTCCTTTGTTGAACTTTGCTGCTGGCAATCTTTTGAATATACACACATTGTGTGAGGTAAGTCACATACAGACTTGTTCCCCATAACCATCTGCTTGCCTTTTTAAGGTACAGCTCATTAGCAGCTAATTGCCTCTGCACCAATCTGTGGCTCTGATATGCTAATTTCAGCCAAAATAGTTGAATTGCACTATCATTAGCCAAAGACATGCCACCACAGTGCAATATATAAGGCCTTCATCTAAACCTGAGTCCCTTTCTTAGCTGTTAAGATGGACATTACTGAGGTGCAGAGACTACATCATCTCAGATGGTAGGTACCAGGACTGCCAACTTTAGGGATTTATGCAGTAGGTCTACAGTTTCACCTTATATGTGCGGTCAGTGTCCAGGACATTGTGGTCATTTGGCAATTCACTGGCAAACATTGTAGGTTGAGGAAGACACATGTTTGCGTGTCAGACTTCAAACTCTTCTGAATATGCATGCTAATGCAATTCATGCTATTGTATCAACTTGCTATCAGTGTGGGAGCTGTGGAAATGTTTTTTGTACCCTTCTCCTGACTGGTACTTTTCAACAATGAGATCCTTTTGATGCTTTGTAAGCTCTCTGCGAACCATGGCTCTTGCTGTAGTAGACAACTGAGTAAATGTCAGGAAAATCATACTAGGTCAGCTGAACTTTATTTGGGGTTAATCAGTCTCTTTAATTGATGGCAGGTGTGAAACCAAGAAGACTGAATGCTGTAATTAAATCAAAAGGTGCTTCAACAAGAGTATTAGTTTAAGGGTGTGCATACTTATGCAACCAGCTTATTGTATGTTTTTATTTTTTATATTTATTCCCCTAACAGATTTGTTTGTTTTTCAATTGAATTGTACAGGTTATAGGTCACATTAAAGGTGGGAAATGTTTTGAAATTATTTATTGTGGTCTCATTTTTTTATATCACAAAAACCTGGCATTTTAACAGGGATGCGTACACTTTTTATATCCACTGTATGTGCTGACATACAGGCTGTGACACACATTGTCTGCATCCATTAGTAAGTGCATGGCTTTCTGTGGCTGTAGTTCTGCTCCAGGTTCCAAGTTGAACATGTTTGCCATTACTGCCTTAGCAGGTGTCTTTCTACATGTTGCTGCTACATGGGCACATTTACCTGCTATCACTGGCCTCACTTACATCCATTGTTATGTCTTTGGCTGTCTAGTGATGTATTATTGCACCAGAGTCATAGGAACACTCACATTTTCCCATTACTTTTTAATTCCAGTCTGCGCAGTGCAGCATGGCGTGCAGCTCTGCTGAGACACGCCTGATGACTGTAAGTGGCAATCACTATGTTTTGATGCAAACACCTGTTTTAATTATGATCTGCATGTTGTGGTGGGTTAATGGAGTGTGCTACAGGTGTGATGGGCTTGGATTCTAAGCATGGCATAGGTGTTTATTTTGTACATGTGACTTACAATGTTAAAAAATATATACTCATTGGAGACTTATTTAGCTGAGCTAAGTGAAGCTGTGTGACATGGCTCAATGTGCAGCTCTGTGCTTAAATAAATATAAAGAAAAAAGGAGAGATAGGAAAGTGGTGAAATGGGGGCAATCAGGGGAAAACATAGTGAAAGGCAGGTAGGGATGTGCAGGAAGGGTATAAGAAAGAACCATAGCTATCCATTTCTTGTACAGCAATAGGTGTAAACTTTGACAGATTTTGTAGATGAATTTGAACTCTCAAACCCCAGGGAGAGGGGTGAGGACAACATAACTCCATTGTCAAGCCAACTGGACAAAATGACTTGTATCCAGTTGACACATGTGAAATGGAGAGCTATGTGAGTGGCAATATTTTTTTTGTGGGACAGGTGTCCATTTCTTTATTGAGGTGAGAGTGAAATGTCAGGGAAGGGACTTAGGTACATGTGGGGAGGTAAGCTGCACAGGATAGGATGCATTTGCAGATAGACAAGACAGACAAAAGCAGCAGACATGGGTGGTGTGTGACACATGAGGTGGGTGAACACCTTGGATGGGGAGGGTGTTGTGGAATCCAAATTGCACATGCCTCCAGATGGCAGCAGCATAATGCATGTTCCCACCCATGTGACTGACACTGCTCCTTCACTGCCCCAAGGGTGGCTGTGCTGGAGGCTGGGCACCAGGGTGAAGCTGCCCCACCAGGTTGGGCAGCATGCCCTCAATCCAGCACATGTGGCATTCATAGTGCCCATGAACAATCCTTTGCACCATGACCAGTTCAGCTTGTGTGACAATGCCCCCATTGCTACCACTCCCAGGGGGAATCCAGGCCCCTCCCATGAGGTGGTCCCACCCGATACCACAGGTGATGCAGGGGCAGTGGAGGGGGAACCACTAATCTGGGTCCCAGATGTGCTAGGACCTGGTGACACAGCCAGTAGAGGCAAGGTTGGTTGATCACCCAGAACCAGCTTACCCTGATGTGCTGTAGTAATGGAGGCATAGAAATAAGTATAGGTTAGTTGTGAACAAATCATTGTTAGTAATAACAAGATGGCAGAACATTGGAAATAACTCAATTAGATATCAATGCATATTATGTAAACACAGCAATAAATAACAAAATGATCAGTATGTTATCAGCCACCTCTCCCAGGGGGAGGCCAGGCTCTGTCCCCTGAGGTGGTCCTACCTGATGTTGCAGGTGGTGCAGGGGCAGTGGGGGGGCACCCCAGGTGTCCAAGAGTCCCGTCTTTCATAATTTCAGGTCATTATAGTGGTGACGGCATTATTCACCTGTGCAGGGGATACCAATAACACTGCTGAGTTCTCTGGCCAGATAATCCCAAGCCTCTGCATTACATTCTGAGCCCTGGAAACCTCCCTGCAGCAGACAGTCATCATGGTTTTAAACTATGAGTCCAACCATAACCATGTATTCCAGGATGCCCCAACACTGTGCCCGAAAGTGCGCACTTTCACCATAACCATCACCAGTCATAGTAATGGTCAGAGAAAGGACTCTGATGGATTCTGCTGTATTCCAACCTACTGGGCTTAATATAGGCTGTTTTCCCGCCCTTACACATCATTGGGCTACATTCAAAAAAGCACTGCATTGCTTAGCACCACGCAAACCAGTGCAGCACACAAACTAGCCAAACTGAGCCGAGCAGTGCACAAACATTGGCAGCCATTAGCATGTTTATGCAATGCTTAGCAGGTCTAAGCACAGCTGAGCAGAGCTTAGGAGAGTGCAATGGACCCATCATTTATAACAACAATGAATAATATGTATATCAAAATTAAATACATATTTTCCTTTCCATATATTCAAATCATGGACCTACTGCACATGAAGCCATATAGCTACAGGGATATTAAGAAATCTGGTACATATTCACATATACCACTGAGCTAGCTATAAGCAGTGCTGAGCACCACACTGCACTGCACAAACACGCTTAAACACATTGAACACACCTTTAAATAAATAATTAATTACATCCAGTTTATATTTTTAGATGTCTGGCAGGTGTCTGCTATCTTATATGTGAGCACTGCTTGGCATTGCTATGCTCCACGCCATGCTGCACAAACATGCTTTTAAAAAAAATTAAATTAAAATAAAACAAAGGAAAAGAAAAAAAAATTAAAATAACACAAAGGACATTATAGCAAGTCTCATACTCATCTGCAGCCACTTTTAGCACTACATCTTTCCCTACACTGATTCAATAACCGTGTTCCTCAGCTCTCCCTTGGTAATGCACCATCATTAATATGCATGGCATGCTGCCGAGGGGGAACCATGACCATGGACATGTATACATTTCATGTAGGCTCTACATAGTGCCTACATGGATTTTATTAAATCCTGGGTTATATATTTATCTATAAAGTGAGTCTCCTCCAAAAATATAATGCCTCACCTACTTAATTTAAGATATTCTGTTAATGATTTCCTTTTGTTGCTATTATTTAGTCCATTTACCTTAATAGATAATAGATTAAAGATATCCATACTGTGAATTTAAAACATCTTTTAAAAGATAATATGACACATTTATCCACCATATTAATTTAATTACATATAAGACTCTAATGTTTTCCTCTGACACAATCTTGAAATTCCAGATTTTTTTTTAATTCTTCCTTTCTAAACACCAAACTACTTAAATTCAAAAATAACAAAAACAAAGACAAGTCTACAACAATAATGGTATATAATACTAATAAAACAAAACCTACCATGGATACCAAAGTTTATAGTCTGCCTATTGAATATTCAAACTTCTATACTATCACTCTATCTAGCAACACCTAAAAATACATCCACAAATGTAGCCAAAAGCTACTGTGACTTACAAATAATTAATATAATATTATATATAGATCAAAATCATAAGAGACTATTAATTTAGCTATATGTATTTTGCCATTTAAAACTGTTCTCTCTATTACTACATACAAGTTTAATAATCCTCTTCTATTAATCATAAACATTGAATAATCGAACAAATAGTATGCTGTGTATACCTATTTATATAACAGTCGTATAAATTGCCCATTTAATATACCTACATTAGTCACTCATTCAACATTATTATAACTAGATCTTTAAATAAAAATGTATAACAGAGTGGGGCCTGAGCAGATAAAGACATCTGTAAATGTACAGGTCAAAGGTAATCTTATCATCATAAACTATAATACAAAAGAGAGTTCAATGTACATATATATTTATCATGTCAAAAGACACACATATATATAGCTCTAACAAAATCTCCTAGTTAGTTATTAAAGTACAAGTGCCTATATTTCAAATGTCTGTAATACTGTCACATCAAATATTAAAATATTAAAAATTGTTAGCTTATTAAGCTACTTCATAAAATATGCACATTACTGAAGTAGAAGAGAATGATTTACTATTTCTATGGAGTCAAAAAAAAAGCTTTGCAGTATATATTGTATTCAGAAGTTACAACGTTTTAAATATAAATTGCATTCTCCTTTCCTGGATTCAAACATATTGAAAAATCTGCTTTACTGTCTATCAAAATGAAGGTACTGATTCAGCAATAAAACACTGACATTTCAACTTTGACTTATGAAACTAGTTATTGCAGGTACCATTAGTGAATCTAGTAACATTCAACATGCAAAAGCATCAAATTTCACATGACCAGGCTTCAAATTTCAGCTTTCATATTATTTTTAAATATTTTATATGATTTTCTATGTAAAGTATATGAGATCTTGTATATCACATGTCGGTCATTTGCAGGTACATGCAATAGACATCTTTTGCTAAAACAGTTTATTGTTTAAATGTATTTTTGTCTTATTTTTCCACTAGTATTCTACCTTATATCTTGTATTTCTAAAATGTCTCATCAAAGAGCTGCATAATCATCAGTTCTCTATTAAATATTATAGTATGTGCACATATTTACATATTTACATATTTCTTAATTTAGTGATATTACTCTTATTAGTCTTATATAGTATTTATGGCATTCCTTGTGTTTATGCAAATTCATAAGATGTTTACTCTTATTAATTCTAATATTACAAGCAATCTTGACTATACACACACACACACACACACATATATATATATATATATATATATATATATACATATATATATATATATATATATATATATATATATATATATATATATATATGGATTAACTTTATAATCTCGAAATACCGAAATATCGAATTTCAATATTTCAAGACTATAAAGCCAAAACACAAAAACACTGAAAACCACAATCACGAAACTGCAAACCGCAAACATTAAAGCACACACAGAAACACAACTGCACTTACCTCTGCACAACAACACAAACACACACACTTACTATAAGCAGGGAGGCAAGCCCCCCTGCATTCCCCATGTGGAGGGCTGCATCCCCCACACCCCCTACTTATGTATATTCTAACTCCGAGGTTGCACCAAACACCAAGACACACAAAACCCACCAACATACATTCCACACCCCTTCACACAAACATGCATCACACAGGGACAAACACCACCATTCTTAACACACTGACACACTCTCACCTACATACCCTAACACACACCTAATACTCCCCGACACACTCACCAACACACAAACCCTCCCCAAAACCCTTAAATAAAATACACTTACCTAATGCGCTGTCAGTACTGCAGGTTCGACATTTCTGTGTTCAATATTCTACAGTTTCACGCATCTGCAGATTTGACACTTTGGTGTCGAGATACTGACATTCGACATCTCAGTATTTCGAGATTCCAAAGTGAATATACATACATATATATATATATATATATATATATATATATATATAAATATATATAAAAACTAATTTCTACTTGTGTGCTTAGCCATTGTGGACTGCAGTTCTGATCTAAGTTTTACACGTTACATTAAAATCTGATTACAGCATATGAAAATTACAGCTCACAGCACACAGCAGCTGCTAGTTTACTCTGTAAGTTTCTCATTCTATTTAGTTCTTTAAAGCTGTTATAATCAGTACCAAACATCTAACTATACTTCCTTAAATTAATATGAACAGTTTATATGCAAAGATAAAGTTGATACCACTGCAGTATGGCAGTATGTTACATTACTGTATATATATATATATATATATATATATATATATATATATATATATATATATATATATATATATATATATATATATATAAATTACATGTTATAACATTACTATAAGTTTTGTCTTACCAATTCTTCACTTCTAAGAAAAGAAAAGATGTATTTTTCTGAGCAGATTTCTCTCATATATACTTAAAAAAAAAGATAGTTATTTTTCTTCTTTCACAGATATCAGTGATTAACTTTGACCTAGATTTTTTCCAGCACAATTCAAGGCAGGAAAACTGTAGCATTCTGAAGAGACAGAACTTTATTTTGTTCTCAAGCTCTCCCTCACTTGTTTCTTAAATGACCTGTGAAAGGAATGTGTTACACAGGAACAAGGAAAACAAAATTGCCACCACTTTAACACTTCCAATTAGCATATTACTTAGATATGACATTCAGTTAACTGAGCAATGCACATACTAAGTGATGTTGAACAAATAAAACAAAATTCTTAACTTACATAGCTTTAAAGTTAGCATTTCTATTCCTTATAATATAATGACATTTTCTTTCACAATGTGTTTGTTAGACATTTAGAAACACACTTATAGGTTTAGTTACATTAAATATATTGTCTTTCACAGAAAATACAGTAAAACAGTAAAACTAAACATTTATATTCCTCATCATAAAAATGCTTTAGTTTAAAATATAAATACACACTTTAATAAGTTTTTAGGCTTAAAGTCCAGTACAAGCCTTTTACTTAAAATGCAAATCTATTGTTTTGGAAAATAATAGTCTTGCAATCAGAGAATAAGAGTCACTTGTTTTTGGCCTTTTTAGTTTTAGAAGCAGTTTTGGAAGAATTCAGATCACTCTGTGTCAACAGATAAACACTCTTCCACTCCATTTCTTGCATATTATTAATGGTATTATTGCTGATAAAAGTGGATGTCTCCCCCAGCATGTTAAATATTTTGGTTTCTTTAGAAAGGAATAATTTGACTTTTGCAGGAAACACCAAGGTGGCTTTAACATTGTTCTTTTTAAGTTCCCAGATCAGTGGTAAACAGGATTTTGTTTTACTCATTACCCTGCTGTAATAGTCATTATCAAATCTCACTACGTGTTCACCTATTTTAATAGGTGGGCTGGACCATGCTGCTTCTAGTATTTGATCTTTTTCTAAGCTGAACATGAACTTACAATTGAGTGTGGTGGTGAATTTTCCTTCTTAGAAGGTGCTCTTGAGGATCTATGTGCTCTCTCAATTCCAAAAGATAAAGTTTCAGGAAGATTTCATGTTTTATGTATCCTGGTAGTTCTCTCCCTCATACGTTTTAGGCATGCCATAAATTCTAATGTTATTTCATCTCAGTCTATTTTCTAAATCATTGAGTTTTAATATGAGACAGTTATTTTGTTTTAAAATAAATTCATTCTGAGACTCACCTTCAGTTATTCTACTTTCATGATCATTCATTCAAAGTCTCTTCCATACTGCTGATTTGTGCCCCTTGTTGTTTTATAATAGTTTCAGAATGTTTCATCCTCTTTCTGATCCCTTCTTTGAAACATTCAAGTTTTGTATCCAGTTTTCTATTTTAAGTAATATACCCTGTATACTAGATAATATTGACTGAATGATTTTTTTAACACAAGACTCCTGGGTACCATTTCTTGAGCGACTCATGTGGAAGTATCTTCTCTCTTAAGCAAACGATTGAAATTCTGACAGAAAAAATATTGCTTTTAAAAAACTTGAAGCTATAAATCTTTTCTGTGACTATTAGAGAAAATTAGATAGCAAGCATATTCAAATTTAAATTTTTTGATAATGTTTTCTGTCTGAGAATAGTTTTCAGTCACATAGCTTTCACCAGTTTCTGCTCTCTATTAGACACCTTGGTGATGCCCAATGTTCTAGTACTTCTTAAGTGAATTTATAAGAATATTTAAATGTTCCTTGTGTGTAGTGTCCCCATCTCAATACTGCAAGATTTGCTCATTAGGCCAAGGGAAATTAAAGGTATGAACCCTCCAACACACACATGCATGCGCGCACATGTATACACACACACACGCACACACACAAACAAACACACACACACACACACACACACACACACACACACACACACACACACACACACACACACACACACACACACACACACACACACACACACACACACACACACACACACACACCTCTTCCCTACCTATCCTGGCAGTTGGCTTAGAGGATTAAGTTGCTGTTAGCAAGCTGTTTAATGTAGTTCAGGAGTGCTAGATCATTTCACTTACCCTCCATTGCCTAACTTTGTGACTCTGAGCAAGTCAATTAACCAACACTGCTGCATGGCTAAATGTGAAAAAAGTCTATGGAGATCACTGTTCTACCCTGGAAAACAAATAAATAAAATACAATAAATAAATATCTCCTCACTCACCCCCATTACAACTACCCGTGCAAAATTACAATCACACACACATTCACCCCTCTCCATACACTCATCCATACAGAAACACACGCATACACAATCACCACTACTTGTTTGCTAAACTCCCTGGCACTTACCTCAAATGCAGTTTCACATATTGAAAATAATGAATGAACACAATTGCCTAGCTAATTATCTTGGCTATCTGAGCTAACTTACACAGTCAAGTGATTCCCTGAATTTACAGCAGGCATATTTGGGGGGGAGCACATGATTTATTAGTATACGCCACCCCCACAGGAATGCCTCAGTAGCATATAGCTCGGCTGAGGAGAGAGTCCACCATGGTGATTCAACAGACCATGTACTGTAAAGGGTTACTGCTCATTGGAAAACAGATGAGTTATTTGCCAGTAGGGGTCACCCTTTTCAAACCCCAGGACATGTCTAAAGCACTTGGGTAAAAGACAGAATACCTGCTTGTTACCTTTGTTGTTGTAATTATTTAATCAAGAATAGTTCCCATAACTGCAGCAGTGTATTTGTATCCTGATTGGTTTGGAGCATGGAGTTCCTCTGATAGATAATTAACAGGAAGTAACTAAACTCTTCAATGCAAATTAACACTCCCAACCTCCTAGGTGAGCAGAGGGCAAATAGTAACAGGAAGTAAACTAAACTTCTCAATGCAAATTAACACTCCCAACCTCCTAGGTGAGCAGAGGGCAAATAGTAACAGGAAGTAAACTAAACTTCTCAGTGCAAAGTAACACTCCCAACCTCCTAGGTAAGCAGAGGGCAAATAGTAACATGAAGTAAACTAAACTTTTCAATGCAAAGTAACACTCCCAACCTCCTAGGTGAGCAGAGGGCAAATAGTAACATGAAGTAAACTAAACTTCTCAATGCAAAGTAACACTCCCAACCTCCTAGGTGAGCAGAGGGCAAATAGTAACAGGAAGTAAACTAAACTTCTCAATGCAAAGTAGCACTATCAACCTCCTAGGTGAGCAGAGGGCAAATAGTAACAGGAAGCAAATTAAACTTCTCAATGCAAAGTAACACTCCCAACCTCCTAGGTGAGCAGAGGGCTAATAGTTGATTTGACAGACAAGTTGCAGGCAGGGCAAAGCAACATTTTATTTATAACTGGTGCTTCATGGATTTAACATTAGCATCTGTAACCAAAAATAATAAAGTAGTGCAACAGTAGCATTGTCACCTCACAGCATGAGATTCTCCGGTTTGATTCTGGGCTGGAGTGCCTTCTGTGTGGAGTCTGCATGTCCTCCCTGTGTTCATGTGGATTTTCTATGGGTACTCCTGTTTCCTATCATGTTCCAAAGGCATGCTGGAGCATTTCTCACCAGGTCTCCTCTGAAAATTGATTGTGTTCCAAGTCAGACTTTCCTAGTAAACAAATATTAAATAAATAAATAACATTCCAGAAATAATGGAGAGTCAAAAAAAAAAAAAATTTTCAAATTTTAAAAAATGGCTTACAAAATGCCAAAAAAGAAAACAACATGAAATGCTTATTTATTTTTTTTTATTTATTTTACTTTTGTTTGCCAGGATTGTCTGATTGGACACAGGTCCATTTTCAGTGGAGGCCCAGGGAGAAAAGCTCCACAGTAAGTGAATAATTACACAATATGAAAAAAGAAATGTATAAGCAATATGAAACAAGATACACACACACATATATATATATATATATATATATACAGAAATAAACATAGCTAAACATGAAGTAAGTATACAAGTTCAGTCAGCAGTAAGAGTTTCCTAAAACTGTAGCATATATTATATTAGGTAAATTAGGAAGCTAGGTATATGGAGTGGAAAAACAGAAGCAATTATGTGATGCATGGGCATAACCATTTATTCATTAAGTGTGATTTAAGTGAGTTTTTGAACAGGGGCACAGGAAAATAATTTTCTTGGGTGGCAAAAGCAAGGGTACCTTTTTGGCTAGGCTTGTATAGGCCCTAGGGCCAATAGCCTATTACCTACCTATGAACCTATGAGTAGTAGTAGAGACAGAAATCAGAGCAGATGGAAGGTTATTCCAGGTTCTCGATATGGTGTAAGAAAATAATGCTTTCCCTGCAGTGTTGTTAGCCCTTGAGATACAGAGGAGTGATTTGTCAGTAGAACGGAGAGGATGATTTGCTTTATAGCTGGTGAGGAGTTGGCCTAGTGCTGGGGTTTTTTCAGGATGTCTTACAATGTTGCAGGCAATGACTATCTGGTGATAAATTAGTAGCTGGGGAAGTTCTAGCCATTATAGTTCCCTTAGAGCCTGGCAGTGGTGGGTACTAAAGGTGGAGTTGTTAGCAAATTTGGCAATTTTATCATAACATGACTCAAGTCTGGCGAGGTCAAGATTTTCTGACCTGGGTAAGAACTTATGCAGCATACATTACAGTGGACAATAGGTGACTTTGGGCTAGGGTAATCTGTGCTTGATTTGAGAGGAATTTCCTGTGTCTATATAGCGTTCCCATTTTTTATGGACTTTTTTGATAGTTTGCGAAATATGGACGTCAAAGAGTAGGTTTTTGTCAATTTCTACACCTAGAAGTTTGGTGTGGTCAGAGGGAGAGATGATAGTACCATTTGTGGAGGAGATAGTGAAGGACAGAGAGGTAGACATGGTTTTGTTGGGGGTAAAAAGTAGCAATTTGGTTTTGTTAGTGCTTAGGATAAGTTGGATCTGAGTAATCTAACTTTCCGCAGAGCTAAAGGACTCCTGAGTGAGTTGTTGTAGAGTGGCAAGTGATGGAGCAGATAAGAGTTGAATCATCTGCATACTGTATAAGTGAAGCATGCTGTGTGATGGTGTGGAGATTGTTAGTAAATATGGAGAAAAGAAGTGGGCCTAATATTGAGCCTTGTGGTATGCCTGTGGTAGTTGAAAGTAAGGGAGATAGTACACCTTGCCATTGGACAGATTGCTGCCTGTCTGACAGATAGCTTTTAAATCAGGCTATAGTGGAAGGGGCAAAGGATAGGGAGGCCAGGGTGTCTAGTAGTAAGGAATGTGAGACCATGTCAAATGCTTTGGAGAGATCTAAAAATATTGCAGATACAAAGTTGTTATTATTTCTGTGATGGTTGACTAGATTAGTAACAGAGCAGAGCAGTTGTTGTGCTATGGTGTTACCGGAAGCCATGTTGTGTGGGGGAGAGGAGATTGTGTAAGCTTAAGAATTGCATAAATTGAGAATGTATACATTTCTCGAGTAGTTTAGATAAGGGAGATAGAATGGTGATGGGGCAATAATTTGAATATTCGTAGGGATTTCCACCTTTGTGAAGCAAAATAATATATGATACCTTCCATAGTTGTAGGGTATATGCTTCTTGTATTGAGTGGTTGATAAGAATAGAAATAGGGTAGGATAAGGATTCCATAGCTATTTTTCAGAAATTGGCTGGTAGTTTGTCAGCAGCAAGGGTGGTAGGTTTTAGTTTTAGGATGAACTTTTTAATTGTGGAGGTAGGAACAGGTGAGAGAGTATAAGAGGGGATATTATCAGGGCATTTGCTTGGGTTATATGTAGGGTTGTTTTTGGATAGTTGGGAGGATAAAGTTAAGATAGAAATGGTGATTAAATTGGGAAGCTATATCCTTGGTATCATTGGTGGAGTTGGGAGCGGTAGTGGTAGTTTTTCCTGGTTTTAGAAGAGAGTTGATAGCATGCCAAAACCTTTGGGGATCTTTTGAGTGTCTGCTTTGGATACCAGATACATAATTCTGTTTATTAAATTTGGTTTGTCTCTTGGCCTGATTTCTAAGTTGTTGGTAGTTTTGTTTGGACAGGCTAGTACTATCCCTGTTCCAGATTTTGCAAGCCTTGTCTCTAGATTTTATGAGGACTATAGTGTCCCTACTTAGCCATGGTGCATAGTTTGCCTTGGCTCTAATTTTCCTGATGGGTGCGACTATATTAAGGACATTAATGAGAGTACTGTTAAAGTAGTCAATGGTCTGGTCTAAACCTGGAGTTTGCAGTGGTTTCCAGTTGCTATGTTTTAGAATACTGTTAAGTTCCTGTATATTTACTTTACAATCATCTCTGACTTGTCTAAATACAATGGGCTTGGCTATGTTGGTACGTTTATTCAGGAGGAAAGTGGGGAGATGGTCACTAAGAGCATCTGGTAGGCAACCTGTCTGGTAGTTTTGTTTGGGGCCTTTGACTAATGTCCAATCTAGAATAGATTGTTTCTGGGGTTTTTTATCAACTCTAGTGCGAACTTGGATAAGTTGGGAAAAAAACAACGAGATGAATATGGCTAGTGGTTTTGTTAGAGCTACAGGCTAACCAGTCTGTATTTCAGTTACCTAGTAGGATGGTTTCTTGTGAAATATTTTCTGTGGTCCATTGTAAGATTTCTTCAATGAAGGGAGAGTTATTGCCTGGGGGAATGTAACAGTAGAGAATATTGATACTTTTCATGTCATTTATGTTTAGGGTTGAAGCTAAGGTTTCGGCATTTTGAAATTTAGGTATGGAGGTTTGTAGAGGTTTAAAGTTGAGTGTATTTTTAAAGAGAATAGCAACCACACCTCCTTTCCTGCCTATTCTATCCAGTTTTAAGGTATTATATCCTGGTGGGAGGATTTCTTTGTTTTGGGTACTAGGTTTTAGCCACATCTCAATAATGGTTAGTATGTCTGGGGAGTAATGGATTATAAATGCATGTAGGTCAGGAAGCTTGTTAGATATGTTCCTGGTGTTGATATTAAGAATCAAAAAGTCAGAGATTTGCTTGGCTGAGAGTAGAGTGTTATGTGGCCCTGGGTTAGGGTGTATGTCTCCTGATTTAAGTAGACTTTTTGTGATAAACAGTGCATATTTAATTGTGTGCAGTATTTCTATGTTGGATCTAAGTGATATTTTTCTAGTGTAAAATGTTGTTATGAGAGACATATCTGTGTAGTATTAAGCTGACTTTAAATAATGTAGAAGCGATAGGAAAGTATATGTTTGAGTATGGTTTTGTGTAAGTATGTGTTGTATGGAATTTTGTGCATTGATGTGATGTTGGTTAGATAAATGAGGGTTAGGAAGAGAAATCCTAAGCAGAATGACATCTTTTGAGGGAGTGGTAGTTGAGTATTAGTGGTACTGGGTTTGAAGTATGGAGGTATGTGTGAAGGCATAGCCAGCAGGTGCTACATATGTGTTTAAGGTAAACAGTTGGATAGGGTATGAGGACAGAGTAAGTGATGTGAGGTATCTGACTGGAGCAGGGTGTGGTCAGGTGATGAGGAATTGGAATAAAAGTAGAGGTAGTGAGGGAGGGTGGAAATTGGGGGCAGGTTAGGGGAGCGGAGTGAGCCAAGCACAGTGAGGTGAACGGAGCAGGGCTACACCAGATATCGAGACTGCCGAACCAATCTATATGACTGGTCAGTGCAGGACAGTAAAAGCAAGATGACTTTGAGTGAGTATACTGTCAATTTCCAAGCACTTTTCTTTTTTATCTGTAGTTTTATTTACTTGGATATTGCCGGTGCTAAGGACCCCTGAGCTGTACACTACTCTATTTAACATATTCAAAGGTCCAACAAAAACAAAACAAAAAAAAACCATGAAGCAACTGCCTGCATACAAGAACACAGAGAGCAGAACCCCAAACAAACCAGTAAAAGCCACTGCAAGTTCTACTTTTATCAACAGACTGTGACCAGTTCCCTTAAACACATTCAAAGTTCCAACAACGAAAACAAAAAAAAAACCTGAAGCAACTGCCTGCATACAAGAACATGGAGAGCGGAACTCTGTACAAACCAGTAAAAGCCACTGCAAGTTCTACTTTTATCAACAGACTGTGAGCAGTTCCCTTAAACACATTCAAAGGTCCAACAACAAAAATCATTATCATCATCTTCTTTCGGCTGTTCCCATTAGGGGTCACCAGAGCGGATCATCTGTTTCCATTTCTTCCTGTCCTCTGCATCATGCACTTTCACACCAACCGCCTGCATGTCCTCTCTCACCACATCCATAAACCTTATCTTAGGCCTTCCTCTTTTCCTCTTACCTGGCAGCTCCATCCTTAGCATCCTTTTCCCAATATTCCCAGCATCCCTCCTCAGCACATGTCCAAACCAATGCAATCTCGCCTCTCTTGCTTTGTCTCCAAACTGTCCAACCTGAGCTGACCCTCTAATATACTGATTCCTAATCCTGTCCATCCTAGTCACACCCAGTGCAAATCTTAACATCTTTAACTCTGCCACATCCAGCTCTGACTCCTGAATTTTTGTCAATGCCACCGTCTCCAACCCATATAACACAGCTGGTCTCACTACCCTCTTGTAGACCTTCCCTTTCACTCTTACTGGTACTCGTCTGTCACAAATCACTCCTTACACTCTTCTCCACCCATTCTACCCTGCCTGTACTCTCTTCTTCACCTCTCTTTCACACTCACCATTACTCTGAACTGTTGATCCCAAGTACTTAAACTCATCCACCTTTATCAACTCTACTCCCTGCATCATCACCATTCATTTACCCTCCCTCTCATTTACACACATATATTCTGTTTTAGCCCTGCTGACCTTCGTTCCTCGACTCTCTAAAGCATATCTCCACCTATCCAGGGTCTCCTCAACCTGGTCCCTACTCTCACTACATATCACAATGTCATCTGCAAGCATCATAGTCCATGGGGCCTCCTGTCTGATCGTATCTGTCAACCTGTCCATCACCACTGCAAATAAGAAAGGGCTCAGAGCTGATTCTTGATGTAATCCCACCTCCATCTTAAACGTATCTGTCAGTCCCACGGCAGTCCTCACCAATGTCACACTACCTTCGTACATATCCTGTACCACTCTTCATAGGATCATAGGATCATAGGTTAGTACTAGGCTAACTGCCCTTGAAAGCCATTTTAAGCCTAGCCAATTATCCCCTGTGAGATTCAAACCCTGTACCTTGTGTTTGTAAGGCAAACACCTTAACCATTAGGCCACCCTCCCAACCCTCAATCCTCTTACATACTTCTCTGCCACTCCCGACTTCCTCATACAATACCACAACTCCTCTCTAGGCACCCTGTCATATGCGTTCTCTAAGGCCACAAAGACACAATGCAACTCCTTCTGACCTTCTCTGTATTTCTCCAACAACACGCTCAGAGCAAACATTGCATCTGTAGTGCTCTTTCCTGGCATGAAACCATACTGCTGATCACTAATCATCACCTCTCTTCTTAACCTAGCTTCCACTACTCTTTCCCATAACTTCAAACTGTGACTGATCAATTTTATCCCTCTGTAGTTGCTGCAGCTCTGCACATCACCTGTATTCTTAAAGATGGGTACCAAAACACTTTTTCTCCACTCCTCAGGCATCCTCTGAATTTCCAAAATTTCATTAAACAATCTGGTTAAAAATTCCACTGTCATTTCTCCTAAGCACCTCCATGCTTCCACTGGTATGTCATCTGGGACAACAGCCTTTCCATTCTTCATCCTCTTCATAGCTGTCCTTACTTCCTCCTTGCTAATCTGTTTCACTTCCTGATTCACTATCCCCACATCATCCAACCTTTTCTCTCTCTCATTCTCTTCATTCATCAGCCCTTCAAAGTATTCTTTCCATCTACTCAGCACACTCTCCTCACTTGTGAGTATGTTTCCCTCACTATCCTTTATCACCCTTACCTGCCGCACATCTTTCCTAGGTCTGTCCCTCTGACTAGCCAATCGGTACAGGTCCTTTTCTTCCTCTTTAGTGTCCAATCTCTCATACAACTCTCCATATGCCTTATCCTTGGCCTTTGTCACCTATCTCTTTACCATGTGCCTCATCTCCTTATACTCATGTCTACTTTCTTCATCTCTTTGACAATCCCACTTTTTCTTTGCCGGCCTCTTCCTCTGTATACTCTCCTGTACTTCTTCATTCCACCACCAGGTCTCCTTGTCCTCCTTCCTCTTTCCAGATGTCATGCCAAGCACCCTTCTAGCCATCTCTCTTACTAGCTCTGCTGTAGTTACCCAGCTATTTGGTAACTCTTGACTGCCACCCATTATCCTTTATAACCATTACCTGCTGCACATCTTTACTAGCTTGGTCCCTCTGTCTAGCCAATCGGTACAGGTCTTTTTCTCCCTCCTTAGTGTCCAACCTTTTATACAACTCTTCATACGCCTTATCCTTAGTCTTCGCCACCTCTCTCTTTGCCATACACCTTATCTCCTTATACTCTTGTCTACTTTCTTCATCTCTTTGACAATCCCACTTCTTCTTCGCCAACCTCTTTCTCTGTATACTCTCCTGTACTTCTTCATTCCACCACCAGGTCTCCTTGTCCTCCTTCCTCTGTCCAGATGTCACACCAAGCACCTTTCTAGCAGTCTCACACCAAGCACCTTTCTAGCAGTCTCCCTTACTAGCTCTGCTGTAGTTACCCAGCTATTCGGTAACTCTTCGCTGCCTCCCAGTGCCTGTCTTAACTCTTCCCTGAACTCCACTTCACAATCACCCTTTTTTAACTTCCACCATTTAATCCTTGGCACAGCTTTCACACTCCTCCTCCTCTTATTGATCACCAACGTCATCCTACAGACCGCCATTCTATGATGCTTAACTACACTTTCCCCTGTCACCACCTTACAGTCTCCAATCTTCTTCAGACTGGCCCTCCTACATAGGATATAATCCACCTGTGTGCATCTTCCTCCACTCTTGTACATCACCCTATGCTCCTCCCTCTTCTTAAAATACGTCTTCACCACAGCCATGTCCATCCTTTTCAGAAAATCCACAATCATCTGACCTTCTGCATTCCTCTACTTAACACGATACCTACCCACCACTTCCTCATCCCCTCTGTTCACTTCACCAACATCCCCATTGAAGTCCACTCCAATCACTAGTTTCTCACTCTTGGGTACACTCACCACCACTTCATCCAACTCACTCCAAAATTTTTCTTTCTCATCCATCGCACACCCAACTTGTGGAGCATATGCACTAACAACATTCATCATTACACCATCAATTTCAAGCTTCATAAACATCACTCTATCAGACACTCTCTTCACCTCCAAAACACTCTTGGCATACTGTTACTTTAGAATAACCCCTACCCCTTTCTCCTGCCATCCACACCATGATAGAACAATTCTACCAACAAAAATAAAAACAAAAAACTTGAAGCAACTGCCTGCATACAAGAATATGGAGAGCGGAACCCCTACAAACAGGTAAAAGCCACTGCAAGTCCTACTTTTATCAACAAACTGAGCAGTGCAGGTCTTTTATAGTCTTCTCTCTGTGATACTCCTGCTGATTCTTTTGCTGTGCACACTACTGGACTCCCCCATTTTTTCTCCCATTTGCTGTAACAAATATATACATTTTTTCCAAATCTTTGCATTTATTTTAGATTCTTATATTTTATTTATCTTGTATATCACATTTCTTTTATATTCTTATATTATTATTCTCCCATTTATTGTAACAAATATATACAGTTTCCCAAAACTTTATATTTATTTTATATTTTACTTCCCTGATGCTCTACTAAATCTGCTTTTGAATTCACACAGATAAACAGACACCTTTAGGTACTGACCTGGGGAGGCTGGTTGATTGTTTTTCTTTTCTCACAACTTTCTCCAAGTCCTGGTCCTTAGCCCCCCATTTTTCTTGTTCTCCTAACATAATTCTAGTGTAAGTTTCCTAGCCCTGTCAAACATGTTTTCTCACAGCTTTCTACAAGCCCTGGCTCTAAGCCCCCTTCCTCTCGGTCTCCTAACATAATCTTATTGTAAGCTTCCCAGCCCTGTCAAGCCTGTCTATTCCCTCCCTCTTCCTCTTGAGAGTTTACTTATTCCTCCCTTGAGCTGTGGCACCATCTTTAAATACTAAAAACCTCTGCCTGACTATATTCTGTTTCTATCTGTCCCACGGGCATCCCTCAGTAGTGTGTACAACTGTAAGTACCATTTGTACTTACGATTGTACTTACATATTGAATCAAAAAAACCTGATGTAGAAAGGCACCATCTTTTGACTTAGCTTTTCTGCCCCTGCCTTCATAGGAATCCCCAGTAGTGAACTCGCTTATACCATATTCCATTCTTTTTTAATTAGTACTCTATCGAGTCATAATTTACTGCATGTCCCTTTCTAAAACCCCCTGACTACACTCTGTTTCTGTCTGTCCCACGGGCATCCCTCAGTAGTGTGCACTTACTGCATGTCCCTTTCTAACCCCCTGACTACACTCTGTTTCTGTGTGTCCCACGGGCATCACTCAGTAGTGTGTTCTTACTGCATGTCCCTTTCTAAACCCCCTGACTACACTCTGTTTCTGTGTGTCCCACGGGCATCACTCAGTAGTGTACACTTACTGCATGTCCCTTTCTAAACCCCCTGACTACACTCTGTTTCTGTGTGTCCCACGGGCATCCCTCAGTAGTGTGCACTTACTGCATGTCCCTTTCTAAATCCCCTGACTACACTCTGTTTCTGTGTGTCCCACGGGCATCACTCAGTAGTGTGTTCTTACTGCATGTCCCTTTCTAACCCCCTGACTACACTCTGTTTCTGTGTGTCCCACGGGCATCCCTCAGTAGTGTGCACTTACTGCATGTCCCTTTCTAAAACTCCTGACTACACTCTGTTTCTGTGTGTCCCACGGGCATCTGTCAGTAGTGTGCACTTACTGCATGTCCCTTTCTAAAACCCCTGGCTGCACTCTGTTTCTGTGTGCCCCACGGGCATCCCTCAGTAGTGTGCACTTACTGCATGTCCCTTTCTAACCCCCTGACTACACTCTGTTTCTGTCTGTCCCACGGGCATCCCTCAGTAGTGTGCACTTACTGCATGTCCCTTTCTAAAACCCCTGACTACACTCTGTTTCTGTGTGCCCCACGGGCATCCCTCAGTAGTGTGTTCTTACTGCATGTCCCTTTCTAAAAACCACTGACTACACTCTGTTTCTGTGTCCCACGGGCATCCCTCAGTAGTGTGCACTTACTGCATGTCCCTTTCTAAACCCCCTGACTACACTCTGTTTCTGTCTGTCCCACGGGCATCCCTCAGTAGTGTGCACTTACTGCATGTCCCTTTCTAAAACCCCTGACTACACTCTGTTTCTGTGTGTCCCACGGGCATCCCTCAGTAGTGTGCACTTACTGCATGTCCCTTTCTAAAACCCCTGCTACACTCTGTTTCTGTGTATCCCACGGGCATCCCTCAGTAGTGTGCACTTACTGCATGTCCCTTTCTAAAACTCCTGACTACACTCTGTTTCTGTGTGTCCCACGGGCATCCCTCAGTAGTGTGCACTTACTGCATGTCCCTTTCTAACCCCCTGACTACACTCTGTTTCTGTGTGTCCCACGGGCATCCCTCAGTAGTGTGCACTTACTGCATGTCCCTTTCTAAAACTCCTGACTACACTCTGTTTCTGTGTGTCCCATGGGCATCCCTCAGTAGTGTGCACTTACTGCATGTCCCTTTCTAAACCCCCTGACTACACTCTGTTTCTGTGTGTCCCTCGGGCATCCCTCAGTAGTGTGCACTTACTGCATGTCCCTTTCTAAAACCCCTGACTACACTCTGTTTCTGTGTGCCCCATGGGCATCCCTCAGTAGTGTGCACTTACTGCATGTCCCTTTCTAAACCCCCCTGACTACACTCTGTTTCTGTGTGCCCCTCGGGCATCCCTCAGTAGTGTGCACTTACTGCATGTCCCTTTCTAAACCCCTGACTACACTCTGTTTCTGTGTGTCCCACGGGCATCCCTCAGTAGTGTGCACTTACTGCATGTCCCTTTCTAAAACTCCTGACTACACTCTGTTTCTGTGTGTCCCACGGGCATCCCTCAGTAGTGTGCACTTACTGCATGTCCCTTTCTAAACCCCTGACTACACTCTGTTTCTGTGTGTCCCACGGGCATCCCTCAGTAGTGTGCACTTACTGCATGTCCCTTTCTAAAAACCACTGACTACACTCTGTTTTTGTGTCCCACGGGCATCCCTCAGTAGTGTGCACTTACTGCACGTCCCTTTCTAAAACCCCCTGACTACACTCTGTTTCTGTCTGCTCTATGGGCATCTGTCAGTAGTGTGCACTTACTGCATGTCCCCTTTCTAATCCCCCCTGGCATAACTACATTATTTTCCTACTTTTCAGTGAACTGCAGCTCCCTGTTCGTGCATAAATAATAAAAACAAACAGAAAGGTAACATTCAAACCAAAATGATAGGCTGCCCTATTTCTGTAGTTGCTTACCTTCTCACTGATTGTTTTCTGTTTGGCGACTGCTGCTCCTCTCAGAAGGTGTAACCTACTCCATTCACCCTTTGGGCTCACTCTGTTCCTCTACCCTGCCCCCAAATCCCACTTGCCCCACCAGCTGTACTTTTATACATCCCCTGACTTCTCCCCACCCAACACCTCTCCAATCACAATAGACCTAAGCCAAACACCACCCACCTGTAGATCTACATCACCCCAAACATCCACCCCACCTACAATGATCTACATAACATCTCTCCCTATAATTCCATTTGCCCTACTAATCTCTCTCTTCTCTTTCCTATCTCACACTTTTTCCCAACCCTTGTCATAACTGTCACAGACACTCCATTATATCTTACCATCAACCTCACTTCCCATCCTACTCACCCATCTCACATGAATCCTTTACCTCTAACCCAATCTATTTTTTTCAAACCAAAACTGCTCCCAACAACCCCCCCCTGTACTCCCCCTCTTAAATGTGGTACCAGAAAATCACTACTCTCACACAACCCAAGCTAACCTTGCCTAACACACTGTCTCACTCTTCTACTCCACCACATATCTATCTCACTAGACGGTGACATCCACCCATCTCTAACATCAGTCTCACCAAACCCTCCACTCAACCTACAAACTCAAAGTCCATTTGCTTTACAACACTTAATGCACAAAGCCTAAAAAACAAAATCCTTAACCTCCATGCCTGGCTCTCCCATAACCGCCCTGACATTACCAGCATTTCTGAAACGTGGCTGAAAACCTATATAAAAGATAGCAAAATCCTACCACCAGGTTTCCAAATCATTCGCAATGACAGAGACCACAAAAAAGGAGGTGGAGTAGCAATACTCTACCCCACCTCCTATACCATAACTCTCTACTCCAATAAAATACCAACCTTTGCAAATGCTGAAATTATAATAGGTTTACTAAAAATAAACAACCACAAGTCGATATGTATTGCTGCCGTCTATACTCACCCTGGTGAAAATATCAAAACTCTTGAAAACATCCTGTCCTGGTTCTCCTCCAGTAAACAAAATGAAACCTATATACTTGGTGATACCAACATCATCTGGAATACTATTAACTCTGAAACCCTGTCCCACACAATCAGACTGCACAACTTCTCCCAACTAATACAATCTCCAACCAGACCAAATAAAGATGGTACCTCTGGTAACATCATTGACTGGATCTTATCAACTCACCCAAACCTTATCACCAATGGCGGAATATTACCTGATCCTCTCAGCGATCACCTACCAGCTTTCGCCGACTGTCTCCCTTCTCCACTGCATAAACAACACGACTACATCCAAACCCACAACCTCTCCTCTTTCAGCCCTCTAACTTTCTCCGAATGCTTAAAACATACTGACTGGTCCCCTCTAAAAACCCTTCCTCTAGATGATGCCGTTTCCTACTTTAACCACTCATTCCTAACCCTTCTCAGTCAGCAAGCCCCCCCCCCCCTCGAATCAAACACATCAAAACCAATCCCTGCCCATGGTTATCAAAAAATACTAAACTAGTCTTGCACCAAAGGGACAAAAAATGGAAACAATATCAAAACCATAAAAACCCAGCACCCTCCTAGAGTATAAGCAACTATGAAACTCTCCAAAAAAACTAATAATTAAAGATTGCAAAGCCCACTACTCCAAACTCCAGTCCTTGCACTCAACAAATCCCAAAAAATTCTGGGACTCCATCTCATCCATGCTACATCCTGGAAACAAAAAAAACCCTGCTCATACCCCAACCTTTCCAACCTTGAAACAGCCAGCCAGTTCAACTCATTCTTCATAGACTGCATAGCTAAACTATCAGCCTCCTTCCCACCCCCTCCTTCACCACCACCCCCTCCTGCCCCAATCATCAACTTTCCTCCACATCCTGCTGCCTCAAGCCCATCCCCACAAGCACTATAAAAAGATTTCTCCTCAAACTCAAACCCTGTCGCAATTCACCCGACAACCTTCCACCCACCTTCCTCAAACAATCTGCAGACAGCATTGCCTATCCCATCTCTATTCTTATAAATAGATCCATACAAGAATCATATGTCTCTTCTATCTGGCACCATGCTTACATTATCCCCCTCCACAAAGGTGGCAAAAATACTGTTACCACCAACTTCAGGTCTATTGCCACCCTCTCCCCTTTTTCTAAGATACTAGAGAAAACAATACAAACACAACTCATGGCACATCTAACACTAAACAATCTCTTCTCCCCTACCAAACACAGCTTCCAACCTGGCCACAGCACCATGACTGCCCTTCTTTCCTTTCTTGAAACCATAAACCTCGGAGACAACTCAATCAAGTTCATATCCACACTATTCCTAGATCTGTCAAAGGTCTTTGACACCATCTCACACACCCTACTGACATCTCAAGTCTTCACCCTACACCTCTCTCCCACCACCATCACCTGGTTTTCCAGCTACTTCTCCAACTACCAACAAGCTGTCCAATGGAAAACTTCAACCTCCCCCTTCCTTCCCACACCCACAGGGTCTCACAAGGTTCTGTTCTTGGCCCTCTTCTCTTCAACCTATTCATTAACAACTTTCACCAAGCCATCCCAGACTCATCTATCATCCAATATGCAGATGACGCAGCAATCATCTGCTCAGCCTTTTCCTCCTCGGAGCTCCTAGCAAAAACCCAACTAGCCTTCTCCAAAACAGAAACCTGGATACAGTCTAACCATCTGGCACTAAATGCAAATAAAACCAAACTAAGTTTTTTTTTTTCCCCTAGCAAATACTCTATTGACAAATCCACATTCACCATACAGAGCCAAAACAACACCCTCCTTTAAATCGTTCCCAACACCAAGCTTCTTGGCATCATTATCGATGAAGAACTAAAATTTGACACCCACATCCGCTCTGCAATTAAGAAAACCCACCAAAAGGTTGTCTCCTCTACAGGCACAACTACTTCCTAAGCCCCTCTACCCATCAAACTTTTGCATCCACCTTCCTACTCCCCTCCCTTATGTATGGTGCCCCTCTTTTCACCAATCTCCATCTTGGCCTTCAGTCCAAACTTGAATCCTGCTATCACAAGATCTCCAAATTTGCAACCAATTCAAAAAATTCATCCCACTACTGCCACTCCCTCCTCACCCTCAAATGGCTTGAACTACCCAACTACCTCAGTTACCTACAACTCACCATTGGCCACAAGCACATCCTTAAGCCTGACAACTGCCCAGCTCTTGCTACTTCCTTAAAACCTTACATTCCCAACCGGTCACTCAGATCCAAAAAACAAAATCTCCTTCAGGTCCACAAACCTGCATGACCTCCTGGCCATCTATTGCTCTCCCACTCCTTAGCTAAACAGTGGAACTCTCTCCCCACACACCTATGCAACCTACCTAACCATACAAAATTTAAATCTCAGCTACTTTCTTCCAAATGGGAATGCCCTTGCCATGCTCCAAGTTACCCCCCCCCCCCATTCCACCATGCACTGACTCATCGAACTACCTCTACTATTACTTCATCCCACCCAAAACAATACTTCCCCTACCAAAAATTAATTTTCTCTCTATCTATTGTACTAAACTCTCCAGTCTCAAATATACTATTACCCTCTCCATGCATAATATTTTCCTAACCTACTAATGGCTAGTAGCTATATATTTTGAAATGTTAAACCTACAACTGAGTTTATAAAAAAATATTCACTTTATGTAAATGTTGACATTTCTGTATTGAATTATGTCTTTTCATTTTTGTAACATTGTGACACGCCAATTGCAAATATCATGGAGCTTATCTATAAATGTTTAATTAGCTGTATGAACAATGTCCTTTTGTAACATGTGAAATGTAACTTGAAATTTATTGTGGAGCTTTTCTCCCCGGGCCACCACTGAAAACGGCTCTTCTTGGCCCAGTGGACTTCCCCGGTCATCAAACTTAAATAAATAAATAAAATAAATAAAGTCCCCACAGATTAGCAGGTTAACAGAGAACAAAAATATAATTAACCTTGTTTCTTTACTGTTTTTTTTAAAAAGCAGAGTTAGATTGCTGGAATATTCAGCTCATGCCACGAACAGCAGTCCCTAACGTTGCAAGCCTTTCATAGGGGGTAGGCTGGGTTAGGTGAAAAGGTTTGAAAGCTCCTAGAACGGAGAAGGAAATATAGATGGAAGTTAGAGAGTGTAACAGGTACTGTAAAAAGGCATTATTTTTTTTCTTAAGCTTCTAAGATAATAGTCACAAATTTCTTCATTATAGAAAATTAAGAATAGAAAATGCTATATCCCCTCAATGTGTACAGTAGAATTTCTCAAACAGATAATGTCTCCTGCATGGAATGGAAAACAACATTAAAACACACAATGTCTTATGGATATAGGTATGAAGCTGAGCTATGGCTTCAAACAGAGCACATGCTTTTGAACAATGTTCTAAGAAAAAAGGAAATACTGTTCTTAGGTAAGATGATATGAAAAAGCACACAACTCTTTGATTGTTCTTTAGTTTTAGTTCAATGACAGGCAAAGGGCATGCCTTCAGGTATTGTATTCTGCAGTTTAAGGTGCTCAAACATAGGGATTTGTACATTAATCTGCTTTGCAGTCCTTTTGATCTAAGGTTAACTCATTCACTCCAGTGGAGTTTAAGAGGTTTGTACTCAACTTCCAATAACTGTATTATGTGATTTTTGACAAAATCAAGTTATATTATCACATTTCAAATAAATGTTAATATTTCTTCAGCCCTAACAGTTATTAGAGAAATATAAATCACAAACTACTCAACAAAACAAATCTTTGCAGTGCTAATGCTCATTAGATTATAGATATTAAATTGGATTTTGTACGTTATAATAGACAGTAACTATTACTTGTACAATATTATTTGTACAACTATTACTTGTACTTATAATATCTCAGGAACAATTCAGTAGTGTCAGTAGTGTTGTGTTTACCTGTTTCTGAGCTTCCATGTAATGCTAGGCAGTTATGTCTGTGATAGTTTGTTGAGATATTAAGAAAGATATGAAAATCATGATAATAGAATAAGTAGAAAATTAATTACAACTAATATCTCTTAAGCAGCACTAGGTGGAGGAGAAATATTAATGCAGTTGTGTTTACTGTTCCATAACCTTTAAGGTGACATCTTCCAATAACTTGTATGTTGTGTGGTTTTGGAATTATTAACACAAATATGAATATACAGTATTCGATGCCTAGAGGCATCAGTAGGATGTAACTGCACATGTACCTGGAGGCATCACTCGGCTATAATATCTATTCAGCCAAGAAAATGCCATGATACTCTACCTGTTACACGGTAGTTATATAACAAACTGAAGCTTTAAAAAAAAAAGTACAGAGTGGTCTGGAGTGTAACTCGTGTAGCTGAACTGTGCACTTCAGCTTAATAGCTAATGAAAGCACTGTTTGTGCCTTTGTGTATTCAGCTCCACAATGCTGTCCTGAATCATTATATATTTATTTATTTATTTTACATTTGTTAACTGAGTAAGTCCAGCTGAGCATTAGCTCGTTTTCAGTGGAGACCCAAGGAGAAAAGCTCCGCAATCAGTATTAACATTTTATATACAGTCAGCAAGAAAATTGCATTGGCAGCTAAAACAATTAGAGAAATAACATTTTACAATAACATTTTACAGAAAACAGCTGGGTACAAATGTTAGAGATCAAACTGCAAAAAGCATTTACAACAAGACATTACAACAACCATTAAGTGGATACCATCTACTGCAGATCTGGGATGGTGTCAAAAGAAGACGTTCTTGGTTACTTTTGTGTTTGGAAGGATTATGCTCATCATGTGTGTTGTGTTTTTGTCAGTATCATGCCAAACACTTTTCACTGGCAAATCAGTAATAACTCTGCTATTTGGTTTCATTTTGTTTTAGAATTTCTACAAAAATGCTTACAAAAATAACCAATTTTATCAATTTTTTTGGCTTAGGAGATGCTGAGGAAAAGACTACTAACTTTACTCATCCAATGGTGGGTGGGGGGGTGTGAGTTGTGGATCTTGCTTACCACCTGGATGACATCTACCAGAAGAACTGCCATTAGCACTTTTGTTCTAGGTAGCTAAGGGTAGGTTAGAGTTTGGAGGCATGCTTCCCCTTGGGATGCAGTTTTTGCAGGAACTGATGGGTCACTGAGGGGGAAGGGTTTGCTCACAAGGGGAGGTGGTAGGCGGTCATCCAGGACGAGTAAGCAGGCTCAGTCCTTACCATCTGACACTTGAAAGAAATTGGAGGGCTGATATGGATGCAGGTACAGGAATGGATGGGCCATAAGGCTCTGACCTAACCTGGAATACCCAACTTAAATGAATGGGCCAACCACATGAATGTAGGAAAGCCATCAAGCAAGGTCCTGGGGAAAGCAAAAAAAAAAAAAAAACTCTTTTAAACTGCACACACAGACATCCAGTCATTTTTCCTGAATTCCTTACATTTTTTTTTGACTCAATATGTTGAACCTACAACTATTGGTATTTAACTAGAACTTTGACTTTGTGTAACTGTGGACTCAAAATACAAAGATACAACTGTGCCTTTAGTAATCTCCATAACTGCTTTCTCATGTAATATACTGCTGTTGGGGTTACACAGAGTCCCATGGAAGGAGTACACAGAGTCCCATGGAGGATACCTACTGTTTTATGTTCATCACTTTACCAATTTCTGGAAAACAACTTAGAAGGTCACTGCTGGCATGTTGAGGCACAGAAAAGTGAGTAAAGCTGCTGCTTTTCACTGCTTCCCCTTCTCTGAGTTTGTGCAGTCCCAAAGTTAATATGTAGTTTGGAGATTGTGTTTTGCAAACTTTGGGAGTGTGCCCAGAGCCAGATCATGGTCAAATAGTGCCCCTGGTAGAGTAATTGAGTGTGATCCCCAGCCATACAAGTATCCTATTCATTGTTTGCATCTGCAGAAGCATCACAAAGCATTGCTCAGATATGTATGTGACTTATTAATATTCTTTACTGCTACAATAATCAGTCATTTTAATTTGATTTAAAATGTTAATTTCAAATTGTACAGCAAAAATACTGACAGACATTTGCTAAAAATAAGCAATGTCTCTTATACTGAAAACAGACTTAGCATGAGCAGCAGTAAACTTCTCTACCCTTGCAACTAGCATGCATTGGAAGTGCATCTGGCACCCCATTAAACTGCAAGATATTTTCTTGGATTCATTGTCAGGTAGCATATAGTTAAACATAAACAGGTGCAATGTGAAGATACAGGGATTTAAAAGACAGTGAGTAATGCATTTACAAGCAGCATACTGGATGCAAGTCTCCCAGGATATGAAGTGTATAACTCACGTTTTTCTTTATTTAGTAATTGCAGTCCACAGCATTTTACCAGAAAACCAAAATTTGTTATTAAACAGACCACACCTATAAGAGAACAAATCAAGGGGAGTTCAGAGCTATGTCCTGTGCCATGGGCGTGCACATACACACACACACACACACACACACACACACACACACACACACACACACACTCACACACACACAATACACATGCACACACACACACACACACACATGATCATCATTTACAGTCACTTGTATGGCTGTATTTTTATGTAAATATGTAAATAATGGATTAAAATAGGTTCATAGGTAGGTGCTAAGCTATCTGCCCGAGGGCATTTATAAGCCTAGTCAGAGTGTGTCAGCTTTCGGCGCCCCATTGATTAATTAACTGAGCCTCTGTCAAGAAGAGCCAATGAAGTGGTCCCAGGGGGTGTATTTTCTGTTACCCATCCACTCATCAAGGTTTCTCTTGAAGAGTGTTAGTGAGGGGCTCTGCCTAATGTAGTTAGGAAAATTTTGTTCCAAAGCATGGGGAGTATCTGTGACAGGAATCTATCCCTCCAGCATGTTCTATTTATTGTTGTGGTGAGGTTTAGTTCACTAGAGCAAGTGTCTCTCAGTGACTTGGATTTCTTTAGGTGGAGCATGTCCATCAATTCTGAGTTGGAAAGTGCTTTGTAAGTCAGGCAGAGATCACCTCTGAGTAAGCGATATGCCACTGAGTACAGCTGGAGTTTTTCCAGTCGGGCTGCATAGGACATATGTTTGAGACCAGTAATCCTCTTGATGAGGTACTTTTGTGGTCTTTCCAGCTGTTGGAAGTGTCTTGTGAGGTACATCCCAAACGGGGCATTGTACTCTATGATGGCTCTGATGAGTGACGAGTAGAGGGGCACTATAACCTCTTTATTTCTAGATGCAAACTCTTTAGTAATTAGATGGGCTACACAGAAGGATTTCCTAACTACTTTGGCAATATGATTGTCAAAGGAGAGATTACTATCTACCTGGGTCCCCAGATCTCTTATTACCTCTTCTGTATTAAGGGGGCTGCCACCTATGTGGTAATTCATGGGTGTTTTGTTTTTCCCAAATGGGATGACTATGCATTTTTTGGCATTTAGCTTGAGACCATGACTATGATACCAGGTGTTCATCTCAGTAAGGCCCTTTTGGAGAATGTCCATGTCAGCCGGAGAGTCAATTATGGCTCCCAGTTTGCAGTCATCAGTGAACTTGGTTAACCATAATCCTCCTGTGTTTGCCTGTACTTCTGAGAAGTATATGCCGAACAGTAGGGGTCCCAGGACCGAGCCTTGTGGAACACCACTTGTGACTGGTTTAGAGGTGGACCTGGAGCCCGCTATTCTTACCATGTGAGTTCTGTCTGTAACCCAGTTGGCAACCCATCTCGTGACGTAGGGGGTTTATGTTCAGGCTGGTGAGTTTTTCTATAATTCCCAAGTGGGGAATGGTGTCAAAAGCCTTGGCGAGGTCAAGGTAGGCTATGTGAACTAGCTTCCCCTCATCTATGGCCTTGGTGACTGTCTCGAAGAAGTCAACCAGGTTTAGTAGGCATGATCTGCCCTGCTAATTGACCAACACAATGCATCTGAAATTCTCCAGGTACTGCTAACACTAGGTAAGACTGCAATCCAAATTGTAGCTTGCTACAAATCCCCCACCATGCCCTAAGATTCTTACTACACCTTTCTAAACATACTGGAAAATATTAAGATAGAACCAAACACCCTAATACTGGGTGATTTTAACTACCCTGCCATTAACTGGGAAAACTACTCGTGTACCAACACCTTTGCCCAACGGTTCTTGGATTTCATAAATTCCAACGTCCTGGATCAACTAATCCATAGTCCCACCAAGGGCTCCAGTATCCTAGACCTGGTCATTACCAACATGGGAAATCGATGCTCCACACCTATGGTCACCCCCTCATTAGTCAGGTCTGACCATAAGCTAATCACCCTTAACATCCACATCCCACCCCCACCCCCCAGTAAGGAAACCTCCATAAGAAACTTCTCCAAAGCCAACTTCATGCTACTCAAGTCAGAAGTGACAAACTTCATGACACCCATGCAGATGGGAACTGAAAGTTCAACTGCTGAATCCTACACTAAGGCACTGTACGAGCACATCCATTCATGCATGAATCGTGCCATCCCAAATAGAACCAAGATGCTCTCATCCAAAAAAAGGAAGCCAATCTGGTGGTTCCCTGCCATAAACAAACTTTACAACAAAAGAAAGAATCTGTTGCAGAAAAGAGGAAAATCCCAGGATGCAAAAAACTCCCTTACCAGCCTCAGTAAGAAACTGAGATCCCTCATAAAATCCTCCAAAGCTAGTTACGAAAATACAATTGCCAAAGATTCCAAAGACAACCACAAGGCATTCTATAACTATGTCAAGAATGTAAATGGCAATGCTCAGATGTGCTCTGAGCTAAAACAGAATGGCATTAAATATATTGATCCCAAGGATATTGCCAATATCCTGGCAGATCGATTCAGTGCCAACTTCACTCCCCTCTCACCCCCTAAACGGCCCATCTCAATACCGGAAGATTGCCAAATTCCAGTAATAATGGCCACACAGGTAAAAAACACACTCTCCAAAGCTAAGAATACAGCATCCATGGGACCAGATGACATCCCGGGCTGCATACTACATGAACTACAATATGAACTGGCACCTCACCTAAGTGTCATGTTTAATCATAGCCTTACCTCAGGTTTCATGCCCACTGAGTGGCGCAGAGCTACAGTTATCCCACTCCACAAGGGGGATCCACCTTGGATCCCGGAAACTACCGTCCCATCAGTCTGACAAGCCTTATCTGCAAGGCCATGGAGCGTATTATCATGGAACTTATAAACAAAGACATTGGCAACCTTCAAACACTGGACCCCACCCAGTTTGGGTTTGTGAAGGGCTGATCTTGTCTCCTGAACCTGATTGACTTTTTTGAATCAGTCTCCAGAGCCATGGACAAGGGTAAGGTGGTCCACACAGCCTATCTAGACCTCACCAAGGCCATTGACACCATCCCCCACTCTGAAATCATAGATAAACTTACTAAGCTGGGCATTAATCCCTACGTCACCCAACGGGTTGCTAATTGGCTTACATACAGAACCTACACTGTAAAAGTAGCTGACTCCAAATCCAGCTCCAGACAAGTGACAAGTGGAGTACCTCGGGGTTCAGTCCTGGGACTGCTCTTGTTTGGCATCTACTTCACTGAAGTACAGGTTAACACTAAGGGACTCTGGCTAACAAAATGCGCAGATGATTGCAAACTGGGAGCCATTATTGAATCCCCAAATGATGTGGATACTGTACAAAAGGGCCTTACAGAAACAGATGCTTGGTGCCAGAGCCATGGGCTCAAGCTCAATGCCAAGAAATGTATGGTTATCCCCTTTGGGAAAAAAACATGTACCCGTGAATTGCCACATAGGTGGCAGTACACTAAACACCAAAAGTGTGATAAGAGACTTAGGGACACAGGTGGACAGTGGTCTCACCTTCGATAATCACATCGTCACAACAGTCAGGAAATCCTTCTATGTGGCACACCTCATCACTAAGGGCTTTTCATCCAGAAAAAAGGAGGTCATTGTCCCACTGTACTCATCCCTCATTAGACCCATTATAGAATATAATGCCCCTTTTGTTATGTACCTCTCAAGACATCTGCAACAACTGGAAAGGCCGCAGAAATACCTCACTAAAAGAATCACAGGCCTAAAGCAGATGCCCTACGTTGTCCTCCTTAAAAAACTCTAGCTATACTCTGTCGCATATTGTCTACTCCGAGGCAATCTCTGCTTAACATACAAGGCCATGTCAAACACAGAGCTGTTGGACATACTACACTTAAAGAAATCCCAGTCCCTCAGAGCCACATGCTCCAGGGATCTAAACCTTGTCATCACAATAAACAAAACATGCTGGAGGGATAGATTCCTGACCCAGAGACTCCCCAGACTCTGGATTAGACTGCCCATACATGTCAAGCAGAGTGCCTCTTTCGCCCTCTTCAAAAGGCACCTTGACGATTGGATGGGAGAAAGGAAATTCACCCCAGGGATCATGTCAATCACCCTGCTAGACAGGGGTCCAGGGAAGTAAATAGTGTGGCAAGAAATAGCCAGGGAATTGTTATGGCTAGGCTTGTATAGGCCCTAGGGCTGATAGCTTAGTACCAACCTATGAACCTATGAACCTATTAACAAAGTTGAACTGGGTTGGGTCAAGTGTTTGGAGGTTCCCAATGTCTTTGTTAATGAGTTCCATGATGATGTGCTCCATAACCTTGCAGACCAGGCTAGTCAGGCTTATGGGGCGATAGTTACCAGGGTCAGTTGTGGCCCCTCCTTTGTGGAGCAGAATAACCTTTGCTGTGTGCCATTCTATGGGCATGTAGCCTGTGCAGAGGCTGAGATTGAACAGTGTGTTTAGGTAGGGGGTTAGTTTGTTCTGTAGTTTGTGCAAGATGCAGACTGGGACACCATCTGGCCCCATTGATGCTGTGCTTTTGGCTTTTGAAAGGGCTGTTTTCACCTGTGCGTCTGTGATTTCTGGGACACTACACTTTTCTGGTATGGTTGTTGGCCCTTTTGGGGGTGAGAGAGGGGTGAAGTTTGCACTGAATCTATTTGCCAGGATGTGGGCAACATCAGTGGGTTCAGTATATTTTGTGCTGTTTTGTACTAGCTTAGAGCATATCTGTGAGTTGCCACTTAGATTCTTGATATAGCTAAAGAAGGCTTTGTGGTTATCTTTTGAATCCTTGGCTATTTTTCTTTCGAAGTTAGCCTTGGAGGATTTTATGAGGGACCTTAGTTTCTTACTGATAATGATCAGGGATGTCTTTCCTTCTTGGGATTTGCTTT
Source organism: Protopterus annectens (assembly GCF_019279795.1). NCBI lineage: Eukaryota > Metazoa > Chordata > Ceratodontiformes > Protopteridae > Protopterus > Protopterus annectens. Next base: position 1,493,775,107 of record NC_056726.1, read on the forward strand.
TTTTCTGAACTAGTTTCCTCCTTCTATTGTATAGCCTGTTTATGGCAGGGGTCCACCAGACTGGTTTCCTTCTCTTAGGGTAGTGAGTCTTGGTTTTGCTAGGGATGGCATGATGTTAGTTGCACATGGATGATCTTGGATGTATTATGCTGCGCCACTAACCTAGAGGTGTAGTTATCCTTGATGAATATGGATACACCCCCTCCTTTTGTGTTTCGGTCCATGTTCTGTGGCCGAAATGTGTGGTATGAGTTGTAGCCCGGTAGTGCTGGGGTGCTCTGTGGAGTCTTGAACCAAGTTTCAGTTACTGCACAGATGTCGACATTCTCCATACTGAGGAGTGCTTCGAGTGCGTGCATTTTGAGATTTAAACTTCTGGCGTTGAGTAGCATAACCCTCATTTTTTTTATTTGTGCTGTTTATGGAGGTGGGTTTGACTTTTGAGCCTTGCCTAAAAAAGGCACTATTGGGGCGGCAAGAGCCTTGGCCAGTATTCGAAAGCCTAGGGGTGACAGGTGCAAGCCATCTCTTGCGAAGCAACAAGGTCTGTCGAACATGTCGTCCCAGGCTGACAGACACTGGATCCCCTTTGAATGACACCAGAAGCTTAGCCAGTTGTTGAAACTGATAATTTTTTCTTTATACTGCAGTATCATTCTTGGTGAGGGCAGGATGCTACTCAGGGTCAGGGTCATACTTGCCTGGGCTACATGATCAGAGAGCTCTTCCATGTCTCTTTTCATGTAGTCCAGGGAGGTACATCTCAGGTCATTCACACCAACATGAACAACGACATAGTCATATTTGTACTTGTTCTGGAGTGACCTGAGTGCTTGTGTTATATGGCGGATTCTGGCTCCTGACAGACAGCTAACAGTAACCTTCTTCTTGTCCAGCCTAGTAAGTGGGACGTCAGTGTGCCTATCTATAGAGTCACCTATTACTAGTGTGTTAGGTATGTTATTTTGCCTTAAAGGCTGTGATTGTGCAGCACACTGATTTTGTGTTTTATGTGTTGTCTGGTTTGTCATGGGAGGTGCAGGTTTTTTGGGTGTCTGCTTTGGAGCTCTCTGATGCTTTTGCAGGTTTTTATTTAGAGCCTCCAAGTAGGATTTTGTGTATTCATGTGTATTTTTTACCAGTGCTGGTTTAGTAGGTCTATGTGAGGCTAGAGGTGTGGTGCAAGTGTTAACCTTCTCCTCATGACTGTCTGTTCCAGTCTTGGGTGGAGAGACCTTAGCCTCCAGTTTGGCTGTATAATTGCATCTCTCGCATATGTTAATGTTTTGTGGTAGGATTAGAGGGTTGTCTGTGTACATGAGGCAGTTGTAACATTGCCTCAGGATACCCAGATTCACCAGCTGGACTGGAGAGTATACCTGAAATTGCCCTTTGTTCATGCCTGAATAGTAGGGCGAGCTGCTTAGTCGCTTGGTTGTTGAGGGGTGAATAATGAGCCTTTCCCTGCTGGGCAATCAAGTGTCGGGGTGTATTAGTGCTTGCTATTAAGTCTGAGCAAGTGCTGGACTGTAGGATGCTTTTTAAGTTCTTAGGTTGAGAGTTAGACTACTTTCAAGGGAAAAACTGAAGAGGAGAGTTGATGGAGCCGGGATAAATTAAGCCCTAGCTAACCGGCACTGCCCGGATGTGCAAGACTGTGCAAACATGATTTTTACAGCAGGGAAATGAAAGAGATAGAAATTAGCCCAAAATGGCCTATAAACTACTAACTTCTGGGCTGGAACCACTCCTCCAGGGGCAGATGGCTGCTCAAAGCTCCCTCTCTCACATGTGAACAGATAAACCTCCCTCTATCCAAGTAAGGTATGGGCAACTCAGAAAATTGTAACTCAGCCCTGAATTCAGCACTAGCCTGAAAACTAGACTATACTAGCTTAGAAAGGTGGGAAACAAGGAAATTTTTTTTTTGAAAAGTTAAAGCAAAAACAGTAAAAAATACACTTACAACAACTTTAAGCGACTACAAACAGTACAAAATACACTTAAAACAGTTTTAGATGACTACAAGCAATCAGAAAAGGCTTTTAAACAAATTACCTTGACTTGCTGCTTTAGGAATTCTACAGGACAATCCTTTGCAACTTCCCCCTGATTTCTCAAAATTGTTACCAAATTAATCATAAATGAGGAAAATCAGGAATAAATTGTAAAGATTTATTTATTTATTTTACATTTGTTTACCAGGAAAGTCAGACTGGGCATGGATCCCATTTTCAGCGGAGGCCCGGGGAGGAAAGCTTCTTTCTTGTATACCTAGAATGTTCTTAAAATAACAAACATTTTTTTTTGAGTTTACAAAGTCTGAAACTCATACTTGTGTCATTATTTATTGGCTGCAATCTACAACAATTTAACAAAAGACAACAAAATAGCTCCGAACTTTTTTAATTTATTATTCTGGACAAAGATAAAACAACAAAGGGACAAAGGCCCCAGAAGGGATAACTTTAAACTTTATTATTTTTTAAACCCACTGGAGAAAATGTCCGTTTTTCAGAGGCAACCCAGGAGCACTGTCTGATTAGGTGATTTGCTCAAAGTCACATTGTACGTAAATGTAGATGGAAAAAATCAAACTCTGTGCTTCTGATTGACTAAAGGAAGAACTTCTGGCATTCCTGACTGACTGTAATCCTCAGTAATTTACGAAGATGTGAAGAATTTCATGAGCACCAGGGCAAAAATATGAGACAAAATCAGAGTCATTCTTCCAAACTGGGTATGGATGAGAGCCAGACAACTCAAATTTACTTAACAAGTTAGGAGAATGTGGTGGCTGGTGACTTCAAATCAAAGGGGGGCTGCAGGAGACAGCAGAATGGGTGGGGTCAATGAGAATGGGTGTGGTCAACTACAAAGGGGAGAAGCTATGCTCAAAACCACAAAAACTGTAACTTTAATTAAATACACTGCCATGGGTGCCAAACCATCATTATGAGAGTCCAATCAAGACAAAATGAAGTGTAGAAGAAAAAAAATATTTCACTGCATTGGCTGCATGACAGCTTACTTAATATCTAGATGGAAACAAAAAGGTTGTGAGGCTTGAAAAAATAAATTACTTTTTAAATACATTACTGGAATGCCAGTCAAAATCAAGTATAAGAAAAACAAGCAGCACTCAACTCAAACCTTTTCTCCTTGCACTGCAGTTCTAATTATAGTTTACAATGTTTAATTAACATTGACTGGAAATCTTGTAACAATGCTAACCCCACTTCCCATATAAACCTTTATGGTTTCAAACAACTAATTGATAGTCCCACTAGAATAAATAATAAGAGCAAAAAAGAAACCACCTTAGACTGGGTTCTTACAAACTCCCCCCTACAAACCTACCAAACTGGCATCCTTCCTGATGACCTTAGCGATCACTCCCTCACCTATGTCATTAGAGCTAAAACTAATCTAAACTTACCTACCTCTCATAGAACACTATATTCAAAAAAACAATTTAATCCTGAACAGTTTCAAACTGAACTGTCACTATATAACTGGACCCCTCTAAAACACCTCTCACTTAACAATGCTGTTGAACATTTCAACTCAGCATTCCTTGCAATCTTAAATCAACATGCCCCAAGTCGTACCATTAGAACAAAGACCAAAACAGCACCTTGGCTAACCTTTAATACTAAACAAAAAATTAAACTCAAAAATAAAGCTTGGAAAAGATGGCGCTCCTCTAGAAACCCAACAGATCATGAAACCTTTAGAGAGCTCAGAAACAATACCACAAAAGCCATCCTTTCAGATAAGAAAAATTACTACTTTGAACTTCAGCAAACGACCAAAAAACAACCAAAAAAGTTCTGGTCTACCATCAATAATCTACTTACCCCAGGCAAAGTAGTTACACCCAACCCACAGAATTTAGACCCTGATAATCCCTCTTTAATAGCCAACAACTTCAATACTTTCTTTACTACTTCCATACAAAGTCTAGCTAACCACTTATCTCCTGATGCTTCCCAACTCCTCTTAAGTAACATCAACAACTCCCTTCTTCCCCTTCAACTTCAACCCATACCCACCTCCTACATACAATCTCTTTTACAAAAACATAAACCAACTACCCCCTCAGCAGATAATCTCCCTGCTGAATTCCTTAAAGTAGCAGCTAAAGCTATTGCCTACCCTGTTTCTATCCTAATAAACCGATCTATAAATGAAAGTACTTTTCCAGCAATCTGGAAGATATCACACATTATACCCTTACACAAAGGAGGTAAATCCACTGACCTCTCTAACTATCGCCCTATAGCACTATTATCTCCTCTAGCCAAAATCATGGAAAAACGTATACACAAACAACTACTTAACCATCTCCTTCATAACAACCTACTAGCTAACACTCAGCATGGATTTAGACCTTCACATAGTACTACCACTGCACTACTTTCATTTACCAACACCATCAACTCTAACCGCAACAACAGCAAACTAACCTCTGCTCTTTTCCTAGACCTGTCAAAAGCCTTCGACATGGTCAACCACACACTTCTTCTACACATATTAAAATCCCTTGAATTGGTTTCCTCTTCCTTATCCTGGTTCTCATCCTATCTTGAAAACCAACAACAAGCAGTACTCTGGAAAAATTCTCTATCTACTCTATTGCCTATCTCTTTAGGAGTACCTCAAGGATCTATCCTAGGCCCACTCCTATTCTCCATTTTTATTAATGATCTCCAATCATATATCCAAAACACAACCTGCATACAATATGCAGATGATTCTACCATTATATGCACAGCTTCCACTCAATCCGAACTCCAGTCACTGACACAATCTACCTTTTCAATAGTCGAACAGTGGTTCTCAAAAAGATGTCTTCTCCTGAACCCCAAGAAAACAAAACTGTTACTATTCACACCTACCCACAAATCTTCTCAACTTAACTTCACTGTTACTGCAAGTGACAACTCCGTCATCTCCCCTGATTCTACTACCAAACCGCTAGGTGTTACTATTGATAATAATCTTAACTATGATTACCACATCAATAACACCATAAAAGCAGTTAATAAAAAGATTGGTTCACTGTACAGAATTAAACCCTTCCTTACACCAGAAGCACGGACCACCTTAGCACAATCACATCTTATCTCTACACTAATGTATGCTTCTTCTATTTACACTAATCTCTCTAAAAGCAACCTAAGGAAACTGACTACATCCTACCACAATATAGCTCGCTTTGCCACAGCATCCCAGTATAGAACTCACCACTGTCTTAACTTAAAACACTTACACTGGTTAGAACTTTCTAACAAGCTTATATATCAACAACTCTTAATAACACACAACATTCTATATCAACCATTAAAGACACCTGCTCTTAATAACCTCCTGATCCCCTATAATAACTTGAAACAGCTGCGCTCCGCCGAAAAGCTACAGGTCAACACAACTAGAATTACAAATTCAGCAGGTAACTGCCTTTTCTCCAACTCAGTAGGCAAAATATGGAATAACCTCCCCTCACACATCACCTCTCTAGCCTCCTTTCATCTTTTCAAAAAACAACTTCTTTTACATCTGAACAACTTTTGCCTCTGTTCCTGTACAAATCCAGACTAATCTACTTTTTTCTTTCCACTATCATATTCCTAGAATTCTAAATTGCAATCTTTCTCTGGGATATCAAAGGACCCAATGACTGTACTGCTAAAAAAAAAAAAAAAAAAAAATGTACTTTACAACTATGTATATACAGTTTAAAATATGTAATATCCCATCCTCACATAATTGTACTGTAAAGAATTACTGTCTCTCTCAATATGTGGATAGTACTATGTCTTTTTATTACTTGACCTAGACTAAGATGTAAGCATTGTTGCTCAATGTCTGTAACACAGGTAATTATTGTAAATGTTTAATTTTTATAACCTTGTTTTAATCTTGGAGCTTTTCTCCCCGGGCCTCCACTGAAAATGGAAATTATCCAGTTGGACTAGCCCGGTCAACAAATGTAAAATAAATAAAATAAAATAAATAAATATAGTTTATATTCGGCTTTATTAATGTAGCAAGTAACATGCTAAAAGTAGCAATCTCTGTGATACCCCCACTTGTAAAAATGATTCTTATCCAAAAAAGACCTGCTGCTTGACAACAACTATCTACTTGTTGTTTCATGGGGAAAACATGATCAAAGTAAAAAATGAAAAGCAAACAAGAAACAAGCTCAACATACATGGCTTAAAGGATTACTGCACAGGTTATGGACCACACAAGATAGATTGGCAATTTGTTTAGTTTACAGGTAAAGCCTGCAAAGATGACTGCAAGTCTCCAACAAATGTAATGAAGTTCTTAAAATAATGTAATCCTGTCCTATATTGCAAATACTGTCATATGCATTTCAATACCCAAGGCTTATACGTTATCTAGTTATGTAAGTATCCTCTGCATGACAACAACAGAAAGGCTTTCAATGTTGGCAGTTTTTTAACAGTATGCTTATTAAAACTTACGTGCATCTTACAATCTCAGACAAGCTTACCTGATGGTCATTAAAGCATTACTACTTAAACACAGAGCAACAGGCACTTTCTGAATAATAAGCATAAATCAACAGTATAAAATATGACAGAAATCAGAACACTCTGCAAAATTAAGGACAGATGAAAAGCCACTGTACTACTTGTGTCTACCTTGGATGGGGGAATACTCTGCACATTTACACTGCATAACTGCTACTTGCCTTGCTTAGACACATCCAGAGTCACTACATGAGAGAAAGGGGTTGGGAGTGTGGCCTAATGGTTAAGGTGCTTGCCTTATAAATACAAGGTGCAGGGTTTGAATCTCACAAGGGATAATTGGCTAGGCTTAAATGGCTCGCAAGGGCAGTTAGTTTCATACTAATCTATGAACAAGTATGTCACAATTTGAAATGGGGTGCAACAAGTATGTCACAATTTGAAATGTCTCTGGCTGACTGCAATGGCCCTGACATTTGTTATACCTCTCAACCTCAGAGCAAGAAATCTGGACAAAGTTATACATAGAAGTGGGACAAAGGCCCAAAAATAAAAAAACATTTTTAAATATTGCTCTTATAAACTTAGAAAGATAATAGAATAGGTCTTGCATTAGTATGAATTTTCTGAAGGGTATGAGATCTGAAACTGAAATGTCTGTCATTATTTTCTAACTTCAGTCTTTAATGATTTGCCACTAATTTGCCAAAAAACACAATTTTATGAAAAATGGATAAAAAATGTGATGCAAAAATATAAAATAGCCACACAATACAGCTGGGAACTTGTCAAAGAAGGCACACTTTTTAATATTAGCACTGCTAATTTGAGCAGCTGACAAAATAAAAGAATCTACATGCATTTCTGAAATAAAAGTAATCTATAACTCTGATTATTACAGTTATTTATTAATTGTAAACCCTCCATGTTTTCTTCCAAAATTGCCATTTTTGTGGAGGGATTATAAGGAAGAGCAACATTTTGAGCCAAAATCGGGGACAGTTGAGAGGTTTGGATATGTCTAATTCTATAAAGCAATTTATTTGCATGTACCTCTCAACCTGTTAATGCAGGAAATCTGGACAAGGCCAAACATATTGAGGGAACATATAAACAGTACTAAAAATTGTTCTTGTATAAACTGAGACAGTTGATAGAATAACAGGTCTTGCTTTAGCATGCATTTCTCAGAAGGTTATGAAGTCTGAAACTCAGTGTCTGTCATTATTTAGTGGCTTCATTCTTAAATGATTTGCCAGAAAACCACAAATTTTGAGGAACAAACCAAAAATAAGAAGCAAAAATCTGGACAGTTGAGAGGTATAGTTCAGTCGGGGCTGTCTTTGAGCTTGCTGCCCTTCCCCACTCACAAAATCATGGTCGAATGGAGCCCCCCCCCCCCCCGCATCCATTCCAATGAACCATTACTTGGCTATTTCACCCCATTTACCATAAACACTAATGTGCATACTGCTTTACTTCTGCGATGATTTGGACTTCATTTGAAAGTTTTATTTTGCATTTTACAGTGCAAACACTAATAGATATCTGCTAAACAAAGCAATGCAGTCTCACAATGAAAACAGACTTAGCATTAAAACTTCTCTGCCCTTGAAACTCACATTCCTTGAAACAGCATTGAAACCCACATTCAAAGAAAATACATTTTGCCAGTGGCAGGTAAAGATTACCTTTGGGTTTGGGCTGTTTTCAAATCACAGGCCCCTTGCACACGAAACATACACATGCTCTTTCATACACCTTCCTGATTGTATTAAATTATATTCCTTGTGCAATATAGTACAGTTTTAGAGGGAATTTTAAATTTATTGTTTTGAAATTTTTCCAGTAAATGAAACAAAATGCATGCACCAATAATGACACAACGGCCCAATGCAGAACATTTCCATCATAAAAGTCTGCTCAAACTTCTACAGTCCACCAGTATCAGTACATATGCACAATCTCTGAAGAAGTACAAGCCATCTAAATAATTCCACATTAAAGAGATCTGTAACTAATGAAGAGGCTGCTGTTAGCAAACGACTTTTTATGTCATTGTTTCATCTACAAATAAAGTACCTATTGCACTTGAGGAATAAACTGCCTGTCTTACACTAAAAAAATGATAAGCTAGTAATATTGCAATAGGGAATGGATGGCAAACTGATAACAGGTTCATAGTTACTCGGTATCTTCGCCAAAAAGGAGTGCAGCATCCACCCCTTTTACAACACAGTACAGTATCAGCAATGCATCTATCTACTGTGGGAGTAGAACCCACAGCCTTCTGCATCAAAAGCAAGTACACTACCTGTTGTGCTATTAACAATACAAGCAAACCATCATAATCAGCACTAAACTCTTGATCCCCTGCAGCTCTCAGCTCCTTGTAAAATCTACTCACTCAGCTGTATCTCTGAACTTTGCAGCACAAGAAATCTGGAAAAAGCCAACATTTATTGGGGGGGGGACAAAAGCCCAAAAGCCAGGGACACATTTTAAACATTGCTTGAATAATGTTGGAAAGTTGTTAGAATAAAATGTTGTGTTACCACCATACATTTCACAGCCAATTCCTAAACCCAGGACCCTGTGAAAAACAGTCAGAGCAAAATGCCACTATACCAAATCAGCTGCTTTGTAAAAGAGAGGAAGACTGAAACTTAAATGGCTACCATTTAGTGAATTCAGTTCTCACCATAGCTGTCAACCTCTTAGCACAAAACACCTGAACAAAGCCAATAATGGGGGAATACAGACCCCAAACATATTCAGTGAATTCAGTTCTCACCATAGCTCTCAACCTTAGCACAAAAAACTTGGACAAAGCCAATTATGGGAGAATACAGTCCCAAAAATAGGGACAAATTTCAAATATCCATCTTATAAACTTAGAAAATTGCTAGAATAAAAGCTTTTGTGTTACCATGTACTTTCTGAATATGAAGTCTGAAATTCAAATGCTTGTCATTTTTATTCAACATTTGTTAACCATGAAAGTCTGACTTGGAACAAAAGCCAATTTTCAGCAGAGGCCCAGGGAAAAACACTCCAGATAGACACATGTCTTTGTAAGATGGGAGGACACTAGAGGAAACCCACACAAACACAGGGAGAGCATGCAGACTCCACACAGAAGGTATGTCACTGCAGCCAAGAATCAAACCAGAGAACCTGTAGCTGGCAGGCAACAATGCTACCACTGCACCAATGCACTACTGATTTTGTAAAGACGCAAAAATACAGAAACCACAGATTTTATGAGGAACAGAACAAGTATGAGGGAAACATCTGCAATTTTATTTTTGCAAATGGTGGTGGGTAAGAAGTTCAGGCTCTTGCAACCTGGGCCCAAGGTACAGAGTTTAAGCCTGTTCTCTACCCACCACCATATAGCACTTGGGGTATTTTACACACACAATAACTAATAAAGGAACAAGACAATAGACACACATACATTATACAATGACCCCCCATTAATATTCCAAAACGTGCACTCTGACTGGTCAGCATGCACGTTGTAAATCAGAGTTATAGTAATGGAAAAAGGTCCGGTCGCCCGGACTTTTTCCATTATTATAACTCTTTTTACAGCAATGGAGAATGCAAGATCTCCATTGCTTTACTGTCTCGCTATGTTAAAGGAGTTTAACAAAGCAAGACGAGATCTTCCTATCTCCGTTGCTTTTTTTTAAAGGTGTCTCGCTATGGTAAATGGGTTTAACATAGCGAGACAGCTTTAAAAAAAGCAACGGAGATTCTCTGTTGCTTTTTAAAAGCTGTCTCGCTATATTAAACTCCTTTAACATAGCAAGACACTTTGTAAAAAGCAACAGAGATCTTGCTTTCTCCGTTGCTTTTTTCAAAACTGTCTCACTATGTTAAATGGGTTTAACATAGCGAGACAGCTTTAAAAAAAAGCAACGGAGGATCTCTGTTGCTTTTTATAAAGCTGTCTCGCTATGTTAAACTCCTTTAACATAGCGAGACAGTTTGTAAAAAGCAACGGAGATCTTGTTTTCTCTGTTGCTTACTTAGCTCTGATGTACTGCGTAAGTATATGTATGCGCAGTACATCAGAACTGCCGCAGAATACCAGACAGTTGCGGAAGGGCTGCAAGGAGGCATTATACATTGCCATTATTTAAGAAAAATATATATTTTTTCTTAAATAATGTCATTGTATAATAGCAATAACCCACTTCTGGGTGTGGGTAATGCTGGATTTACCCATGGTTGTCTTTGTTTGGTCACTCTGGCTTCGCCCTCGTCACCAAACCACACCAACCGTGGGTAAATCCAGCATTACCCACACCCAGGCGTGGGTTATTGCTATAATAACTAATAAAGGAACAAGAGAATACATACACAATAACTAATAAAGGAACAAGCGAACACATACACAATAACTAATAAAGGAACAAGCGAACACATACACAATAACTAATAAAGGAACAAGCGAACACATACACAATAACTAATAAAGGAACAAGAGAACACATGCACAATAACTAATAAAGGAACAAGAGAACACATACACAATAACTAATAAAGGAACAAGCGAACACATACACAATAACTAATAAAGGAACAAGCGAACACATACACAATAACTAATAAAGGAACAAGCGAACACATACACAATAACTAATAAAGGAACAAGAGAACACATACACAATAACTAATAAAGGAACAAGAGAACACATACACAATAACTAATAAAGGAACAAGAGAACACATACACAATAACTAATAAAGGAACAAGCAAACACATACACAATAACTAATAAAGGAACAAGCGAACACATACACAATAACTAATAAAGGAACAAGAGAACACATACACAATAACTAATAAAGGAACAAGTGAACACATACACAATAACTAATAAAGGAACAAGAGAACACATACACAATAACTAATAAAGGAACAAGAGAACACATACACAATAACTAATAAAGGAACAAGCGAACACATACACAATAACTAATAAAGGAACAAGCGAACACATACACAATAACTAATAAAGGAACAAGCGAACACATACACAATAACTAATAAAGGAACAAGAGAACACATACACAATAACTAATAAAGGAACAAGTGAACACATACACAATAACTAATAAAGGAACAAGAGAACACATACACAATAACTAATAAAGGAACAAGAGAACACATACACAATAACTAATAAAGGAACAAGAGAACACATACACAATAACTAATAAAGGAACAAGAGAACACATACACAATAACTAATAAAGGAACAAGAGAACACATACACAATAACTAATAAAGGAACAAGAGAACACATACACAATAACTAATAAAGGAACAAGAGAACACATACACAATAACTAATAAAGGAACAAGAGAACACATACACAATAACTAATAAAGGAACAAGAGAACACATACACAATAACTAATAAAGGAACAAGAGAACACATACACAATAACTAATAAAGGAACAAGAGAACACATACACAATAACTAATAAAGGAACAAGAGAACACATACACAATAACTAATAAAGGAACAAGAGAACACATACACAATAACTAATAAAGGAACAAGCGAACACATACACAATAACTAATAAAGGAACAAGCAAACACATACACAATAACTAATAAAGGAACAAGCAAACACATACACAATAACTAATAAAGGAACAAGAGAACACATACACAATAACTAATAAAGGAACAAGTGAACACATACACAATAACTAATAAAGGAACAAGAGAACACATACACAATAACTAATAAAGGAACAAGAGAACACATACACAATAACTAATAAAGGAACAAGAGAACACATACACAATAACTAATAAAGGAACAAGCGAACACATACACAATAACTAATAAAGGAACAAGAGAACACATACACAATAACTAATAAAGGAACAAGAGAACACATACACAATAACTAATAAAGGAACAAGTGAACACATACACAATAACTAATAAAGGAACAAGAGAATACATACACAATAACTAATAAAGGAACAAGCGAACACATACACAATAACTAATAAAGGAACAAGCGAATACTCTATCAGTACAGTAATAACTACGCAGTTCAGACTCACAGAGATTCATATATTGCAACATTGCAGGACAGTCTGCAATACATGCAGGAAACGTAAAGTATCTAGGAGATTTACTATAAAAGGTCGCACACTACAAGGCTATCATGTTAGCAAGGCATACGAGAAGGCAAAAAGACAGCACACATCAGTTCATCTAATGATCCGAAATGTGACTGCATTTTTCTGCATCTGGGCTTCTCATATAGTTTGTTACAATTCTGTTGTGTAGTATCTATGATGTCACAAATCATATGCTAAAAACATTGTTTTTTTATTCTAGTCCATAAAGCTCCATTGGCAGAATATCAGCATGTGAGCAAAGCAAAAACAATGATAGGGCCATGTGCCATAAAATGCAAACATTCACCTCAGCATGAGTTTCAGTTCTGCAACATTTCACAGATACAAAAGGTTGCTCAACTCAAATCACTCAAAAGGTCATTCACATCTGACCTGTGCCAGCCTAGAAGAAAGTGATTTAAGAATAAGTAATAGAATGCACACGTCATTCATCTCTTCTACAGACTCAAACACGAATTACGCAATTGTACATCTGCTGTCGTTTATATTCACGTTTACTGTACAGTAATGCTGCACTAGAAAGATGTATTTTAAACAACTTAAATAGAGAGAAGTCTTAGTTTGCCTCAAGCAAAAGCATTCTTAAATGAATAAAATGAATCAGCATTCAGGACTGGCATCTGAGTGTGAGCATAATAACTTTAATAAACTGTTCGAGCACATCATGCTGAATTACCCTTTTATATTGCTTCACTCAGAATGGACATGCGTGCACGTAACTTTTGTAAGACTTGTACAAACTCCCCATTTTTTTTTGCAAACAGTTCAAAACTTTATGATAGGAAAGTGCTTCAGATTCCTTGCTTCACTGAAGGGAAATAACTTTCTCTTACAACTGTCATCCTGTACTCTACTTTAACCACTGGTGTTTAGCAGTTTCAGTTCCTGATTTACATACTATGTTGTTTTCTTAATGGTAAAGTTATTGCTTACTTTACCTTTTTTCTTGTCCTAAAACAACACATTTTGTTGCATCTACAACCCATTCCTGGCTCAGGGTACTGGTTGTTAGATCCAGAAACATGGCTTTGATCGTGCCATGTTGGTACACCATCCTTCGTGAACTCTGCCTAAACTAAACCTGTAGCCGTTGACTGAACTTGTGCATGGAGGTTTCTACTGTAATTATCAGACAACAGGCACTCACTTCTTCAGCCTAGACCTGATTTCATAAGCCTTGCAGTAACAGATTCTCACCGACTCACCACTTCATAAACTGTTGCTGCTAGACTCAACAAAGAATGGTAACTAAAAACTGGTAAACCAAATACAAACAACCAAACTTCCCAGACAAGACTCCTTTAATCCAAAATGGTAAGCGCTTTCACCGGCTGTGATATGCCAGCTTCCTCAGACCAACACTTAAAATTAAAACACAGTTTAAATAACCAACCAGTTCTTTTAAATACATTTAAAGCAACTTAATCAATTTGTTAATTGCTGAAATACTTGTGACCACGTGATCAATTACTTTTTAAAAACTTTTCCTAAAACATCCTTCTAATAAAAACATAAACATACTGCTGAACCAAGACTTTGCAATCGACTATTCAAAGTGCAAACTTACAAAACCATATATCTACAAATATAAAAAAATATATGAAAAGATAAAAAAGATATAAAAAGATATATTCAAAAAATTCTAGACCTAAGCTGAATTAAATCGATGCATTCACATCAATGCAAGCAGGCTTAACAAAGGTAAAAAATTTGGGCTCCATCAAAATACTACCCCATTGTACTTAATATGTCTTCCAAAAAGACAAAATAAAACCATTATGTGTTGAAAGCTCTAAAAGTATTACTAATTACCCCAACCATAACCTACTCAATTCAACTAGAGCCTCTTATACCTTTTATTTGTTGGTGTCAGTGTTAATCACTTCATTATATTCATCTATTTAGAGCTTTCTTTTAGAGAAGCCATTTTATAGATATTTGTTCATTAAGCCCAGGGCACAAATATGCTGTAGTGCGAATCTGCCACTCCAATTCCGCCTCCTCAAGCCTAAGTTGCCATGCACCTCCCCTAATACTAGGTTCTATCTTTTGCAAGACAATAAACCTAAATCTATGCTCTGGAAATATCATGACATGTCTTGCAAGGGCATTAGTGCTTGTTAACCTATCAATACTATATTGGTGCTCATAGACCCTTTGTTTAAATTTACGCTCGGTCTTACCAATATAGAATGCTTCGCAGTGGGTGCAAGTTGCACAATATACAACTCCTTGGGATTCACAAGAAAAATGACCCCAAATTTTGTAAGTTCTATCTCTGATGGTAATACTACTAGTAGTGTTAATAAACTTACATTGAGTACATCTACCACACTTAAAAGTACCCCGTAGACCCCGGGGCACTTTCATTATTCCCTCAACCAAGTACTTTAGATTAGGGCCCCTTCTATATGTTACAGATAACCTTCGACCTAGTTTTTATTAACCTCATTATCCTGTTGTATAATAGTCCAATTCTTATGCATTATTTCCACAATCCTAGCTGCATCTGTGGAAAAGGTAGTCAAAAAGTTTACAAGCTTTGCATCTTTATAGGTTACTGAGGAACAAGTATCTGAGGATACATTTATTCGATCTACATGTACTTGTTTGTCCTGTATTAGAGGCTGAAAATGCCCTGATACTCTTTTCCTACACACTTCCTGTATAACTTGATCTATGAGGGATAAAGGATATGCTCTCCTCAAAAACATTCGTTTGAGCAGGGCACATTCGTCCTGAAAATCTTCAAATCTGGACACCATCCTAGCTGCTCTTACTACCTGACCTTTTACAACGGCCTTCTTCTGATGAAAGAGTTGGCAGCTAGTAAAATGCAAGAACGTGTTGGAATATCTTGGTTTATGGTGTATTGAAAGCCTAAACTGCCTTTTAACCTTATCCTTACTTAAGTGGATGTCCAGAAAGTTAATTGCATTTTCTTCCACCTGATAAGTGAAATCCAGAAATGAAGTGGACGTGGACAGTTCCAAAATGAACTGTTCAATTCTGTTCCTCGGACCTTTCCACAAGAAGAACATATCGTCTTGGTACCTGGTGTACCAAGCGACATGTTCTCTATAAGTGGAACAATTAAACAGGAAAGAGGTTTCCCAATAGGCCAGTACACAGTTGACAAAACTACTCCCACATGGCAAGCCCATAGCAATACCACTTTTTTGGAACAGACTATTAATAATGCCACTGACTTTGAGCGGTATAGATGTGAATATTCTAGGATATTCACAAGTATTGATGCTAGTATTACTAAAATGATTGATATAAAAAAGAAAACGTTAAATAGAGACATGAACACTTATACTAGAGGTATAGCTTACCCCCACCACCTTTAATACAAAATGATGTCGGGGGTCAGGAGCCTCCTTTGGAAACTAACAACGAGACAGGGTCCTTGTCATTTGAAAATGAGGAGGAAGATATTCAGCCACATACGAGCACAGTTTGCCATAGTGAATGCATCCAAAACCAACAGAACGTCTCAGGACGTCAACAGCCTGTAATGGGCGCAAGTGGTTCTGGAATGCAGTATCACACGAATAATCAAACAGAAGAAGTCTCTCAACAGGGTTTTCGGAAATCCAACAGGGGCCAGCAACAACCTTTACAAACGAAGCAGAACAGGAAACAATTACCCCAGAGGAGACGTCAGAACAGGAGGAGGAAGTAGATTCCTCTGGTGTAAAAGTAATAACTAACGCAGAAGGTGACTTCCATATTTTTAACTTTCATTCTTTGGAAGGCAATGAGGAAATGGCAAACGTTTTGTCTAAAGGCTTGACCTTTGTGCCTGACTTGAGAGCTGATATGGTAAAAACTGTGCTGGATTTGAAGAACTTTGCCCGAAAGCTTAACTTAATTTGTGAACTGGGACAAAGTTCAGGATTGGCACAAAGCCTTAGAGTTTCTAGTCTATTCAATCCACCCCTTCAGCCGGTGTTGGCACTTTTTGAGAAGATCTGCGAAATGGACATTAGATATTGTATAACTAATGGTACCATTAATTATAAAAACAAAAACAGCAATATTGATAAAAATGAGAGAGATCTTCTCAACTTGCTAAACATTTGTAATGTAAGGGTTATGAAACCCGACAAAGGGGGTGGGTTAGTCTTTATGGGCCAGGTAGATTATGAAACCAAAATGTTGACACATTTAGCTAGTGAAGCCTATGTGAGTGCAAGTAGGAATGAGTTAAATGGAGCCTATAATAAAATTTAAAATATTTTGAGTGACCTTGTTCTTGAGGGAACTATTGATATGGATACATATCATTATCTTACTATGCCAGCCCGATAGTTCCAGCATTGTTTGGATCACCAAAAATACACAAGAACGTTATGAATCCACCATTCAGACCTATCGTGGATGGTAGGGGTTCGATAACTTATGCGTCTGCCAAATTTGTTGACTTCAAGCTAAAACCATTTGTTACATCGGAATCACAAATTTGTCATGATTCTTGGGACTTTCTGGCTAATATCAACAATTTGGAGTTTAATGAGCAGTATGTGTTCCTAACAGTTGACATCAAAGATCTCTATACATCTGTACCGCATCTTATAGGGATAGAATGGGTTAGAGAGTTTCTTTTCACCAAAGGCATGGAACACCAAGACATCAATCTAATAGAAGCATTACTGGAAATTGTCTTGGAAAACAATTATATATCTTTTTCCAACAAATTGTTTCTCCAGAAAAGTGGTATTGCTATGGGCTCACCATGTGGGAGTAGTTTTGCCAACTGTGTACTGGCCTATTGCGAAACCTCTTTCCTGTTTAATTGTTCCACTTATAGAGAACATGTCGCTTGGTACACCAGGTACCAAGATGATATGTTCTTCTTGTGGAAAGGTCTGAGGAACAGAATTGAACAGTTCATTTTGGAACTGTCCACATCCACTTCATTTCTGGATTTCACTTATCAGGTGGAAGAAAATGCAATTAACTTTCTGGACATCCACTTAAGTAAGGACAAGGTTAAAAGGCAGTTTAGGTCTTCAATACACCGTAAACCAAGATATTCCAACATGTTCTTGCATTTTACTGGCTGCCATCCCTTTCATCAGAAGAAGGCCATTGTAACAGGGTCAGGTAGTAAGAGCAGCTAGGATGGTGTCCAGATTTGAAGATTTTCAGGACAAATATGCCCTGCTCAAACGAATGTTTTTGAGGAGAGCATATCCTTTATCCCTCATAGATCAAGTTATACAGGAAGTGTGTAGGAAAAGAGTATCAGGGCATCTTCAGCCTCTAATACAGGACAAACAAGTGCATGTAGATCTAATAAATGTATCCTCAGATACTTGTTCCTCGGTAACCTATAAAGATGCAAAGCTTGTAAGTTTTTGACTACCTTTTCCACAGATGCAGCTCGGATTGTGGAAATAATGCATATGAATTGGACTATTATACAACAGGATAATGAGGTTAATAAAAACTAGGTCCAAGGTTATCTGTAACATATAGAACGGGCCCTAATCTAAAGGACTTGGTGGAGAGAATAATGAAAGTGCCCCGGGGTGTACGGGGTTCTTTTAAGTGTGGTAGATGTACTCAATGTAAGTTTATTAACACTACTAGTAGTACTACCATCAGAGATATAATTTACAAAATTTGGGGTCATTTTTCTTGTGACTCCCAAGGAGTTGTATATTGTGCAACTTGCACCCACTGCAAAGCATTCTATATTGGTAAGACCGAGCGTAAATTTAAACAAAGGGTCTATGAGCACCAATATAGTATTGATAGGTTAACAAGCACTAATGCCCTTGCAAGACATGTCATGACATTTCCGGAGCATAGATTTAGGTTTATAGGTTCATAGGTTCATAGGTTCATACTAGGCTATCTGCCCTGGGGAAATTATAAGCCTAGCCCGATTCTGTATGGCTTACGACACCCCTTGATTTGAGTATACTGTGCCCTTTTTAAGATTTAGTTTACTGTGCTTCTGTCTAATAGTGACATGGGAGTAATCCCTGGGACAAACCTAAGATCCCCCATCCACCTATCGAGATTCTTCTTGAAGAGATTCAGTGAGGTGCTCTGCCTCACATGAACTGGAATTCTATTCCAGAGCGAAGGGAGCCTCTCGGTTATGAACCTGTCCCTCTAGCAAGTTCTATTTATTTCTGTGCTGAGGTTCAAGTCCCTCGAGCATGTGGTTCTAAGGGATTTAAATTTACTGAGGTGGAGCATGTCCATTAATTCTGGATTTGACATAGCTTTGTATGTCAGGCATAGATCGCCTCGAAGTAAGCGGTATGCAACTGAGTAGAGCTGGAGCTTTTTTAACCGAGCAGCATATGGCATCTGTTTGAGACCCTTGATCCTCTTGGTGAGATACTTTTGGGGTCTTTCTAATTGCTGCAGGAGTCGGGTAAGGTACATCCCAAAAGGGGCATTGTATTCTATGATGGGCTTGATGAGGGATGAATAAAGGGGCACGATTACCTCTCTTGATCTAGATGTGAAACCCTTCGTGATGAGGTGGGCTATGTAGAAGGTCTTTCTAACCACTTTGGCAATGTGGTTTTCAAAGGAGAGATTGCTATCAACTTGGGTCCCCAGGTCCCTAATAACTTTCTCTGTACTTAATGGGTTTCTGCCTATGTGGTAATTTGTGGGCACATTGTTTTTGCCAAAGGGTATGACTATACATTTTTTGGCATTTAGCTTTAAACCATGGCACTGGCACCAGTTATCTGTCTCTGTGAGACCTTTTAGAAGGATATTTGTGTCAGCTGGAGAGTTGATTATGGTGCCCAGTTTGCAGTCATCTGCGAACTTGGTGAGCCATAGTCCTCCCATGTTTGCCTGTACCTCGGAAAAGTATATACCGAACAAGAGTGGTACCAGGACAGAACCCTGTGGGACGCCACTTGTGACTGGTTTCGAGTCTGACATGGCTCCAGCAACTCTCACTCTGTGGGTTCTGTCTTTGAGCCAGTTTCCGACCCATCTTGTGACATAGGGGTTTATATTTAAGCTGGATAGCTTATCTATGATGCCCGAGTGGTGTATTGTGTCAAATGCCTTTGCAAGGTCCAGATAGGCTGTGTGGACTACCTTCCCTTCATCTATGGCTTTGGTGACTGTTTTGAAGAAGTCAACCAGGTTCAAAAGGCAGGATCTGCCCTTGACAAAGCCGAACTGGGTAGGATCTAGTGTCTGTAGGTCCCCAATGTCTTTGTTTATGACCTTCATGATGATCCTCTTCATAGCCTTGCAGACTAAGCTAGTCAGGCTTATGGGGTGATAGTTTCCAGGGTCCGTAGAGGCTCCACCTTTGTGGAGTGGGACCACTGTTGCTGTACGCCATTCTGTGGGCACATAACCTGTAGTGAGGCTGAGATTGTATAGCTGTTTTATTTGAGGGATTAGTTCCTCTTGGAGTTCATGTAGGACGCAACCTGGGACGCCATCTGGTCCAATGGAAGCAGTGTTTTTTGCTTTGGAGAGGGCAGCCTTCACTTGAGCATCAGAGATGTTTGGGAGGCAGCCCTCTGCCAGGATAGATACTTGCTCTTTTGGGGGGGAGGGGGTGGAGAAGTTTGCACTGAACCTGTCTGCCAGGATATTGGCGATGTCTGTGGGTTCAGTGTATTTTTTGTCGTTTAGAATCAACTCAGAACAAGTCTGGGAGTTGCATCCCAGGTTTCTAACATAACTGAAAAAGCCTTATGATTGTCTTTGGTGTCCTGTGCAATTTTTCTCTCGAAGCTGGCCTTGGAGGATTTTATGAGGGATTGTAATTTTTTGCTAGTACTGATCAGAGATGCCTTCCCTATTAGGGATTTTGCTCTATCATGTAGTAGCTTCCTCCTTCTATTGTACAGTTTATTTATGGCAGGGGTTCACCAGACTGGATGCCTGCCTTTGGATGATTGGGTCTTGGTTTTGTTTGGGATAGCATGATCCATGCATTCCTGGAGATGTCCGTAGAATGCATTTATATAGGATTCTGCAGTTTGGGCCGTAGTTTCCACTGGCCTTGGGGCCTTGAAGGATTCCACTTTGGTTTTGAGAAGTGAGAAGTTTGCTCTTGAGAAGTTTTTCACTGTGGTTTTCTGGGATGGGGGTGGGGTCGGGATGTGGACATCCAGTGAAATTAATTTATGGTCTGATCTTACCAATGATGGATATACTTCTGGTGTGGAGCATAGAGTCCCCATGTTGGTAATGATCAGGTCTAGTATGTTGTCCCCTCTTGTGGGAGTGGTGACTAGTTGTTCCATAGCATTTGAGTTTATAATTTCCAGGATCCTTTGGGCTAAGGTGCTGGGGCTTGAGTAGTGCTCCCAGTCAATGTTTGGGTAGTTGAAGTCGCCCAATATAATGGTGTTCGGAGAGATCTTCATGTTCTCCAATGTTTCCAGGAAAGCCGAGTGGGATTCCTGACTTTGAGAGGGTGGTCTGTAGGATCCTATAAACTGAAAAGCAGTCTTGCCCACTGTTAGTTGCACATGGATGGTCTCCGATACTTCGTGCAATGCCACTAACCTGGAGGTGTGGATATCCTTGAAAAATATGGAAACTCCCCCTCCTTTTGTGGTTCGGTCTGGGTTTTGGGGCCGAAAAGCATGATATGAGGTATAGCCTGGTAGTGCTGGGGTGCTCTCTGGAGCCTTGAACCAGGTTTCTGTCACTGCACAGATATCGATGTTCTCCATACTGAGGAGAGCTTCAAGTGCATGCATCTTGAGGTTAAGACTTCTGGCGTTTAGCAGCATTACCCTTAGTTTCTTGTTCCTTGTGCTGTCTATGGGGGTGGGTTTGACTTTTGAGCCTTGCCTAAAAAAGGCACTATGGGGGTGGCAAGAGCCTTTGCCAATATCCAAAAGCCCAGTGGTGACAGGTGCAAGCCGTCCCTAGCGAAGCAACGTGGCTTGTCGAACATGTCATCCCAGGCTGACAGACACTGGATCCCCTTTTAATGACACCAAAATTTTAGCCAATTGTTAAAATCAATCATTTTGTCTTTGTACTGTGGCATCATTCTAGGTGAGGGTAAGATGCTGCTCAAGGTCAGGGTCATACCAGCCAGGGCTACATGATCAGAGAGCTCCTCTATGTCTCTTTTCATATAGTCCAGGGAGGTACATCTCAGGTCATTCACACCAGCAGGTACAATGACTGAGTCAAATTTGTCTTTGCTTTGGAGTGACCTGAGAGCTTGCATTATGTGGCGGATCCTAGCACCCGACAGGCAGCTCACCGTGACCTTCTCTTTATTCAGCCTGGTGAGCGGGATGTCAGTGTGTCTGACAATAGAGTCACCTATTACAAGAGTATCAGGTGTGTTATACAGCCTTAAAGGCTGTGGCTGCTTGAAGAACACTGACTTTGTGGGTTATGTGTTGTGTGTGTTTTGTTTTGCGGTAGCGTTTGCTTGGATGTCTGTTTTGGAGGTCTCTGTTGCTTAGGTAGATTTTTATTTAGAGCCTCCGAGTATGTTTTTGTGTATTTATGCGTTTGTTTCGCTGATGTGGTGGGACTATGTGATACTGGAATTGTGTTGTGTGAGGTTACCTTCTCCTCCTGACTGGTTACACCAGGTTTGAGATGAGAGAGCTCAGACTCCAGTTTGGCTAAATAGTTGCATCTCTCACATATATTTGAACCTGTTTGGAGGACGAGAGGGTTGTCCGTGTACATGAGACAGTTGTAACATTGCCTCAAAATTCCCAGATTCACCAGCTGGACTGGAGAGGAAACCATTGACTGACCTTTGGACATGCTAGAGTAATATAAGGAAACTGAATTTAAGACAGACCAATAGAGGACAGGGTAATCATAGAGAGTATAAGAGTAAGTAGTGCTTATGGTTTAATAGTACTAACTTGTAGGATTACTTAATTGGACCAGTGAAGGGCCTTAGAATGAGAATATGGTGTTTAAATTGAGAGATAGAGCAGTTCTAAGGGAAAAAGTGAAGAGCAGACTTTGTGGAGCCAGGAATAGTTTAAACCCAATTAGGCGGCGCTGCCCGCTGTTGCGCTATGCACAAAAATGCTCAAAACCGCACAAAAGAGGGTTTTAAGAGAGGAAGGTGAAGGAGTTTTGGAATTGACCCAAAATGGCCAATAAAACTACAGTTTCAAGTCAGTAACCACTCCCACAGGGGCAGGCAGGCTGCTCAATGTTTTTCACTGCCACTGATCAACAGAGAGACTTCCCTTTAGCCCAAGCAAAAAATGGCCTCACAGAAACTTACAAACAGTTCAAGAACAGCAAGCCTGTAACTGAACTTTTTTAAATCTCAGAAAAGTGGGAAAAAAGCAAGATTTTTTTTGTTTTTTCAGTGATAGCAGAGGTTCACAAGTATCAACAAGTTATAACAGTGCAGTAAATGACCCCACACAAGAGTGCTAGGCCAAAGACAGATAAAATTCAAGTTTTGAGAAAAAAACGATTTTAAAAATAAGTGCAAACTGGAAATTCAGTAAACAGCTCTAGGTTGTGCTCTAAATACAGTTACTAATGCAGAAATCAAGTTTAACAAGCCAGAAAATGCTCAAAATATGCGGCTTTGCAGAAAAACTTAGCAAATAAACAGAGGAAAAATACTTAAAATCTCAAAAGTGGCTCCTTTCTTCTCTCAGCGTTTTCTCCTCTTGTTGGGTGCTTGTCTTGCAAAAGATAGAACCTAGTATTAGGGGAGGGGCGTGGCAACTTAGGCTTGAGGAGGCGGAATTGGAGTGGCAGATTCACACTACAGTATATTTGTGCCCTGGGCTTAATGAACAAATATCTATAAAATGCCTTCTCAAAAAGTAAGCCCTGAATAGATGAACATAATGAAGTGATTAACACTGACACCAACAAATAAAGGGTATAAGAGGCTCTAGTTAAATTGAGTAGGTTATGGTTGGGGTAATTAGTAATACTTTTAGAGCTTTCAACACATAATGGTTTTATTTTGTCTTTTTGGAAGACATATTAGATACAATGGGGTAGTATTTTGATGGAGCCCAACTTTTTTACCTTTGTTAAGCCTGCTTGGATTGATGTGAATGCATATATGTAATTCAGCTTAGGTCTAGAATTTTTTGAATATATCTTTTTATATCTTTTTTATCTTTTCATATTTTTTTTATATTTGTAGATATATGGTTTTGTAAGTTTGCACTTTGAATAGTCGATTGCAAAGTCTTGGTTCAGCAGTATGTTTATGTTTTTATTAGAAGGATGTTTAGGGAAAAGTTTTTAAAAAGTAGTTGATCACGTGGTCACAAGTATTTAAGCAATTAACACATTGATTAAGTTGCTTTAAATGTATTTAAAAGGACTGGTTGGTTATTTAAACTGTGTTTTAATTTTAAGTGTTGGTCTGAGGAAGCTGGCGTATCATAGCCAGTGAAAGCGCTTACCATTTTGGATTAAAGGAGTCTTGTCTGGGAAGTTCGCTTGTTTGTGTGTTGCTGCCGGGATCATTTAAAGTTACTGCTCTTTAAATAGGCAGAGTAGGATATCTGAATATTTGTTATTGAAACATTTTGTTCCCCACAAGAGTATTTATTCTGTTACTTAACCTAATTTTAACTGAAATATAAGTCTGTTTTGTGTGTGTGTGTGTGTCTGTGTCTGTGTGTGTGTGTGTGTGTGTGTGTGTGTGTGTGTGTGTGTGTGTGTGTGTGTGTGTGTGTGTGTGTGTGTGTGTATACTGCTTCTCACCGTTTTAAGAGAGTGAATGCATATTTTATTTTCCTGCAAAGAAAAAGTGAAATGAAATAGTCATATTGTGTATACACACACACACACACACACACACACACACACACACACACACACACACACACACACACACACACACACACACACACACACACCCACACACCCACACACACACCCACACACACACACACATACACACAGACACACACTAAAATATCCAACGGAGCACCAGCGCAAGCTAATAGTAAAATACCTAGCTCACCTGCTGTAGAATATCCAAGTCACCCATGCAGTCCATTCAAATCCAGGCCTGAGATAGCGAGCATGTACTAAATCCAGCTCCAAGTCACCCATGCAGTCAAACTCAAATCTAGCCCGCGAGAGCTCAAAACTCACCTCACCTCTCTCCTGATTGGTCTAGCCTGCAGATGAAGCAGTCTGGAGATCCTCTGTTCTGTGCAGTCATCACCATACAGACATCTGGCCATCTGCAGGGCAGAGATGCCTTCCCCTCTATCCGGACTGCTGACAAAGGCAGTCTGGAGTTCTGTCTGAGTTCCCAGTGCGTACGCGCATGCCTGGCGTTCTGTCTGATTTTCCAGTACGTGTGCACATGCGCTGAGTTCCGGGACTCGTGATTTTAAATGTTTTTTTTTCTTTTCTTTAGTTTTTTGTTTGTTTTCTTTTTGTTTTCTAGGTGGGGGTGCTGCAGTCCAGCAGTCCTATAGCACGAGCCGCCCCTGGAGAACAATCACCTTGGCTGAGCATGTGTTTTTGACCAATAGCTATAAAACTCTATTGCCATTACTGGCTGACTGTTCTCCTCAGTAATTTGAAAGAAAATCAAAAAATACATGTGGGCAAGGGAAAAATATGAGGCAAAATCAGCAACAGTTGAGGGGCAATATGTAAATACTTGTCCACAAACTCTTTTTCTGGGCATCAAAATCAAAATGTTACCTGCTTGTGACACTAATCAAGCACTACGGTGAATAATGACTTTCACAAACTGGGTAATACGATTGCAGTAATGACAAAGCAAAAGACTTACTCATTAGTGCTCCTTCATGGTTCGTCTTCTCCTATTTTTGGCTTTTCGCAGTTATGGGTCGCACGGCAGAACAATGGTCCACAGAATGATTGGCAGTGGAGTTTTTACTGTCGAGTTGTCAGCCCAGCACCAACCTTTCACAGACCCATGCTAGCACAGTAACTTTAAAAAAGGCAGCAAAGCAGGTCACCCTAAAGAAAGCAATCTTGGTAAAAAAAAACTGGTATAATTACAAAGTTATTGGATATGAAACTACACATCTTCACATCTTATCTAAATCAGAAACCTGACTTAACCCCCTCCCCCAACAAAAAAGAAAAGGAAAAAGCTGTGCAGGTCTCTGGTGACTATAGTAAACTGTTGAAATGAAACTCCATTTGTGCTGAGGATTTCCTACCAAGCTATAGGTCACACTCCATATCTCTAAAAGCTCACACTGTATACTTTGACCTACAGGAATCTCTTGCCATTTAACCTAACACGCTACTCATGGAAGATTTTAATAACCCCTCTCTAGACTGGGAATCCTACACAGCCTCAAATCTACAGGCACAGAGATTCCTAGAATTTGTAAAGACAAACACCCTTAACCAAATAACAAATACATCCACTAGACAGTCCAACATACTGGACCTCATACTCACAAATATGGGAGAACGCTGTACCCTTCCCCACATGTCTCATTCTCCCTGGTAAGGTCCAGCCATAAAGCTGTCTCCTTCAAAAATCAAAGTCAACTCCATAACTCCAGTAAAACCAATAATACTTAGGAACTATTCTATGTCAAGCTACCTTTCAGTAAGCGATGGCTTATCAAAATGTAACGCCCATCCAAACCTTGAGAACTCAGCAGCCTGTGTGCTGAATTGCTTTCAGAAGCAATGGGCCACCATGTCAGTGACTGCAGAGAGGCTGCTCTACCTACTATAAGTAAGTTCAGAACTAGCCCCAGATACAAATCACACTGGTGGTGTCCCAAATTAAACAGGATATACAACAAAAGGAAAAAAAATCATGGCAAAAATTAGGAAGAGTAATTCCCATAAAGATAAAAACTGTCTCACCAAATAAAATAGGCAACTATGAAATTTAATTAGGTCAAACAAAGCCAACTTTGAAGTTAAGATAGCTTCTCATGTGAAAGACAGCCATAAGGCCTTTCTCAGCTGTGTTAAAAACATCAAGTGCAGCACACTGCAATGTGCTGAACTCATGGTTAATGGTGCTACATTCACCAGGACTGGCAATATAGCGATTCAGTAGCAGACAAATACAGTTCCAACTTTACCCCATTCTCACCTTCAAACATCCCCAAAGAAACTCCCTGAAACATAACCCATCCAACTATAACTAGGGGAGTAGGTCCTCACTGCACTCAGTAAAGCCAAGAACACAGCCTCAGTGGACCTCAGTCACATCCTAGGTTACCTCCTGAAAAGTTGAAAATATGATTTACCAGAACACCTGGAGTCACTGTTTAACTGTAGTCTTAAAACAAGCTTTGTGGCACATGATTAGAGGACTATGACAGTCATTCACCTTGATTATGGAGGGCCTTCAACAGATTCTAGACACTACAGACCCATGAGACACAGGATCCATTCAGCTTTGGCTTTGTCAAAGGAAGGTCATGCCTTCTCATCCTCATGGACTTCTTTGAAAAGATCACAAAGACAATGGATGAGGGGAAAGTGGTGTGTACTGCCTACCTAAACCTGGCTAAAGCATTTGATATAGTACCAATTCTGGCATTGTAAACAAACTTATGGAACTAGGCATAAACCCCTATGTAACAATCTGGATAGCTAGCTGGCTCACCGATAGGCTACAAGAAGTTAGGAATGGTGAGACCACCTCCGCAAAGAAGCTGGTTACCAGTGCAGTCCCCCGGGGCTCTGTGCTGGGCATGCACTTCTTTGGCATCTATTTTTCAGAGGGTAAAGCCAAGTTAAAGACCTCTGGCTGACAGAGTTTGCATGGTATTGCAAACTGGGAGCAGTGATTAAATCCCCCCCATGATAAGAACACCCTTAAGAAAGGTCTAACACAGAAAAACACTTACTGAGAAAAATCATGGCTTAAAACTCAATACCAAGAAATGCATAATAGTACAAATTGTGGGGAAGTCAGCCACCTCAGGTAACTACATCATCAATAAAACACCCCTAAAAGTTCAGTTACTAGTCAGTAAAATAGAACTCATATAGATAGTTGCCTAGCCTTCGACTAACATGTGCCCAAGGTAGTAAGAAAATCATTCTATGTTGCACAACTTAAAAGTAAGAGCATAGCATCTAGGTTCAGAAAGGTCATTATGCTATTGTACTCATCCCTCTTCAGGCCCATTATAAAGTGCAATCCCCTCTTCAGAGTGTACCTGACCAGACACATGCAGACACATTGACAAAAGCTCCTTACAAAAAGAATACAGGGACTAATCAAAATGCCCTATGCTGATTGCCTCTGAGCCCTGTCTCTTTACTTGGTATAATACAGACTTCTGAGAGGGAATCTTTGCCTGGCATACAAGGCATCCCTAAGCCCTGTTTTGATGAACTTTTGCACATCCACAAAACAAACAGCATCAGAAATACTAGATAAAAAAAACAAAATTTTGCTTGTGATATAAAAAGGACATGTTGTAGAGACAGATATGTTTTTCACAGAATTCCTATTCTCCAGAAAATGTTCCTCATCCATGTTCTTCCCTAACTTTATTTAAGTCCAACTTGGTCCAATGAATGGGTAATTAGAAATTCACCCCTGGTCTGACTCCTTTGTCTCTGATGGACAGAGGCAGTCAATAAAATCATCCCCATATAAATCAAATTTTTGGGTCACATTTGGGTTGGATAGCTAGGTCTCTAAGCGCCATAGTGATCATTATCCTAGTATACATCCATGAACCTATGAACCAATGTATACTGCAGCAATATAATGCAATATTGCTTATCCAATACCCTGACTCTTTCTGGCTACTGATCCAGTACTGTCTGATACATGTTTCCTGATAGATAGTTTTACAACCAGAAATAAAGTATATAACAATTACAAAAATGCAGACGGCCCCCATGAAACAGTGGAAACTGGGAGCTGCAGAAAGAAATGGTGTGGACAGCCCTTGGCTGCTGAGGAATCAGCCCACGTGGACTGCACAGATGTCCAGTCATGCAACTGGATGTTGGAACAGTGATGTCACACATGTGTGCATCTTTCTGCAGCTTACAGGGTAAAATAAAATATTGCCTATTGAGTACAACAAAAGAGTACAAGAACAGAGATGTAGCATTATGTGCCTAAAATGGTAAGTAAATTATTCACTGTATCCATAAAATAGCAGTAGAACTAGATAACTTATATTGTATTCATTAGAGCAGCATTATTCTGATTATGAAGGCATTTTAGCAGGTTATCCAGATAAAAAGTACATCAGGATATCTAAATATATGTACATTTATTAAAATTTCAATTATAGCACAAGTGATATATTTTCTTAGTTGAAGGTTCAGATGCACACTCAAGAGATGTGACAACTATGATTGTGCACCTTAACTCACAAAATAAAGATGGAAGCACAGGTTAAATGTTGAAGTGCATACACTGGCTGCAGGCATGACAGAGGGAGACCATGTTTATCAGTAGCAATTGTAGG
Organism: Protopterus annectens; assembly: GCF_019279795.1. Taxonomy (NCBI): domain Eukaryota; kingdom Metazoa; phylum Chordata; order Ceratodontiformes; family Protopteridae; genus Protopterus; species Protopterus annectens. The sequence continues at coordinate 1,493,804,202 of NC_056726.1, forward strand.
CATCATTCTTACAAGAAAGGCACAGTAGGCATGAACAATTTAAGGTTGATAGTTATGGGACCCTTCCAGCTAACACTGGGCCCTAGGCAGGTTACCTAGGTCATCCTCTGCTGGATTTGATCCTGGGTATGCCTGCTAACCTTTCTATGTTTTTGATATTTTGAATTTGAATAATCATATGTCCATTAAATGAGATACAATTATTCATAGTGAATCCATTTTGGGTATTCTGTGATAAAAATTAATAATTTTTCTATTTTTTTTTCATTTTTAGTATTGAACTAAACTAAATGTTTTGTTAATTCTTTTGTGAGGTGAGCTATTGCCCTGTTAATCCCAGAAATATAAGCTTTTATAAATTAAGAAATATAGTGGGGATTAAGGAGAAAGGCAGTCTCCTACCCACTAGTGGCACTAATAAAATAATTGCCACATTGCATCAACATGTTATAGCAACAATGGCTATCAAACTATATCACTGTCACAACATTCTGAGAACTACACAGAGTGGAATTAGCCATTGTACTGCATTCTGCAACAGTACCCAGTTTATTAGACTCAGATTCATTGGAGAGGTCCAATAGTCTACATTAATGCCAAACCACCAATGCATCTGAATATACTGGAAAACCTTTCTGAAAACAGAAAGTCCTAATTTCATCAGTTTGCACAATATTTCACTGTGGAAGGCCAGCAGAGTGAATGTTGCTTAAGAAATTTCTCTGTATCACACCTGATAAAGCCATCAAGATATTTCATGATTTTCTTTCAGAGACAAACAAACTCATAAGTTTGCAGCATTAATAAGCCAGAGGAGAATATATTTCATGGGATGTATGTATTACATGAAATCAAGGGGTCATGGAAACTGTTGATGCTTATATCACATAGAGAAATGTTATTAGTAAGTAATGTGAGAGAATAGACTATGGCATACAAAATTATCACATAAAGAGAAGACTAGTGAAAGATGGTGACAATAATGTTTAAAATATAGATATATAAGTATTAAGTGAACCATCTATTCTGCAGCTCAGAAGCACTACAGAACAGAGGATAACAATCATATGAATAAACACAAAAAATCCATGTGGTCCATGAAGAAGAAGATGGTGCCTGGCAAGAAATGAGCAGTCAGGAACCATGGGCTGTATAAATGCTGGGGTAATAGAATAAGCATGGGTAATGAAATGCAAAAAATTAAGGTAGACAACTATATGAAAACATTAGTATTTTTATCAGGCAGTGTTGAAAATGCAGTCTGTGAATGATGTGCAAGCTAAACACAAATGTGATGTGCTTAGACTTGGCCAAGTGACTGTGTAAATTAGAGAAAATACAGATTTTGGTTTGAGAAACTATGTGCAAATAGTAAAGCAGTCATTCAGCACTGGTGAAGAGTGTAGGATAATACGAGATTCTACTAAACTGGACACTGATGCAGAACGCAATATAAAGGCTGCTTCTTCTAAACTGGACACTGGTGCAGAATGCAATATAATGTCTGATTCTGCTAAACTGGGCACTGGTGCAGAATGCAATATAATGGTTGATTATACTAAAACAGGGACTGGTGTCAAATGCAGTATAATGGTTGTCTCTACTAAACTTGGTACTGGTGCAGAATGCAGTATAATGTCTGATTCTACTAAACTGTGCACTTGTGCAGAATGTAGTATAATGTCTGATTCTATTAAACTGGACACTTGTGAGTATAAAGACTGATTCTACTAAACTGGGCACTGGTGCAGAATGCAATATAAAAGCTGATTATACTAAACTGGACACTGGTGTCAAATGCAGTATGCTGGTTGGTTCTAATAAAATTGGTACTTCTGCAGAATGCAGTATAATGGCTGATGCTACTAAACTGGTCACTGGTGCAGAATGCAATATAATGGCTGATTATACTAAACTTGTCACTGGTGTCGAATGCAGTATAATGTTTGGTTCTACTCAACTGAGGACTGGTACAGAGTCATTATAATGGTTGATTCTAATAAACTGGGCATCTGGTGGAGAATGGAGTATCAAACCTGATTCTTCTGAACTAGGTATCTTGTGCAGAATGCAGTATAATGCCTGATTCCACTAAACTGGGCACCTGTGCAGCATGCAGTATAAAGTCTGATACTATATATAAAATGTTTTGTTCAAACTTCAAGGTAATCAGATCAGTGTAGCACAAAATTTAAGAATCCCATGCAATTGTTTCAAGCTTCCTTTTTTGCTTTATATGTTGGTTTCAAAAAAATCTGTTGCTTTTTTGTTTGTTTGTTTTTTTCTCTAGGTTTGGTATTTCCTCTTTGTTTATCATTGCAATGAAGTTCTTGAATCATAATTCATGTAATTAGTTTGAATTAAAACTGTTGCCTAACTGAATACAGAATGTGCTAAATCAGTTTTTGGAAAAAGCCAACACAAGACCTTTCTAGTACTATTATCAACAACAAAGCCTATGGTGAAGTGAAGGGCAAGCACTCATATCCCACATCCTTGGACATTCTTTTCTCTACCTGTTAAGTAATATAACCCCATCTCTACTCAGCCTAAGTGCAAGTTAACATTTTGAAGATTTTTAACCCATTTGCATAAAAAGCTCTGCATTTGCTTAAAAGTTCATTGTTGAAAAAAAAAAAGCCTCCAGTACTACCAACTAGAAGGGTCTATATTATGTTATCGAATATTCATGTATTCGAAAAAGTAATAGTCAACCCCTAATTGTCAAAATTGTCAAACGTCGAACAGCAAAAAAAGTACAAAAACCCACCCAAACAAACCATTTAAACGCTGCACTCCCCCACACCACCGCTATTTAAATATATTAACTCCGAGATCGCCATACAGTGCAGACAATGGAAAACTTCCATTTCCGCACTGTACGGAGATCTCCATTGAAAAGTTCGACGTTTGACATTTTCGACAATTAGGGATCGACTATTACGTTTTTGAATACATGAGTATTCGGTAACGTAATATAGACCCAACTAGAAATATATTAGCTGCTTTACTGTTATTAAGGCATTAGTGCTCTGCTATCATTTATTTATATTGGGTTTGCTATAACAATTATCTGCTATGCCTATGTATGATTAGGCTATGCAAAAGAAGACACTAAGTGAATTTGTGCATTTGATTCAAATCAGGTGTAAAAGAATAATGTGGCAAGAAAAATCTTGGCAATTTAAATTCTGAGTTTGTATTGAGAGTATTTCAAATAGATATCCAAAGTACTTTTCTGATATCTAGAATATAGTCAGGGACTTGTGTTGTGTAGGGATGCTTATTATAAAAGAATTAAAAAAAATCCAGGAAGATATCCAGCAGAATTACAATGGTACCTAATTTTCTTGTATTAACTTTCATGTAAGTTTTCCTTTGGAGAAAGCAGGCATCACTGTTACTCATTTACAGTTAAAATGTACACTCCATGTGTTGGCTTAGCAGCAGTTTTGTTGTAACGTGATGTACGGCTAGCAAAGTTCTGCTTCTGCATAAATCCTAGGTAAATTTCAGAACTTCTCATTTCAGGCTAAGTTAGTTTCTGCCTGATTGGGTATATACACAGTCCACAGTTAATTAACAGCACTAAACCTATTTTATAGGACTCTGTGCTGCTGCAGCTTCTTCAAGAGAGCATCACTAATTCCATAAAATAACATAATTATACAAAAAAAATCAATAAAATATTTGGAGGTATTGCAAAATGATAAAGGCATTCTAAAGATTAAAAGAAACAGTACTTACCTTTCACAAATTACCCTACTCATGAAAATAAGTCTAGACTGACATACAGAAGCTAGCAGCGGTGGCTGTTGACTTCAAATCAAAGGGGGGATGCAGGAGACAGCTGAATGGGTGGGGTCAATGGGAATGGGTGTGGCCAACTAGAAAGGGGAGGAGCTATGCTCAAAACCACAACGACTAACTAAATACACTGCCCTGGGTGCCAAACCATCATTATGAGAGTCCAATCAAGACAAAATGAAGGGTAGAAGAATAAAAATATTTCAATGCATTGGCAGCATGACAGCTTACTTAATATCTAGATGGAAACAAAAAGGTTGTAAGGCATGAAAAATAAATTAGTTTTTAAATACATTAATGGAATGCCAGTCAAAATCAAGTAGCACTCAACTCAAACCACTTCTTGCACTGCAGTTCTAATTATAATTTATATTCAGCTTTATTAAAGTACCAAGTAACATGCTGAAAGTAGAAATGTCTGATGCCTCCACTTTTAAAAATGATTCTTATCCAAAAAAAGACCTGCTGCCTGACAACTATCTACTTGTTTCATGGAGAAAACATGATCAAAGTAAAAAATGAAAAGCAAACAAGAAATAAGCTCAAGATACATTGCTTGAAAGGATTACTGTACAGGTTATGGACCACACGATTGACATTCTCTTTAGTTTATGGGTAAAGCCTGCAGAGATGAGTGGAAGTCTCCAAGTGTAATGAGCTTCTTAAAGTAATGTAATCTGCCCTTTATTACAAATACTGTCATATGCATTTCAATACCCAAGGCTTATACATTTTCTAGTCAAGTATTCTCTACATGGCAACAACAAAAAGGCGTTCAATGTTGGCAATTCTTTAACAGTATGCTTATTAAAGCTTATTTTCATCTTATGATCTCAGCCAAGCTTACCTGATGGTCATTAAAGTATTGCTACTTAAACACAGAGCAACAAGCACTTTGAGTAATAAGCATAAATCAACAGAACAAAAAATATGACAGAAACCAGACCATTCTGCAAAAATCAAGGACAGATGAAAAGCCACTCTAGTACTTGTGTCTACCTTAGATGGGGGGGGGGGGTACTCTGCACATTTACACTGCATAACTACTCCTTGCCTTGCTTCGACACATCCAGAGTCACTACATGGTGGAGTGGGGTGCAAGAAGTATGTCACAATTTGAAATGTCTCTGGCTAACTGTGATGGCCCTGACACATTTGTCATACCTCTCAACCTCAGAGCAAGAAATCTGGACAAAGCCATACAAAGAAGTGGGACAAAGGCCCAAAAATAAGGATACTTTTTAAATATTGCTTTTATAAACTTAGAAAGATAATAGAATAGGTCTTGCATTAGCATGAATTTTCTGAATGGTATGAAATCTGAAACTCAAATGTCTGTCATTATTTTCTAACTTCGGTCTTTAATGATTTGTCACTTCTTCTTTCGGCTTTTCCCGGTTAGGGGTCGCCACAGCAGATAACCTGTCCGCTCATGATTGGCAGTGGAGTTTTACAGTATCGAGTTGCCAGCCCGGCTCCCAACCTTCTACAGAAGGCACACACATGCACACACTCACACCTAGGGCCAATTTAGAGTGTCCAATCCACCTACAGCATGTCTTTGGGATGTGGGAGGAAACCTGAGCACCTGGAGGAAACCCACGCAACCACAGGGAGGACATGCAGACTCCGCACAGGAAGCACCCCAGCTGAGGATCGAACCAGAGAACATCTTGCTGTGAGGCAGTAATGCTAACCGCTGTACCACCATGGCTGCCCTTTAACGATTTGTCACTAATTTGCCAAAAAAAACACAATTTTGCCAAAAAAACACAATTTTATGAAAAATGGACCACAAATGTGATGTAAAAAATATAAAATAGCCACACAATACAGCTGGGAACCTGTCAAAGAAGGGACACTTTAATATTAGTACTGCTAACTTGAGCAGCTGACAAAATAAAAGAATCTACGTGCATTTCTGAAATAAAAGTATACTATAACTCTGATTATTACAGTTATTTCTTAATTGTAAACCCTCCATGTTTTCTTCCAAAATTGCTATTTTGTGGAGGGATTATTAGGGAAAGAGCAACATTTTGAGCCAAAATCAGGGACAGTTGAGAGGTTTGGCTATGCCTAATTCTATAAAGCAATTTATTTGCATGTACCTCTCAACCTGTTAATGCAATAAATCTGGACAAGGCCAAATATATTGGGGGAACATATAAACAGTACTAGAAATTGCTCTTGTATAAACTGAGACAGTTGATAAAACAGGTCTTACTTTAGCATGCATTTTTCTGAAGGTTATGAAGTCTGAAACTCAGTGTGTCATTATTTAGTGACAATTCCTAAATGATTTGCCAGAAAACCACAAATTTTATGAGGAACAAACCAAAATTAAGAAGCAAAAATCTATTCATTCTTTGAAAATCTGGGCAGTTGGGAGGTATAGTTCAGCTGGGGCTGTCTTTAAGTTTGCCGCCCTTCCCCCTCACAAAATCATGGTTGAATGGAGCCTCCCCCTGCAGCCATTCCAATGATCCATTAATTGGCTATTTCACATCATTTACCATAAACACTAATGTGCATACTGATTTACTTCTATGATGATTTGGACTTCATTTGAAAGTTTTATTTTGCATTTTACAGCACAGACACTAAGACATCTGCTAAACAAACTTAGCATTAAAACTTCTCTGTCCTTGAAACTCACATTCATTGAAATAGCATTGAAACCCACATTCAAAGAAAAATACATTTTACCAGTGGCAGAACTGCCCAATTTAGAACATCTTTCCAGTAAACAATGAAACAAAATGCATGCACCTATAATGACAAAACTGCCCAGTTCAGAACATTTCCATCATAAAAGTCTACTCAAACTTCTACAGTCCACCATTATCAGTAAATATGCACAATTCTACAGTCCACCATTATCAGTAAATATGCACAATTCTACAGTCCACCATTATCAGTAAATATGCACAATCTCTGAAGAAGTAAAAAAGTCATCTAAATAATTCCACATTAAATAAATCCATAACTAATGAAGAGGTTGCTGCTAGCAAACACCTTTATATTTCATGGTTTCATCGAAAAATAAAGTGTCTGATGCCCCTGAAGAATAAATTGCCTATATTCCATTAAAAATGATAAGCTAGTAATATTGCAATAGGAAATGGATAGCAAACCAATAACAGGCTCATAGTTAGTATCTTAACTTTTTCAGTAAGGCAGCGTTCACTCCTTGTGGGAGTAGAACCAACAACCTTCTGCATCAAAAGCAAGTACATAACCTGTTGTGCTATTAACAATGCAAGCTGACTTAGCATAAGCAGCACTAAACTTCTCTTCCCCCTGCAGCTCTCAGCTCCTTGTAAAATCTACTCAATACTCAACTGCATCTCAACTTCGCAACACAAGAAATCTGGAAAAAGCCAAATTTATTGGGGGGGGGGTCAAAAGCCCAAAAACCAGGGACACATTGAACATTCCTTGTATAATCTTGGAAAGTTGCTAGAATAAAATGCTGTGTTACCACCATAAATTTTACTGCCAAGGTCCCTGTGCAAAAGAGTCAGAGCAACATGCCACTATGCCAAATCAGCGGCTTTGTGAAAGAAAAATGCTGTGTTACCACCATACATTTTACTACCAATGTCCCTGTGCAAAACAGTCAGAGCAACATACCACTATGCCAAATCACCTGCTTTGTGAAAGAAAAATGCTGTGTTACCACCATACATTTTACTGCCAAAGTCCCTGTGCAAAACAGTCAGAGCAACATACCACTATGCCAAATCATCTGCTTTGTGAAAGAGCAGAAGACTGAAACTTAAATGGCTATCATTTAATGAATTCAGTTCTCACCATAGCTGTCAACCTCTTAGCACAAAACACCTGGATAAACCCAGTAATGAGGGAATACAACCCTCAAACATATTCAGTGAATTCAGTTCTTGTCATAGCTTTCAACCATAACATAAAAAACCTGGACAAAGCCAATAATGGGGTAATACAGTACCAAAAATAAGGACACATTTCAAATATTCATCTTATAAACGTAGAAAATTTCTATTATTTATTATTTTATTTATTTATTTTATTTTACATTTATTGACCGGGCTAGTCTAGCTGGATATATGTCCATTTTCAGTAGAGGCCCGGGGAGAAAAGCTCCACACATACATAATAATGACAGACAGACATATTGTTAATAAAGACATACAATAAAAATAGAAATATAAATCAGTTTTGTTAATAAAATCAACATACATTAAGGAACTCAAACAGTTTAATATCATACATAATGTTTGGTCAGTTTCGAAGCACTTTACCTAGTACGTAAAGGTTATGCAATAAGGCATTTGCCATACGGATAACAGTTGAAGCTCAGAAGGGTAGAGTAGTAGAAGGAGAATGTAAGATGAATAAAAGGGAAGAGGCAGGGGTTAGGAAGAGAGAGAGGAAAAGAAGGAAGACAGTCAGGAGGAGGTGGGAGAGATGGGAGAAGTAGGTCAGAGCATAGTGGGACAGCAAGGGAAAAGAAACAGGGTAGTTGCTAATTAATAAGCAAAAGAAGGGTAAAAGGAAAAGAGAGGGTGGAGAGATGGAAGTTAGCCTGCAGTACTACAAGAACAAAGCCAGTGGTTTTGGAAGTACAGTTTGATATGTTGTCTGAAAAGAGGTAAGGATGAGATAAGAGTTAACTCCTTGGGCAGCAAATTCCATGCTCTTCCTACAGTATTGGTGAAAAGAGAGTCACCAGCTACGTTGTGGGCCTTTATGGGTTTGGTCATAAGTTTACAAGAGGAACGAAGAGAGGTAAGATTGTTATAAGGGAGTAAAAGTTGTGAAAGTATAGGGTGTTGGTAGGTTGGTACAGTAATTTGTGGGCAATAGTAAGTTGTGAGATAATAAGATAGTTTTGTAGTTCCAGCCAGCCTAAGTGTTTCAAGTTGTGGCAGTGATGGGTTCTAAAAGGGTTACCAGTGGCGAAGCGGGCAATGTTATTGTAGCAAGTTGCTAGTTTGTTTAGGTTAGTTTTCTTGAGGTTGGTGAAGATAGGGGAGGCGTAAAAGAGAGTAGATATGAGATGGGAGTGAGCAATTGTAGCTCTAGTAGATGGGATGAGAAATGGTTTAATACGGTATAATGATCCTATTTTTCTGTTAACTGATTTGATGGTGTTGTTGATGTGTTGGTCAAAAGAGAGATTGTTATCAATGGTTATTCCTAGTAGTTTAGTTGTGGGGTCAGGAGAGATGACAGTGAATCTATAATAAAAGGTTGTGTTACTATGTATTTTCTGAAGAATATGAAGTCTGAAATTCAAATGCCTGTCAATTTTACTTCTGACGGAACAAGAACAATTTTCAGCAGAGGCCCAGGGAGAAATACTGCAGACACATGTCTTTGTAAAATGGCAGGACACCAGAGCAAATCCACACAAACACAGGAATAAGATGCAGACTCCACACAGAAGGCACCCCAGCCAAGAATCAAACCTAAGAACCTACAGCTGTGAGACAACAATGCTACCACTGCACCATCAAATATCAAGCATTGCAACATTTAGAAACCACAAATATTATGAGGAACAGATCAGATCAAATATGAGGCAAAAATCTGCAATTTTTTTACAAATGGTGGTGGGTAGGGAATTCAGGTCCTTAACACCTGCATACAAGGTACAGGGTTCAAGCTTGAGGTATTCCCTACCACACCACCACGAGTTTGTTCTAGCTACCTAACAACTGGGGCATTTACACACACACACACACACACACACTCTCTTACCTTCCATAGTGCGATGTAAATCCCTTCCCCTGTCCGTGATGTAGATCCCTGGGGCCATTACATACATCCCCCATAGTTGGCGCGTTTGAGAACATCCCCGCGAGATTTCCAGCCTGCCTGTTGACATTGCAGTCTGGGTCCGACCTGTTCCCAGCGACAGTCTATGCAGTTAAAACTGCATAGACTTCTGGGAGCTCTGTTCTTCCATGTTTCCCAGACCAGACTGCTGCTGAGACAGTCTGCGCATGCTCCAGACTGTCTCAGCAGCAGTCTGGAATTTTTTTTTATCTTTTCTTTTTCTTTTATTTTACAGCTGAGGGGGCTGCAGTCCGGCAGTCCAATAGCACAGGCCGCCCCTGGAAGCTAGTTACTTTCTAAAATATTTTAATATGAAATCAGCTTCACCTCAGTGAAGAGCATCGATAAAAAAACATTTATTTATTAGAAATGAAAACTGAAAAAGAAGAGGCATAACAGCAACTATAACATGTTATCAGTAAACCATTAAGTAAACTCCTGGTTGAAAAATATAGAAAATGAAGTTGCAGAATAATGTATAAAAGTTAAGAAAGAATTCCTTGAACTTAGGTATCATCATCTTGGGATGGAACAAACCATATGCTCATACATCAAGGGGAAATAAATGGGACAGTAACATAATCAGGGAGGATGCAAAGCTGTGCATTATATGGTCATAGGTTCATAGGTTCATAGGTTTATACTAGGATATCTGCCCTGGGGAAATTGTAAGCCTAGCATGATTCTGTATGGCTTACGCCACCCCTTGATTTGAGTATACTGTGCCCTTTTTAAGGTTTAGTTTACTGTGCCTCTGTCTAATAGTGACATGGGAGTAATCCCTGGGACAAACCTACAATCCCCCATCCACCTATCGAGATTATTCTTGAATTCTATTCCAGAGCGAAGGGAGCCTCTGGGTTATGAACATGTCCCTCCAGCAAGTTCTATTTATTTCAGTGCTGAGGTTCAAGTCCCTCAAGCGTGTGGCTCTAAGGGATTTAGATTTACTGAGGTGGAGCATGTCCATTAATTCTGGATTTGACATAGCTTTGTATGTCAGGCATAGATCCCCTCGAAGTAGGCGGTAAGCAGCTGAGTAGAGCTGGAGTTTTTTTAACCGAGCAGCATATGGCATCTGTTTGAGACCCTTGATCCTCTTGGTGAGATAATTTTGGGGTCTTTCTAATTGCTGCAGGTGTTGGATAAGGTACATCCCAAAAGGGGCATTGTATTCTATGATGGGCCTGATGAGGGATGAATAAAGGGGCACGATTACCTCTCTTGATCTAGATGTGAAACCCTTCATGATGAGGTGGGCTATGTAGAAGGTCTTTCTAACCACTTTGGCAATGTGGTTTTCAAAGGAGAGATTGCTATCAACTTGGGTCCCCAGGTTCCTAATAACTTTCTCTGTACTTAATGGGTTTCCGCCTATGTGGTAATTTGTGGGCGCATTGTCTTTGCCAAAGGGTATGACTATACATTTTTTGGTATTTAGCTTTAAACCATGGCGCTGGCACCAGTTATCTGTCTCTGTGAGACCTTTTTGAAGGATGTTTGTGTCAGCTGGTGAATTGATTATGGTGCCCAGTTTGCAGTCATCTGCGAACTTGGTGAGCCATAGTCCTCCCACATTTGTCTGTACCTCGGAAAAGTATATACCGAACAAGAGTGGTCCCAGGACAGAACCCTGTGGGACACCACTTGTGACCGGTTTCGAGTCTGACATGGCTCCAGCAACTCTTACTCTGTGGGTTCTGTCTTTGAGCCAGTTTGCGACCCATCTTGTGACATAGGGGTTTATATTTAAGCTGGATAGCTTATCTATGATGCCCGAGTGGGGTATTGTGTCAAATGCCTTTGCAAGGTCCAGATAGGCTGTGTGGACTACCTTCCCTTCATCTATGGCTTTGGTGACTGTTTCAAAGAAGTCAACCAGGTTCAAAAGGCAGGATCTGCCCTTGACAAAGCCGAACTGGGTAGGATCTAGTGTCTGTAGGTCCCCAATGTTTTTGTTTATGAGCTCCATGATGATCCTCTCCATAGCCTTGCAGACTAAGCTAGTCAGGCTTATGGGGCAATAGTTTCCAGGGTCTGTAGAGGCTCCACCTTTGTGGAATGGGACCACTGTTGCTGTACGCCATTCTGTGGGCAAATATCCTGTAGTGAGGTTGAGATTATATAGCTGTTTTATTTGAGGGATTAGCTCCTCTTGGAGTTCATGTAGGACACAACCTGGGACGCCATCTGGTCCCATGGAAGCAGTGTTTTTTGCTTTGGAGAGGGCAGCCTTCACCTGAGCATCAGAGATGTTTGGGAGGCAGCCCTCTGCTGGGATAGATACTTGCTCTTTTGGGGGGGAGGGATGGAGAAGTTTGCACTGAACCTGTCTGCCAGGACATTGGCGATGTCTGTGGGTTCAGTGTATGTTTTGTCATTTAGAATCAACTCAGAACAAGTCTGGGAGTTGCATCCCAGGTTTCTAACATAACTGAAAAAAGCCTTATGATTGTCTTTGGTGTCCTGTGCAATTTTTCTCTCGAAACTGACTTTGGAGGATTTTATGAGGGATCGTAATTTTTTGCTAGTACTGATCAGAGATGCCTTCCCTATTAGGGATTTTGCTCTATCATGTAGTAGCTTCCTCCTTCTGTTGTACAGTTTATTTATGGCAGGGGTCCACCAGACTGGACGCCTGCCTTTGGATGATTGGGTCTTGGTTTTGTTTGGGATAGCATGATCCATGCATTCCTGGAGATGTCCATAGAATGTGTTTATATAGGATTCTGCAATTTGGGCCGTAGTTTCCACTGGCCCTGGGGCCTTGAAGGATTCCACTTCATTTTTGAGAAGTGAGAAGTTCGCTTTTGAGAAGTTTTTCACTGTGGTTTTCTGGGCTGGGGGTGGGGTCAGGATGTGGACATCCAGTGAAATTAATTTATGGTCTGATCTTACCAATGAGGGATATACTTCTGGTGTGGAGCATAGAGCCCCCATGTTGGTAATGATCAGGTCTAGTATATTGTCCCCTCTTGTGGGAGTGGTGACTAGTTGTTCTATAGCATTTGAGTTCATAATTTCCAGGAACCTTTGGGTTAAGGTGCTGGGGCTTGAGTAGTGCTCCCAGTCAATGTTTGGGTTGTTGAAGTCACCCAATATAATGGTGTTCAGAGAGATCTTCATGTTCTCCAATGTTTTCAGAAAAGCCAAGTGGGATTCCGGACTTTGAGAGGGTGGTCTGTAGGATGCTATAAACTGAAAAGCAGTCTTGCCCACTGTTAGTTGCACATGGATGGTCTCTGATACTTCGTGCAATGCCACTAACCTGGAGGTGTGGATATCCTTGATAAATATGGAAACTCCCCCTCCTTTTATTGTTCTGTCCGGGTTTTGTGGCCGAAAAGCATGATATGAGGTATAGCCTGGTAGTGCTGGGGTGCTCTCTGGAGCCTTGAACCAGGTTTCTGTCACTGCACAGATATCAATGTTCTCCATACTGAGGAGAGCTTCGAGTGCGTGCATCTTGAGGTTAAGACTTCTGGCGTTTAGCAGCATTACTCTTAGTTTCTTGTTCCTTATGCTGTCTATGGGGGTAGGTTTGACTTTTGAGCCTTGCCTAAAAAAGGCACTATAGGGGTGGCAAGAGCCTTTGCCAATATCCGAAAGCCCAGTGGTGACAGGTGCAAGCCGTCCCTAGCAAAGCAACGTGGCTTGTCGAGCATGTCATACCAGGCTGACAGACACTGAATCCCCTTTGAATGACACCAAAATTGTAGCCAATTTTTAAAATTGTTCATTTTGTCTTTGTACTGTGGCATCATTCTGAGGGTAAGATGCTGCTCAAGGTCAGGGTCATACCAGTCTGGGCTACATGATCAGAGAGCTCCTCTCTGTCTCTTTTCATGTAGTCCAGGGAGGTACGTCTCAGGTCATTCACACCAGCATGTACAATGACTGAGTCATATTTGTATTTGCTTTGGAGTCACCTGAGTGCTTGCGTTATGTGGCGGATCCTAGCACCTGACAGGCAGCTCACCGTGACCTTCTCTTTATTCAGCCTGGTGAGCAGGACGTCAGAGTGTCTGACAATAGAGTCACCTATTACAAGAGTATCAGGTGTGTTATTCAGCCTTAAGGGCTGTGGCTGCTTGGCACACTGACTTTGTGGGTTATGTGTTGTGTGTGCTTTGTTTTGAGGTAGCGTTTGATTGGATGTCTGCTTTGGAGGTCTCTGTTGCTTAGGTAGATTTTTATTTAGAGCCTCCGAGTATGTTTTTGTGTATTTATGTGTTTGGTTTGCTGATGTGGTGGGACTATGTGATACTGGAATTGTGCTGTGTGAGGTTACCTTCTCCTCCTGACTGGTTACACCAGTTTTGAGATGAGAGAACTCAGCCTCCAGTTTGGCTAAATAGTTGCATCTCTCACATATATTTGAACCTGTTTGGAGGAGGAGAGGGTTGTCCGTGTACATGAGACAGTTGTAACATTGCCTCAAAATTCCCAGATTCACCAGCTGGACTGGAGTGGAAACCATTGACTGACCTTTGGACATGCTAGAGTAATATAGGGAAACTGAATTTAAGATGGACCAATAGAGGACAGGGTAATCGTAGAGAGTATAAGAGTAAGTAGTGCTTATGGTTTAATAGTGTTAACTTGTAGGATTACTTAATTGGACCAGTGAAGGGCCTTAGAATGAGAATATGGTGTTTAAATTGAGAGATAGAGCAGTTCTAAGGGAAAAAGTGAAGAGCAGACTTTGTGGAGCCAGGAATAGTTTAAACCCAATTAGGCGGTGCTGCCCGCTGTTGCACTATGCACAAAAAGGCGCAAAACCACGCAAAAGAGGGTTTTAAAAGAGGAAGATGAAGGAGTTTTGGAAATGACCCAAAATGGCCAATAAAACTACAGTTTCAAGTCAGTAACCACTCCCACAGGGGCTGGCAGGCTGCTCAATGTTTTTCACTGCCACTGATCAACAGACAGACTTCCCTTTAGCCCAAGCAAAAAATGGCCTCACAGAAACTTACAAACAGTTCAAGAACAGCAAGCCTGTAACTGAACTTTTTTAAATCTCAGAAAAGTTTTCAGAGATAGCAGAGGTTCACAAGTATCAACAAGTTATAACAGTGCAGTAAATGACCCCACACAAGAGTGCTAGGCCAAAGACAGATAAAATGCAAGTTTTGAGAAAAAAACGATTTTAAAAATAAGTGCAAATAGGAAATTCAGTAAACAGCTCTAGGTTGTGCTCTAAATACAGTTACTAATGCAGAAATCAAATTTAACAAGCCAGAAAATGCTCAAAATAGGCGGCTATGCAGAAATACGTAGCAAATAAACAGAGGAAAAATACTTAAAATCTCAAAAGTGGCTCCTTTCTTCTCTCAGCGTTTTCTCCTCTTAGTGGGTGCTTCACCAACAGCCAACAAGCCTGAAAAGATGCCAAAACCATGAGGCAACCAGGTTTTAAGAGAGGAAGATGAAGGAGTTTTGGAATTGACCCAAAATGGCCAATAAAACTACAGTTTCAAGTCAGTAACCACTCCCACAGGGGCAGGCAGGCTGTTCAATGTTTTTCACTGCCACTGATCAACAGAGAGACTTCCCTTTAGCCCAAGCAAAAAATGGCCTCACAGAAACTTACAAACAGTTCAAGAACAGCAAGCCTGTAACTGAACTTTTTTAAATCTCAGAAAAGTGGGAAAAAAGCAAGATTTTTTTTGTTTTTTCAGAGATAGCAGAGGTTCACAAGTATCAACAAGTTATAACGGTGCAGTAAATGACCCCACACAAGAGTGCTAGGCCAAAGACAGATAAAATGCAAGTTTTGAGAAAAAAATGATTTTAAAAATAAGTGCAAACAGGAAATTCAGTAAACAGCTCTAGGTTGTGCTCTAAATACAGTTACTAATGCAGAAATATCTTTTAAAGTTTTACCAATGTATAAATATTCTACTTCATTTTTAAAAAATTATGAAAGAATTATTCAGCAATGTTTTTCCTTGCAGGAAATCAACATTTCTTTGAAGACAAAAAGTGATGTCCTCATCTCCTTTATCATTTCCATCAACTAATAGACCTTTTAGCTACTGCTATTACACAAAACAAAATATTAGATTATACTCTAACCTTATTCACAGATCAACTTTTGATAACTACTGCTTATATTTAATATTCGATTACCACATTTTTAATTTCTTAAAATGTTTTGGTTCCATATCTAATTTACATCTTACGTTTAACAAAATGAATCATAGGGGATAATATTGAAACAGTATACAAATGCAATTACTCCAATAAATAATTAAAGTATCTAGGAATAATTTTAGAAAACAATATAAATTATAATACTAACATGAAAACTGTTAATATTATTATAGTCTAAGAAAAGAATTGTTCTAGGATTTTTTTTTTTATTTTGACAGTAAATTACATTTTCTTAAGATGATTATTTTACCCAAAATTGTATATACTATACAAATACATGCACTGATCCCTGTTTAAAAAGTATATGTCAAATTAATAAATATTTATATGTTCTATGACCCAAAACAAACCCATTATTTCTATTAAATATTGTGACACTTTTGCATAAATAGTGGCTAGAGTCTTAAACCTAGTAATTGTAGTATCATCAATAATTACATTAGTTTTTTACTCAGGCTGCACCTTGTATGTTGCAGTATAGAAAGATATGCACACACCCCATTGTAATAATATTAAATTAAAGCTTGATGGAGCTCTAAGTATGACAGTGGCACAGCAGGTAACATACTCACCTTAAGACCAGAGGGCTGTGTGTTCTATTCCCACACCAGGTCAATTGATTGCTAACATTAAAGTGCAGCATGCGAAGCATATGCCATCCCTCAGATGAAATATTAAACTGAGCCCCCATCTGTAATCGATCCCACAAAACCTGTCAAAAGAGAGTAGGGAAGTTTCCCTAACACCCTGTCCAAATTTCCCCTAGTATTATAAATCACACTTCCAGTCTCCCCTAGTATTATAAATCCCTCCTCGAGTCTCCCCCAAAAAGAGGCTACTAGCCTAGTGGAACTAACCAAGCCAAAAAAAAGATAAATAAAATAAATAAATAATCCCAACAACTCAGGACTGCCCAGTAGTTTACTTGTTGGGGAAGAAAAAGGGCAATGGGGCTGTGCCTGCTCAATTCCTTTAGGGCGAGGGCACATGCCCAGTAACGTTTGTGTTGTTAAGGCTCTTCACTGGGGACTGAAGATTCATTCGATGGGTAATGGGTGTCTGACAGCTTATATCCTTGTGGGAGAGAGTCACAATCTTATGCAATGCTGATAGCAAGTCCATCAACATAAGCATCAGTAAACATAGGTTCATAGGCTCATAGGTAGGTACTGGGCTATCTGCCTGAAGGCATATATTAGCCCAGCAACATTGTGCGGTATTCACCGCCCCTTTGGTTAGTTCCCTAGGCCCTTGATCTAGCAGCTAGTACCCTTGGCCCCTATCTAGTACAGCTGTTGGTATGATCCCTGGTGTGAAGTTTCTGTTACCCATCCACTCGTCAAGGTTCCTCTTGAAGAGTGATAGTGCGGGGCTCTGTCTTATGTAGATCGGGACCTTGTTCCGTAGCAAGGGAAGTCTTTGCGAAGGGAATCTATCCCTCTAGCATGTTCTATTCATTGTTTTGCTGAGGTTTATATCCTTAGTGCGTGTAGCTTGAGTAGATTTGGTTTTGCTAAGATGGAGCATGTTCAACAGTTCTGGGTTGGACATGGCTCTGTATGTTAGACAGAGATCACCTCTGAGACGGCGGTATGCAACAGAGAAAAGCCTTAGTTTTTTCGATCGTGCTGCATAGGGCAACTGTTTGAGGCCAGTAATCCTCTTAGTGAGGTACCTCTGTGGTCTCTCCAGCTGCTCTAGATGCCTGGCCAGGTACATTCCAATTGGTGCATTGTACTCAATAATGGGTCTGATGAGGGAAGAGTAGAGGGGCACCAATACATCCTTAGATCTTGATGTAAACCCTTTCGTGATCAGATGGGTCACATAGAAGGATTTTCTAACCACCTTGGCAACATGGTTATCAAGAAAAGCTGACTATCTACTTGGGTCCCTAGATTCCTTATTACTTCTTCAGATTTCAGGGGGTTACCTGCTATGTGGTAGTTCGCGGGTACTCTGTTTTTTCCAAAGGGGATTACTATGCATTTTTTAGCATTTAGCTTGAGACCATGGCTTTGACACCATGCATCAGTCTCATTAAGGCCCTTCTGGAGGAGATCCATGTCAGCCGGAGACTCTATTATAGCACCTAGTTTGCAGTCATCCGCAAACTTGGTCAGCCACAGCCCTTCAGTGCTTGCCTGTACTTCTGAGAAGTATATGCCAAACAGGAGGGGCCCCAGGACAGAGCCCTGAGGCACACCACTCATTACTGGTCTGGATTCAGACATAGATCCCACTACTTTTACTTTGTGGGATCTGTCTGAGAGCCAGTTTGCGATCCATCTTGTCACATAAGAGTTTATGCCCAGGTTGGTGAGTTTATCAATAATACCCAAATGGGGAATGGTGTCAAATGCTTTAGCGAGGTCAAGGTAAGCCGTGTGTACCTCCTTTCCCTTATCTATAGCCTGAGCAACTGTCTCAAAGAAGTCCACCAGGTTCAGTAGGCATGATCTGCCCTTGACGAAGCCGAACTGTGTGGGGTCAAGTGTTTGGAGGTTCCCAATCTCTCCATTTATGAGTTCCATAATGATTCGCTCCATTGCCTTACAGATCAGACTGGTCAGGCTTATTGGTCGGTAGTTCCCAGGATCGGATGTGGGCCCACCCTTGTGCAGTGGAACCACTGTTGCTGTGCGCCATTCTATGGGCACATATCCTGTCGAGAGGCTGAGACTGAACAGGGTATCTGGATGCAGGGTTAATTCATTTTGGAGCTCACATATGACACAGCCCGGGACACCATCTGGTCCCATGGAGGCAGTGTTTTTAGCTTTAGATAGAGCCTTATTAACCAATTTATCAGTAATAATTGGAGTTACACAATCCCCTGGAATAGTAATAGGCCCTGCAGGTGGTGGTGGGGGGGGGGGGGAATTTGCACTGAACCTGTCAGCCAAGATGTTGGCAATGTCAGTGGGTCAGTGTATTTTGTTCCATTTTGTACTAGCTCAGAATAGACCTGAGCGTTGCCATTTAGATTTTTGACGTAACCATAGAAGGCCTTATGGTTATCCTTGGCATCCTTGGCAACTTTCTTTTTGAAATTGGCTTTAGTTGAATTGATGAGGGCCCTCAGTTTCTTACTAATGCTGATCAGGGATTATTTTTCTACTTGAGATTTGGTCTTTTTTTGTATACATCTCCTCCTTTAATTGTACAATTTGTTTATGGCCGGGGTCCACCAGACTGGTTTCTTCTTGCTTGAGGAAGGAGTCTTGGTTTTGTTTTGGGATAGTATGGTCCATGCAATCCTGAAGATGTATATAAAGTGCCTTGGTGTAGGATTCTGCATCCTGGATATCATTATCCTTCTGCAAGGGAATAGTGAAGCTTTCCACTTCTGGCGCAAGTAGTTTGATGTTTTGCTTTGGAAAGGTTTTTTATGATGGTTTCTTTGACTGGGGGAATTGGAGGGGTGAGGATGTTCAGGGTTATCAGTTTGTGGTCTGATCTGACCAGAGAGGGAGTGATAATGGGTGTGGTACAATGGGCGTCCATATTTGTGATGACTAAATCCAATATGTTGTCTCTTCTAGCAGGAGAACATACCAGTTGTTTAAGGGCATTTGAAATTATAAATTCTATGAACCATTGGGCATAGGAGTTAGAACTTTGGTA
Source organism: Protopterus annectens (assembly GCF_019279795.1). Taxonomy (NCBI): domain Eukaryota; kingdom Metazoa; phylum Chordata; order Ceratodontiformes; family Protopteridae; genus Protopterus; species Protopterus annectens. The sequence continues at coordinate 1,493,823,615 of NC_056726.1, forward strand.
GTTCACCCAGTCTATACCAGGGTAGCTGAAATCACCCAAAATTATGGTGTTGGGTAGGACCTTTATATTTTCCAATGCCTCAAGGAATGCTGAGTGAGCATCTTGGGACATGGTGGGCAATCTATAACAGGCTACGACTTGAAATGTGGTTTGCCTGCTGATAGTTGCGCATGGATGATCTGTGGGGCATCATGCTGTGCCACTAACCTGGAGATGTGGATATCCTTGATGAATATGGATACACCTCGGCCCTTTGTACTGCGATCCAGTAACTGAGGCCGGAAGATATGATATGAATTGTAACCTGGTAGTGCTGTGGTGCTCTCTGGAGCCTTGAACCAGGTTTCCATCACTGCACAAACATCGATTTTCTCCATACTGAGGAGTACCTCGAGTGCGTACATTTTAAGGTTGAGACTTCTGGCGTTGAATAGCATTACCCTTAGTTTTTGGTTACCTGTGCTGGTTACGGTGGTTGGTTTGTCCTTTGAACCTTGCCTAAGAAAGGCACTATGGAGACGGCAAGAGCCTTGGCCAGTATTCCAGTATTCGAAAGCCTAGGGGTGACAGGTGCAAACCATCTCTGGCGAAACAGTGAGGCTTGTCTATCATGTCATTCCAGGAAGACAGACACTGGATCCCCTTAGAATGACACTAGAAGCTTAGCCAGTTGTTGAAATTGATCATTTTGTCTTTGTATTGTGGTATCATTCTAGGTGAAGGTAGTATGCTACTCAAGGTCAGGGTCATACCAGCTTGGGCTACATGATCAGAGAGTTCCTCAATGTCTCTTTTCATGTAGTCCAGGGAGGTACATCTTAGATCATTCACACCAACATGTACAATGACAGCATCATACTTGTATTTGTTCTGGAGTGACCTATGTGCCTGTGTTATATGGTGGATCCTAGCACCCGTCATGCAGCTGACAGTAACTTTCTCCTTGTTCAGCCTGGTGAGTGGAACATCTGTGTGCCTTACTATAGAGTCTCCTATTACTAGCGTGTTGGGTATGGTGTTTTGCCTTAGGGGCTGTCATGAGGCACAGTGCTGAGGTGAATTATGTGTTTTCTGGCTTGTGTTTGGAAGTGCAGGTTGCTTGCTTGTCTGCTTTGGAGGGCCCTGTTTCTTTTTCAGATTGGTACCTAGTGCCTCTGAATATGTTTTTGTGTATTTATGTGTATGTTTTGCCGGTGCTTGTTTTGTAGATCCATGTGTGACTGGTGGTGTGATGCTAGTGTGTCTCTTCACCTCTTGACTGTCTGTTACAGTCATGGGTTGAGAGCACTTAGCCTCCAGTCTAGCTGTGTATTTGCATCTCTCACAAGTGTTTGTGTCTAGAGGTAAGAGGAGAGGGTTGTCTGTATACACGAGGCAGCACATGCACAGGAAAATGGTTAGGGCCAACGTACAATACACATAACCTCTAGCACAGATGTCAACACCAATCCTTGCACTTAGTTCTCACTGACGATGTAATGGGCGATAGGAACACACACTAACACTATGGTAAAATGATCTGGAAAGAGGTTTCACTTTCATGTGTGTTCAAAGTAAATAAATATATAAATAAAATTCAGATCAATGAGTGTCAGTGTTATTGAATATTTTCTCCAAAACACAGTAGATATGTAAATAATATTCCAAAACCTTTTTAAAATACTTGTTACACATAAGTTTGTAATGAGCAGCACGTCACAACTTTTCATTATAATAAATGGAACTAAAAATCTTAATGGTAAGAAAAAGGCCTGCCTTACAAGTTTACTTCTCCGAATGAAAAGGTTGCATATTATTTATTTTTTGAGTTTATTTATGTTTTTTTGATCAGGTTATGTCACACTATGTTAGTAGCCTCTTTTCACGGGAGATCTGAGGTGGTATTTATACTACTAGGGGAAATTTGGCCAAGGCAATGGATAACTTCCCTGACTTGTTTTTGCAGTTTCACTTTCTGCTTCTGTTCCTGGCATGGAGGCAGGTTGGAGTAGAAGAGTCCATAATGGATGATGGAGAAATTTATGCTTCTAATATTGATGCTGATCATGAAGCAGATATAGGATTCTGTCAGTCAGGCAAAAGACAGCCAAAAAGATGTGGCCATTGCAAATAGAGCTTAGCTGAGTCTAGACGTTTTGAAGCATAGCAAGCATTAGTTACTGAGGTGGTATCTAGTGGATTGTCTGATGAAAAGTTGGTTTCATTATTAAGTAAAGATGATCTGGGAGTGAAGTCGGAGATATCATGGTTAGATATAATGGACAGTTTTTTTTGTTGAAGAGAATGATTAGTACGGAAAGGAAAGTATTCAGAAGATGAATTAATTAAATGAGTTGATTGCTAAAGTTTCCAGAAGGTTATATGGTGAGGTAGTAGGAAAGATAAAAAGTGCTGTAAAGGCTTTTAATACTGTTACAAAAATGAAGATTTACTGTAAGAATAAGAAAAAGAAAAAAGTTATAGATACTTTATATGGGACAATTTAGTGCTGCCGTAAGGGTTTGCAGCAACAAACATTAAGTCACTGATTCATTTGGAAAAAGAATGTTTTAGTGACTTGACTTTTGAGACTAAACAACTAATGTGCACATTTTGTTTCATTTTGAAATTAAGAAGGATTGCTTTCCATGGAATGAGTATATATTTTCTGGGCAGGGGAATTGTTTAAAGACAAGGGCACATGTGCAATTTTAGACTGATGAATTTGAGTTGTATGATTTGAAATGTTACTTTTTAGTAGTGTGTCATTCAGTTTATGGTGTTCTAAAAGTGAAAGATAAAAGGTATATTTCAAATGGGGGAGGGAGTTAGGTGTAATTTTGAAATATGAAAATGATGTAAAACATTTGTCAAGTGTTATTCGTGTTGCTAACAACAGGGGAACAGTTGGATATATGGGTCACCTGAAAGCATGTTATTTTATGGTGATGTTAATCACCTTACAAATGAGTGTTTAAAATAAATGTCATCTATGTGGGGACTTAATAATTAAGTGTAAAAAAGAATGTCGAATTTTAAAGCAGAATATGGGCATTTTTGGATTGATTGTCATAAGGGCAAAGAATATAATATTGAGAAAGAGAGGGATGTAAGTTATAGCAAGCATGAAGTAGAAGATGAAATGTTTAGAATGCTACAAATTAAGCTAAAAATGTGAGAAGATCAATATATAATATTAATGAGGATATTGAAAATGATAAGGAAGTGATAGATATTGAAAAATCAGATGATGGTGAAGGAATTGTAAAGGAAACCAGAAGAAAAAATCAATAGGTGCTAAGGAAAGGATGAGGAGGAGAACATTCAAAAACATACCACTAACAATTAAAAAGAAAGGCAAAGACTAACATTAGATTTATGTCAATTAATGCTAACAGTTGACTTAATAAAGGCAGTAGTAATTGATATTTTGCAATGATGCAAAAAATGCAATGCAGAATTAGTTTGTTTGTAGGATACAAGGTGCACCTCAAGAGATGATAAAATACACATGGAGGCATTGTAGGAAGGGATGATTATATAAAATTTAGGAAGGGAGAAATGTTTGGTTGTGTTTTTTTAAGACAATATTCGAGTATCAGATTTTTTTTTTAACCCAGCCACTGGGGATGCACAAGTCAGTGCATTTCTTTGTGCCAGTCCCAAGCCCAGATAAATGGGTGGGGTTGCGTCAGGAAGGGCATCCGGCATAAAATTTTGCTACATCATATATGCAGAAAACTGTACAGAAATTCATACCGGATAGGTCAAGGCCCGGGTTAACAATGACTGCCACCAGTACTGTTGGCCAACAGGGTGCTGCCGGAAATTGGGCTACTGTTGGACAAAGGAGGAGAAGAGGCGGAAGGCATGCCTGAAGGCAGGTAAAGGCTAGGACTGTGGTAGTGAGGGTCGGAACTTTGAATGCTGGCAGTATGACTGGTATAGGGAGGGAGCTAGCTGATATGATGAACCGAAGGATGGTTGGTATATTGTGCGTGCAAGAGACCAGATGGAAGAGGAGCAAGGCTAGGTGTATCGAAGGCGGTTTCAAATTGTTTTTTCATGGTGTGGTTGGGAGGAGAAATGGCATAGGCATTATCCTGAAGGAACAGTATGCTAAGAGTGTTTTGGAGGTGAAAAGAGTGTCGGATAGAGTGATGTTTATGAAGCTGGAAATTGATGGTGTAATGATAAATGTTGTTAGTGCATATGCTCCACAAGTTGGGTGTACGATGGATGAGAAAGAAAAATGTTGGAGTGAGTTGGATGAAGTGGTGATGACAGTACCCAAGGGTGAGAGACTGGTGATTGGAGCAGATTTCAATGGGCATGTTGGTGAGGGGAACAGAGGGGAAGAGGAAGTGATGGGTAGGTATGGTGTTAAGCAAAGGAATGCAGAAGGTCAGATGGTAGTAGATTTTGCAAAAAGTATGGACTTGGCTGTGATGAATACGTATTTTAACAAGAGGGAAGAGCATAGGGTGACATACAAGAGTGGAGGAAGATGCACACAGGTGGATTATATCTTATGTAGGAGGGCCAGTCTGAAGGAGATTGGAGACTGTAAAGTGGTGGCAGGGGAAAGTGTAGTTAGGCAGCATAGGATGGTGGTTTATAGGATGACATTGGTGATCAAGAAGAGGAGGATGAGTGTGAGATCAGCACCAAGGATCAAATGGTGGAAATTGAAAAAGGGTAATTGTGAGGTGATGTTCAGGGAAGAGTTAAGACAGGCACTGGGTGGCAGTGAAGAGTTACCAAATAGCTGGGTAACTACAGCAGAGCTAGTAAGAGAGATGGCTAGAAGGGTGCTTGGCGTGACATCTGGAAAGAGGAAGGAGGACAAGGAGACCTGGCGGTGGAATGAAGAAGTACAGGAGAGTATACAGAGAAAGAGGTTGGCAAAGAAGAAGTGGGATTGTCAAAGAGATGAAGAAAGTAGACAAGAGTATAAGGAGATAAGGTGTATGGCAAAGAGAGAGGTGGCGAAGACTAAGGATAAGGCGTATGAAGAGTTGTATAAAAGGTTGGACACTAAGGAGGGAGAAAAAGACCTGTACCGATTGGCTAGACAGAGGGACCGAGCTAGTAAAGATGTGCAGCAAGTAATGGTTATAAAGGATAATGAGGAAAACGTACTCACAAGCGAGGAGAGTGTGTTGAGCAGATGGAAAGAGTATTTTGAGGAGTTGATGAATGAAGAGAATGAGAGAGAGAGAAGGTTGGATGATGTGCGGATAGTGAATCATGAAGTGCAATGGACTAGCAAGGAGGAAGTAAGGATAGCTATGAAGAGAATGAAGAATGGAAAGGCTGTTGGTCCAGATGACATACCTGTGGAAGCATGGGGGTGTTTAGGTGAAATGGCAGTGGAGATTTTAACTAGATTGTTTAATGAAATCTTGGAAAGTGAGAGGATGCCTGAGGAATGGAGAAAAAGTGTTTTGGTACCAATTTTTAAGAATAAGGGTGATGTGCAGAGCTGTAGTAACTACAGAGGGATTAAACTGATCAGTCACAGCATGAAGTTATGGGAAAAAGTTATGGGAAAGAGTAGTGGAAGCTAGGTTAAGAAGGGAGGTGATGATTAGTGATCAGCAGTATGGTTTCATGCCAGGAAAGAGCACTACAGATGCAATGTTTACTCTGAGAGTGTTGATGGAGAAGTACAGAGAAGGTCAGAAGGAGTTTCATTGTGTCTTTGTGGATTTAGAGAAAGCATATGACAGGGTACCTAGAGAGGAGTTGTGGTATTGTATGAGGAAGTCGGGAGTGTCAGAGAAGTGGTACAGGATATGTATGAGGGTAGTGTAACAGTGATGAGGTCTGCGGTGGGAGTGACGGATGTGTTTAAGGTGGAGGTGGGATTACATCAAGGATCAGCTCTGAGCCCTTTCTTATTTGCAATGGTGATGGACAGGTTGACAGACGAGATAAAACAGGATTTCCCGTGGACTATGATGCTTGCAGATGACATTGTGATCTGTAGTGAGAGTAGGGAACAGGTGGAGGAGACTCTGGAGAGGTGGAGATATGCTCTAGAGAGAAAAGGAATGAAGGTCAGCAGGACTAAGACAGAATATATGTGTGTGAATGAGTGGGAGGACAGAGGAATGGTGATGATGCAGGGAGTAGAGGTGGCAAAGGTGAATGAGTTTAAGTACTTGGGGTCAACAGTTCAGAGTAATGGTGAGTGTGGAAGAGAGGTGAAGAAGAGAGTACAGGCAGGATGGAGTGGGTGGAGAAGAGTGTCAGGAGGGATTTGTGACAGACGAGTACCAGTAAGAGTGAAAGGGAAGGTCTACAAGAGGGTAGTGAGACCAGCTATGTTATATGGGTTGGAGACAGTGGCATTGACAAAAAGGCAGGAGTCAGAGCTTGACGTGGCAGAGTTGAAGATGTTAAGATTTGCACTGGGTGTGACGAGGGTGGACAGGATTAGGAATAAGTATATTAGATGGTCAGTCCAGGTTGAAAGGTTTGGAGACAAAGCCAGAGAGGCAAGATTACGTTGGTTTGGACATGTGCTGAGGAGGGATGCTGAGTATATTGGGAAAAAGATGCTAAGGATGAAGCTACCAGGTAACAGGAAAAGAGGGAGGCCTAAGATAAGGTTTATGGATGTGGTGAGAGAGGACATGCAGGTGGTTGGTATGACAGAGCAAGATGCAGAGGACAGGAAGAAATGCAAACAGTTGATCTGCTGTGGCGACCCCTAACAGGAGCAGCCGAAAGAAGAAGAAGAAGATTCGAGTATCAGATTTTTGTACTTATAAGTGTGGGAGAGAGTAGAATCAGTTACAGATGTGAGGAGAGGATGTATTTTAGAGTGATAGGGATTGATGTTTATATTTCAGCAAACAAGATGGAAGAATTATTTGAGTTACTGAAATCATATGTTATTATAAATATGAAAATAATTTTGGTGGGGGATTTTAACTTGGGTAAAGAAAGTGTAGTTAGAAGGAAAGAGTAGATATTAGGAAATTAAAAGAAGTTATGAGATATGGAAGATTAAAAATGTAGAATAGTGGTGAATGGACATATAAAAGAGGGGAATTGTGTACTGAGATTAATTGCTTGTTTATATCTAATTCATTAAGAGAGATAAAAATGATTAGCTATGTTTTTTTTGTAATCATAAAAGTATTTAGATCAAATGTGGTGAAAGTAATAATGTAATAGTTGAAGGAAAAGGAATTAAGAGTGGTGATGAGGATTTTAGATACAGTGGTATTAGAAGGGTAGGTTGATCATTTAAGGAATGATCATGAGTCAATGAGGCATTTTTATGTTTCTTGCTCTGAATGCTGAAAATAGTATTTAAATAACATTATAAAAGGCTATTATTGGAATTGGAAATGTAAAAGAGAAGGGAGGATAAAGCTGTTAATATCATTAAATTGTGAATAGTTTAGAAAATAATTCTGTGAGTTTTTTAAATGTGAAAGAGAGATTATTTTAGAAAGTAAAAAAAAAGAATTGAGGGTTTGTTGCATAAACTGAGGTGCTGTTAAAGGGTAAAAAAAGAGGATTTACTCCTCTTTTGGGGGGGGGGGTTAAGGGTGAAGTTGGTATTATGAGTTAAATATAAATGCTGGAAGGGAACATTGTATGTAATCGAAAAGAGCAGTGTGTTAGAAGTATATATGAGAAAGGAAAAGCAAGAGAATGTATGCAGTTTTGAAGAAGTGAGTTGTGAAATAAAAGTTTTTTTTTGGATAAAGGTTTTAACAGATTCATGACATAGATTACTTTGGATGAGGTGAATAGGGTACTGGATAAGGTTAATGTTAAATCAGTATCAGGCTTGGATGATATGCAGTATAAAGATTAAATGTAAAACACAAAAATAGTATTATTATAGGTGGGACTATAAGATATTCATTAAAATATTGCAGGCTAGGTTTGTTGAAGTAATTGATGAAGTTTTGCTGGAGGGGAATCTTGGTGTAAAAGGGAAATGTAGTCAGGATGTGCTAGTGTTAGTATGATAGGTGGTGGATAATATTTTGTGCAGATGTAAAGATGTGAAATTAGTGAGGGTGCCAATGATTGTGTGGATCATGAAAGTTTATGGTTTCTTATGAAAACATATCACATGAATGGTAATATTTTGAAAGTGCTGCAGTAGGTGTATAATAAAGCTTAGGTTAGGGTTTTGGTAAATTGGTGGTTAGTTTCTGAAATTTATGAGTAGGAGTTTGAGACCAGGCCATCCAATGAGTGGGATTTTGTTTTCTTTAATTACGAATGTAATTAGTTTAAATATGTGTGAGATCATGACAGAAAGTATATTATTATTAATGAAGTTGTGTGCATTCTTAATTTTATGTCATACACTGATGATATTGGTAAGGATGAAACGTGGACGGGAAGAATAATTAGAAGTTATTAATTGTTTGGGGGTTAGAATTGAGTACAAATAAGAGTTATGGGCTAGGAAAAGTAGGAGGGACAGAATGTAATTTTATTTTTTCAGTTAAGGAGGTAAGATTGTTACACATTTGATTCAGAAAGGGGTTAATTATGAGCAATGGGATGGTATTGTTGAGGAAACTAAATCAATAGGTATTGTATGGAAAGGATGTAGGATGAGATGAGGATATTTGGCTACTAAGCATATAATTCCAAGTTTTAAAGAAAACTCAGACAGTGCAGTGGTCTAGCGGTAGTGTTGTTGTTGTCACCTTACAGCAAGAGGGTCTCCGGTTCACTTCTTGGCTGGAGTGCCTTCTGTGCAGAGTCTGCATGTCCCCTCTGTGTTCATGTGGTTTCCTATGGGTGCTCTGGTTTCCTCCCATGTTATAAAGACATGCATCTGGAGTGTTTCGCCCTGGACCTCTGCTGAAACTTGGTTTCATTCCAAGTCAGACTTTCCCGGTTAACAAATGTTAAATAAATAAAAAAGAACTGATGCAATCAGTGTTTTTTTTGGGGGGGAGCAGCAGGTTGAATTTTGTGAACAGGGAGGTTTTATATATGGAAAGTGAGAAGATGGGTTTGGCTTAATTAATGCAATTGTGCATTCAGCTTCTACAAATTTGTATAACATGTTAGTTGAAAAAAAAGTAGACAAGAATAAGGGTTGAGGGACTTCAATTCTTTCTACAAAGTATGGAGAGTGTTGAGAAAAGGAAGTTTGATTTAAAAGGAAAAAGAATTCCGAAAATTTAGAAATTCAGAAATATATAAATAAATTAGGTTATAGGGACTGGAAAATAAAAAATATATATATATATATAGTAATTTCTAGGAAGATTTCTTATAAAGATATTATTAAAAAGGTGTTATGGAGTTACTCCTTCATTGTCATTACATTAGGATGCTGTTAAAGTGTAAAAGAAAGAAAAAAATAGGTTTTGTCAAGATAGTTTATGGAGATTAGTATTAAATACGTTACCTGGAAATGTGATATGTTATATAAAATAATGTCACAAAGATCAAGTTGGTTGTTTTAGAAAATAGAAAGTAAGAAAAGTGTTTTTTTAGGATGTGAAAGAGAAAAGAAATATGGAGAAAGTTTTTTAAAGGCTTTACTTTGGGAAAAATAAAAAAATGAATGATGTAAATATGAATATGATTTTATATGAGTATTAAGGCGATAAAGACAAGAAATTGATTAATAAGATGTTTAAAATTTTATTTAGAATTAATACACAACAGTCTAGGCAAAAGAGATGAAAGGTTCACGCAAAAGAAAGAAGTAGATCCAAAACACATAAGAGTGAACCAATGCAAAATGGCAGTCAATAACCAAATTATTAGCATTGAATAAAGAAACTGGGTCTACTTTAGAACGACAAATGTTTGAAATAGCGAGCGCTCACATGAGAGAATATTTCAAACCTCGATATTGCTATATTTCTTTTTGCACTACAGTGTGGATCAGAATATTTGCCCTTTCCTCACAGCAGTGCGATTTCAGAGTTGGAATATATATTTAGCGGGGGTGTAAATAGCAATTTCGAGTTTTGGAATATTCGCTGATATGAGCATTCAAGACAATGATCTTTCGTTTTTCTGACATAGACCCAAAGAAACAATTAATGTTGTAGCCAATCACATAAAATAATACATCAATATCCTAGCAACAAAATAACCTTAAAAAAGCCATCTATGAACCTATAAAAAACCTAACTTGCTAATTTAAAGACACATCATAGTAAAATGGCATAAGAAAAAAACACAGCATAATAAAATGGGATAATAATACTAAGCAATATTTGATATTAATGTCTGAAGAAACAACATTTTAATTAACGTGAAAGCACTTACGTACAATTAAATTTCCTGATTTTAACTCTATCTGAGGTTCAGTTACTGGCTGTTATTTACAGTTATTTGGAATACTGTGAAAGTAGCAGATTCCAAATCAGACTTCAGACCAGTGACAAGTGGAGTACCACAGGGTTCAGTCCTGGGTCCTCTCCTGTTTGGTATCTACTTCTCTGAAGTACAGGCTAACACAGAAAGTCTTTGGCTAACTAAATTCACAGATGACTGCAAACTAGGAGCCATAATTGAAACTCCTAACGATGTGGACATTTTACAAAAGGGCCTCACTGAGACAGATGCCTGGTGTCAAAGCCATGGCCTCAAGCTCAATGCCAAAAAGTGCATTGTCATCCCCTTTGGTAAAAACTCTGTACCCATGAACTACAACATAGGCGGTAGTATACTTAACACCAAAAGTGTGATGAGACCTTGGGACACAGATGGACAGTAGTCTCTCCTTTGATAATCACATCACCACAGTGGCCAGGAAATCCTTCTACGTGGCACACCTCATCACAAAAGGTTTCTCATCCAGAAAAAAAGAGGTCATTGTTCCCCTCTACTCATCACTCATTAGACCAATTATAGAGTACAATGCCCCTTTTGGTATGTACCTCAGAAGACATCTACAACAACTGGAAAGGCCACAAAAATACCTCACAAAGAGGATTACTGGCCTCAAACAGATGCCTTACGCAGACTGACTCAAAAAACTCCAGCTTTACTACATTGCATATCTACCTAACATACAAAGCTATGTCAAACCCAGAGCTGTTGGACATGCTCCACTTAAAGAAATCCCAATCCCTCCGAGCTACACGCTCTAAGGACCTAAACCTTGTCACCACAATAAACAGAACATGCTGGAGGGATAGATTCTTGTCCCAGAGACTTTCCATACTCTGGAACAGACTATCTATGTCAAACAGAGCTCCTCATTAGCACTCTTCAAGAAAAATCTTGATGATTGGATGGGAAATAGGAAATTCACCCTGGGGATCACTTCTGCGGTTCTGCTTGACAGGGGCACAGGAAAATAATTTTCTTGTGTGGTGAAAGCCTGGGTACCTTTTTGGCTAGGCTTGTATAGGCCCTAGGGCCAATAGCCTAATACCTACCTATGAACCTATAATTTTTGAAAGGCTAGATTAAATGGGATTTTATTTAATAAAAATGGAATCTGACTTAAATATTATGTAAATTAGGTTTTGGCTATGGTAAACACAGTAAAGAGGAAATTAGGTTTAAATTGCTTAATGTTAAAATGTAATTATTTTTAATTTTTGCTATAATGAAGTCAGACATTGTGTAATATCATTTGAGTTAGTAAATATGAAAATATTTAATTAATGTAAAGATTTATAAATAGTGTAAATAGTGTAAATTAAAGAGCCCATACTCTTTTCAATAGGTGCCATGGGATCTTTTACATCCACCTAAATTACCACTAACTCATACAGATGGGCTTCAGTTTAACAACTCATCTGAAGAACACATTACTAACAAAATAAATAAAATTCAGTATAGATATTAATGATCAAATAAATATACAGCATATTAGACATGTTGTGATTCTGTAGATTTAAAGAAACTATTAATGCAAAAAGAAAATTACCCAAAGTTACTTCTTTTATTTAATGTGGTTTAATTTATTTCAGTTTAAAGTTACAACTTTCTTTAATATATGACATTCTAATAAATAATAAAATAAATACCAATACTTTTATTGGATTTTTATGAATAATATATGTTTCCAGATTCAAATGGCAATGAATAGTTAATTTGTGCTATCCTGGAGAGTCCTGCATTTGATTATCATCATCTTTTTGGAAAATTTTCACACAGAAAGTTGTTCACAAAGCTCTTTAGATGCCACATATATTTAATTAAGGATATCTGAGATTTAAAAAAATATGAAAATAGATTGGAAATATTTTTGTATTATTACTTTTTTAAATAGTATGACTTTCAACATTTTGGGCCAACCCTTTGGAATGATTGATATCAAATTGAATACTTCTTGGTAAGATTTTAGTGAATTTGACCTTTTTACATTGAAGATTCCCAGAGTAACATATATATGCTGGCTAGTGATTATACATCAGTTATCATGGAATGGTGCAGGTAAACACACTGGTGATAAGCGTATACAGTGATTTTTGAACCAAGATATAACTAGAACAACAGCTCATATTGGTAACACAATAACTGAACACCCTGCTCTAGCTAGACCTGATCCAGAGTTTTATCATTGTGATGGTGTTCATTTCAGTGATGGTTGAGATTTGTTTCATTTACAGCTAGCATCACTTGTTCAATAAAATTTATTATAAAAAAAAAAAAGTGGAATTTATTATTTCTTGAAAGGAAAAATGCTAAAAAGTTCTGGCAGGAAAAAAGGGGGGTTAATAGTATATAGAGCATGCTGGTGGGCAATTACCTCTGGGGCATCATTCCCCCTTTCATCTCCCCTGTTTTACTGTGCCACCAGTTGTTGGTAGTTGACCAAGGGCTGGTGAATTGGTCAGGTAAAATTTTGTTTGATGAACAGAGGAGGCACTATGTACACTACCTGGTTGTTGGGAGGAAGTGAATGGCATGGATGGGTGGGTGAATGCCAACCTGCAAATAATGGAAAATTTTATTTGGGTATTAAGCACATTTTATGTTGTGTTGGTTGTAAAATGTTGCAGACAAGCTAATGTTTTGATTTATGTATATAATTGTTCAAGAAACAGTCTTACTGACTAATGGTGTATTGTCATTTTTGTGGAATGGGGGTGGAAGAGATGATAAATGCATTCTTGCTCAAACAGGCATAATTGTCAGTTAGATATTAGCCAAAATGTCATCCAAGGGGCATGGTTTTAGTGAATTTATTTTCTCCTGGCACCAGGTGACAGCTAATTCACACAGTTGATCAGTACTGTCGAAATCCTTTCCCACCTTTCTGTCAATTGTTTTGCTTCATCTGAGATATGAAATATAACTGCCACTACCCTAATGTTCTTCTACTTGCAGGAGATATTTATCCCAATCCAGGCCCCCCTCAGCACAACTCCACCTATAGCTATAGTCTCCCTAACCTATATGCCTCTCCCCCCTCAAACAAACAAATCTCCTTTTATTTATTAAACACTAGAAGTATATTAAACAAGGTTAGTGAATTTCATGCTTGGATCTCAAGCCACACTCCTGATGTCATCACCCTAACATAAACTTGGCTAAAATACCAACACCTTCACAAAGACTTTCTCCCTCCTGTCTATAGTACACTGCACCTTGACTGCCAAAAGATAAAGGGTGGTGGAGTTGCCATTGTTTACTCTAACCACCAGACTCTGACAACTCCTAATGAAACTATCCCATCCTTTTCCCCTGCTGAAATACTGACAGCCAGCCTTGTCCGTAACACCCATACTACCATCACAATAGTAGCAATCTACATTCCCCCAGGGGATAACTTACCCCTGCTGGAAAACATATGCTCATACTTCTCTCAACATATTCTGAATGAAGCCATTATTCTTGGTGATGTCAGTATTAATTGGTTAACTCTCTGTACTCCGAATTTTTCCTTACACATTAACTTGTACGGCTTTACTCAACGTCTCACTGATGCCACCCATACCAACAATTTTCATACACACAGCACCCTTATCGACTGGATTCTAGTCTCTTATCCTTCTAAACATCACAATCCTGAAACCCTTCCAAACACACTAAGTGATCACTCTCCAATAAAAGTACCTAGATATATCCCTCACTTTACTATACAGCACAGATTTATCACATGCCGCAAGCTTACTAACTTCCACCCAGTCACCTTTAAATCTCTTCTCTCTAAAGTTAACTGGAGTTTCCTTACCCAACTCCCCCTTGACTGTGCTGTCCTGTCTTTCAACTCTACCTTTCTCAGTATTCTTGACTCACTCACCCCCACTTCGCACAGTCCATATTAAATCTAATATATCTCCATGGCTATCAAATTCCACCTGCATCCTAATGAAAAATAGAGACAGATCATGGAAAACATGGACAAAAACAAAGCTCCCTGCAGACTTGCTTAAATACAAAGAACTTAGAAATCAGACCAAAAAGTGTATTAATAAAGATAAAAGAGACTTCCACTATAATCCACCCTCAGCCTTGAAATCTAAAATTTTGGAACTCATTAAACCACATACTACATCCTGGTGGTCCCTGCTCCCTCAATCCTTGTCCTCATAAGACTCCCATAGATACTGCCTCCTCCTTCAACACATATTCCATTGACTCTATATCCAAACTATTTAACCCCACTGCCAACTCATCTACCTTTAATAATATTTCTAACCACTCTCTATCAAATCCCACTATACTCTCATCAAATTATTTTCCCCTCATACCTGTACCCACTAGCTACATCAAATCTCTACTGTCTAAACTGAAACCTTGCTCAGCTTCTACTGACAACATTCCTTCCCTTTTCCTTCCATTAGCTGTTGACCCCCTTGCTCTCCCTGTATCTATATTAAATCAACCGCTCCATTTCAGAATCCAAAGTCCCTTCAATATGGAAACAATTCTTCACTCTATCAATACATAAAGGAGGTAACTCCTCAGACATCACTAATATTAGACCAATTGCCATCCTCTCTCCTCTCTCTAAAGTTCTAGAAAAATGCATACATAAATGTGTTATGCACTACCTACTCTCTGAAAATATGCTTACACCTACTCAACATGGCTTTAAACCAAAGCATAGTACTACTGCCCTACTATCATTCCTTAACACTATATCTCATGCCAGAGATAACAACAAACTTGTCTCCTGCCTATTCTTAGATCTCTCTAAAGCTTTCGACACCATCGCTCACCCTCTTTCTGCACAAACTAACGAACCTTAACTTCTCCCCTGCTACTGTTGCATGGTTTTCCAGCTACCTCACTGACAGATTCTAAGCAGTGAAGTAACAATCTGCACTCTTCCCTCCTCTCCCAGTTAAAATGGGTGTCCCTCAGGGTTTCATCCTTGGTCCAGTACTTTTCAGCATCTTCACTAATCCTCTTTATTCTTCCTGTCCTCAGTCATCACTGGTACAATATGCTGGTGACTCTACTGTCATCACTATTGATGACTCTCCCTCTGAACTCATCTCTGCAACACAGACTTCCTTTAACTCAGCAGAAAACTGGTTCTCTGACAACCAGCTTATCCTTAACCCCCCCAAAAAACTAAGCTACTACTTTTTCTTCCTAAAAACTACAGCCACATTAAATCCATTTTCACAATCCTGTCCCTCAATAATACACACATCGAGATGGAAAGTAACATTAAACTCCTTGGTGTCATCATTGACAACCAACTTAAAGTCGATCTACACATTAACAACTGTATCAAGAAAACTCATCAGAAACTAGGGATCCTCTACCACAACAAAACGTTTTTCACCAGTAAAGCTAAAGTAACTCCCTCTTATGCCTACCTCCTACCTAGTCTATTATATGGCTCACAAATTCTTACTTGCCTCAACTCCACACTCCTTGCCAAACTTGAGTCTACCTACAACAAGATAGCCAAATTTGCAGCCCATCAAACTTACAAGTCACATCACTGTCTCTCACTCAAACACCTTACGTGGCTAGAACAACCTCACTATATTCTTCTCTCTCAGATCCAGATCATCAAATCTATCCTTTATCAGCCTTCTTACTGTCCTACCCTATCATCTGTCATCTCCCATTAGTCATCTGTTAGATCATTCTGGAGATCTAACCTAGATCTACTACAAATCCACAAACCAAAAACTAGAAAGGATGTATTCTCTATAGCTATAATCCTTCCAAGGCCTGGAACAAACTCCTCTACAGATCAGGTCACTCAAGCAACTTAGTCAATTCAAGCTAGCCACTAAAGAATACCTGTTAAGCCAATGGACCTGCCTCTCTACCCACTCCATTTAAACATCTTATCAAACCTAGTTGCATGGATTCACTTTATAATCCCAAAATCCTGAAATATCGAATTTCAGAATTTCGAGATCATAAAGCCGAAACCTGACAATCCCGAAACTCCAGAAGCACGAATTTTAAAATTGCGAATACTACATTAAGCATACACCACACACAAACATAAACACAGCTTCCTGCAACACACAAACACTCAAACCTACACTACATTCAAGAAGGGGGGCAAGCTACCCTGTACCTCTCATGTGGAGCCCCCCCCCTACATAAATATACTAACTCCATGGTCACACTACACAGACAAACACACAAAAACACCACCATACAAGCTAAATTCCCCTCACACACACAGATCACAGTAACCAAACACACTGACACACACTAAAGCCCCTAACCAAAACCCTTAAACATAAATACTTACCTGAACTTCCAGCTATCCCTTCACACAGCGCAACACCAGAAGCACTACTTCAAAATCTCCATACTTTGGGATTTTGAAATTTGTGCTTCTGGGGTTCCAAACTTTTGAGCTTTCAGCTTTATAATCTCAGGATTCTGAAATTCGGTATTTCAGAATTTTGGGATTATAAAGTGTTCCCAACTGCACAACTCACTCTGCTCCCAACCTATGTAACTTTCTTTAACTTTCTAGACATTGTCTCACATTAACTTTTCTATCCTAAGCACATTACATATATTCTTATCTGCATAATGTAAGATTTTACGTCTGGCAACAAAACTATTTTCTGTCCTTCTGAATGATGTAGGATTCTAAATTTGACAGACATGATTAGTTTACTGTAGTAAATCATTGTTTTTCATGTATATGTTGCTTTGAATATTTTCTGTAAAACAGTTGTTGATTGTTTACTTATTTTTGTAAATGATAATCTGTAGAACATGTGGAGCTTTTCTCCCTGGACCTCAGTTGTTAGCTCAGTCTTACAAACCCGGTCAACAAATGTAAAATAAATAAATATGACCAAGGTCACAGCCATACCTCTCAACCTGGAAACATCAAAAATCTGGACAAGGCCCATAAAAAATAGGTGCAAATCTGTACGCTGAGTAACATAAAATGTGCATACATAATTATGGACCCCTGCCCACTCCACTGGAATTGTGGGATACCAACTTTCAAATGCAAACTGAAGAACAGGCAACCAAAATATGGCACCAGAGTCCCCCTGCAGCCATTTCAGTGACCATTACCTGGTTATTTCTCCCCATTTACCATAAACACTAATGTGTGCATACTGCTTTACTTCTACAATGATTATTTGGATTTTATTTTTTACATTTTACAGCCCAATGCACAAACACCAATAGACATCTACTAAACAAAGCAACACTGTCT
>NC_056726.1:1493846180-1493928680 GCF_019279795.1 Protopterus annectens
CCATCAGTTCCTATTTGTATCACAAGCAAGGTTTAAGACTTAGGAAGGGGTAATTCTGGTGCCATTTATTTTGTGGATATGCAGGAGGTCCATCAGAGTGGGGTCTGACTATGCCAGGCATAGATCTCCCCTCAAAAGCCTGTAGGAGACAGAATACAGGGATAGGGCCTTGATGCAGTCTGCATAGGACATATTACTTATGCCCTATATTCTTTTAGTGAAGAACCTCTGTGGACACTCCAATTGTTTGATATACCTGGTTAGGTACATACAAAAGGGGGCATTGTACTCAATGATAGGTCTGATGAATGCTGAATACAGTGGAACAATGACTTCCTTGGACTTAGATACCATACCTTTGTTTATAAGTTTCACAGCATAGAATGATTTCCTCACCACTGTAGACACATGATGATCAAAGGTCAGATTACTATCTATGTGTGTCCCTAAGACCCTGACTACTGGGTCAGCTCTAAAGGGTGTGTTGTCAGTATGATAGTAACCAGGGATGGATGACTTTCCAAATGATACTATTATGCATTTCTTGGCATTTTGTTTTATTCCATGGCTCTGACACCAGTTGTTTGTCTGTGTCAGCTGCTCCTGGAGAACATTTTTGTCAGTGTGAGATTCAATGGCAGCTCCTAATTAGCAATCATCTGCAAATTTAGTCAGCCAGAAACCACTGATATTGGCCTTGACTTCTGAGAAGTAAATGCCAAAAGGAGTGGTCCAAGGACTGATCCCTGAGGGGCTCCACTTGTGAGTGGCCTCTTTGTGGAGGTGGACTCCCCAATTCTAACTTCCTGGGTCCTGTCTGTGAGCCAGTTGGCTGTCCAACGGGTGACATACGGGTTTTACCTAACCTCCTGAGTTTTCAACAATGCCTGAGTGGGGTATTGTGCAAATGCCTTGGCCAGTTCAAGGTAGACAGTGTGAATGATTTCCCCCTCATCCATTGCTTTGGTGACCCTCTCATAGAAGTCCACCAGGTTGAGTAGGCAAGATCTGCCCTTGACAAAACCAAACTGTGTTGGGTCTAGTGTCTGGAGGTTTACTACATCTCTGTTGATCATCTCCCTGCTAATTGTTTCCATGAGTTTTCATATAAGACTAGTAAGAGTTATGGGTCTGTAGTTTCCAGGGTCTGTAGATGGCCCACCTTTGTGCAGAGGGATGACTGTTGCCTTTCTCCATTTATGAGTCACACAGCCTGGTTGGAGGCTACAGTTAATAATAATTCCAGAGGCACTAAGTCATGTTTCATACTATTTAGAAGGCATCCTGGGATATTGTCTGGGCCCATTGATACAATGTTCTTGGTCTTAGAGAGCGCATTAAGGACCTATTCCTAGTGATAGTAGGGGGAGTTATATTTGATATTTCCTGAGGAAAGGTTGATGGGGAGAAAGGAGTAAAGTTAGAGCTGAATTTATCAGCCAGGAGGTTTGCTATATCTCCTGTTTCAGTATAGGTTCCTCCATTTGCAGTGAGGTCTGCACACAATTATGTTTTGCCTTTGAGGTTGTGGACATAACTAAAGAATGCTTTTTGGCTGTCCTTGGCCTGGAAGGCCAAACTTACCTCAAATTTGACTTTGGTAGACTTTATTTGGCCTCTGAGTTGTTTGTTTAGTTTGATGAGAGTGTTTTTATATCTTGCTGGGTACTGCAACTCATAATTTTTGCCATGATTCTCTTCCTCCTGTTATTCAGCCGATTGATTTTGTGATTCTACCTGGCTGGTTTGCACTGTATGAGACTCATGGGTTTTACACCCACTTTAAGAGAACATTTGTCGAATGGCTCTAGGTGAGAGCCTGCACATATTTAAACTAGAGCTAGATAGCTCAAAGTCAGTAACTGCTGACAGAATGCCCACAGGAGTTTGCAGGCGTGTCTGAAAAGAGAGAATGTCCTGAGGCCAGAGAAGTTCACTTTGTCTAAGTCCTGGTAGCAAACCCTGAGCATAACGTGAACCAGAGATACTGTATTTCATATAAATACAGTGAAAAGTCAGCACTTGAAAGACTTTTCCTCCTGTCAGAACACTATGATTTTTTTTTTATGCCAGTCAGCCATGTGTTTCAATTTCTAGACAATGAATACTTGCTTTAAATAAAAATTGATAGCTGATCCCTCTTCATAATCTGAATTCATATATGTTGTAATACAGTGCTGTCATTCTCACCCTATGATGTGTCAAAGTCACATACCTAATTATTTGTGAAATAAACTGTTTTGTAAATAGTGAAAATCTTGAAACTAGCATGGTTATAAATAGCATTGTGCATGAAGTATTTCATAAACATTATGTTTCTCGTTAAGGCGTACTAAGGAATATATGTGAAAAATGCAACTATATTAAGAACCTTGAATCCATGCTCTCTCACACACCAGTCAGTACATATGAAAATGAGCAGGTTGTCAGCATGGACACTTCACTTTCTACTCCACCCAAACCCACATCACACATAACTGCATATGCGCAGGTCCTCACCAGAAACATACCTAAACACGAGACACCTCCTAAACACAAACATGTTCCTCTGCAGAACACAATACACATAATAGCTCACATACCAGTGTCTCACCTATCAAGCTCTTAAGGCAAACCAGAAAACCGAACATATTAGTCATAGGTGATTCCACCATGAGATACACAGATATCCCTCTCACCAGGCTGGATAAGGAGAAGGTCACAGTCAGCTATCTGTCAGGTGCCAGGATCCACCATATCACACATGCACTAAAGTTTCTCAACAACAGGTACTGTTATGACTCTGTCACAGTCCATGTTGATGTGAATGACTTGAGATGTACCCCACTGGACTATATGAAGAGCGACATGGCTGAGCTCTCAGACTATGTGTCTCAGGCAGGTATGTTATTAGCTTTAAGCAGCGTTTTACCTTCACCTATGATGATGCCTCAATACAAACAGAAAATGATTGACTTCAATAATTGGCTTAGTTTCTGGTGTCATTCTAATGGGATATAGTACCTGTCAGCCTGGGGTGACATGATTGACAAACCTCGATGCTTTGCCAGAGATGGTCTTCATCTGTCATCCCTGGGATTCCAGCTACTGTCCAAGGCTATTGCCACCCCGATAGTGCATTTTTTTAGGCAGTGTCTCAAGGACAAAATTCCTGACATAGAAACTCCATCTACAAATAACCTCAAGGTTATGTAGCTAGGGGTCTTAACTGGAAGCAGTCCTCACCTTGAAAGATGTAGACATTTGTGCAATCACGGAGACCTGGTTCAAGGCTGTTGAGACCACCCCAGCCACATTAGGCTACACCTCCTTCCACATGTTCAAACCACAAACTGAAGGCATGAAAACTAAAGGAGGTGGTGTATCAATACACATTAAACATAAATATACCTCCAGATTGGTTAAACAGCATGGTTTTCTGGAGATACTTCAGGTGCAAATAGCTGTTGGTAGGACACCTATTCAAGTCATTGTCAGCTACAGGACCACCTCCATGAATTAGCACACCCACTCTGCCTATTTGGATGTACTTGAGCCTATCAAGATACATCCAAACCCCATGGTTTTGGGTGACTTTAACTACCCATCCATTGACTGGGTACTTTACTCGTACTCAAACTCACTTGCCCAAAGCTCCTCGACTTTGTTAACTCCAATACCCCAGACCAGCTAGCTGACACCCCCACAAGGGGTGCCAACATCCTGGAGCTGGTGCTTACCAATATGGGAGACCATTGTATGGAATTCTGCAGTGTCTAATATATGTGCTCATGTGCTATTTGCTCACAACACACTTGCTTGAAAAGACAGGTGCTCTAAGTCCTGCTAAGTCAGTTTTCCATAACTCCTTAGTCCTCCCAACATCCTAATGTACAAAACTGTATGGCCCTATAATAACCTTAACTCTAACCCTGCACACCAACTGTAAAACTCCCTTCCCACTCTGTAAACTTAAAATCCCATTCTCATTCCCTAAGCCTAAAACTCTTTTCCTGCTGCATAAACCTAAAATCCTGCCCTTCCTGACCATTGCCCTAATCTACACCCCCATCCCTTACACTTCTTCACTATGCCTGCTGCACTTGCCTTCCTCAAACTTGAATAATCGGTTCTGTAAGCTGCAGCAGCTGCTTGTCTGAAGTTGTATTTAAGTATGAGCGTGAGGCAGTGGCAGTCTATCTGAACTACAAGATACTTCTCTCCCTGGCTTTGAGACAGTAGTCTTTGAGCGCTTGGGACTCAACTGTTTGTAGAACACACAGTTCTGAAAGTGCATCTATACTTTGGTTTCTACCTGGTTCCCAAATACCTTTACACTGACCTGCTACAGTAAATTGTATGTACATGTGTACATGCATTTTGCATTTACCTTTGCCAATGTGTCCTCTATTGTACCAGGGAAATGGTGGAAAAACACAAATTCACTTACCTGGTTAATGAAGTATTGAATTAAAATTAAATTCTTAGGGCAAAGCATAAATTGTTAATAATTCATTTACAGTAGCATTCATTGTAGTTATTAAATTTGCTATGCTAACATTGTCATTTACCACTTAAGTTAATGATTTTAATACAACTGTGGCTTCTTATTGAAATGTCATAACTCAAAATGCCAAGTGCTAACAAGCTGAAAAAACAACGGAAAAGCACATGAAGAACAAATTTCAAAAGCAAGCTCCCCTGCACCTCCCCCAACACACACAGTCCAAACTTATATATATATATATATATATATATAATGGCATCTCGGGCTTAGTATATGCAAGTCCGTTCTTTCAGCCATTCAGTATCCATGTTTCAGGACTCATTTTAGTGGATCCCAACATTTCAGATATTACCTACAAGAGACTTGCTCCTATATCTTACAAATAACTTGCAGTATATCATGGCTATGATATCTATCCCATCCTTCAGAACTAAAGCTTATATTTTCACAATATATTGACTAACAAGTCCTAAGATTGATAAACATTCTTCACTATCATGCATATATTTAGCATATGGTGATTATTTTAATTTGCACATTACAATTAATGGTTTCTACATATTTGAAAATAACATTATAATACACTCATTAAACTGTTAATTTTGCATCCAAATGGCTTTGCAAATGTCATTTAAAAATAAAAAAGTTACTCTAAATTTTTTTTAATTTGGAATCAACGTTAATCCATTTTAAAATATGTCTTCCTTATGTAACTACCAGGATATTATTTTAATCAGTGCAGGGTTTCTTCTTTGCTTTTATATCTTACTGTATCCTTTTCTAGGTTTTAAAAATTTCTGCTGGTTTCTGAATCTTCATATTGTTGTTGTACATGTACTGTCTTGTATCATTTGTGGTATATTTGTCATAAGCATATTTTCACAGTAAATAATCACATGGATACTAGAGTTTGTGTTCAGTGAATCAGTTGTTACAGATTTTTGTAGGAGATGTGGCATGCACAACAAGTACAGGGTCACATCCCTAGCATGTACATAACTCCACAGGTCACCACTATCTAACAGGGATGTACGCAGGAGATGTAACATACACAACCAGTACAGGGTCACATCCCTTGCATGTACATAACTCCACAGGTCACCACCATCTAACAGGGATGTACGCAGGAGATGTAACATACACAACCAGTGCAGAGTCACATCCCTTGCATGTACATAACTCCACAGGTCACCACCATCTAACAGGGATGTACGCAGGAGATGGGACATATACAACCAGTACAGGGTCACATCCCTTGCATGTACATAACTCCACAGGTCACCACCATCTAACAGGGATGTACGCAGGAGATGTAACATACACAACCAGTACAGAGTCACATCCCTTACATGTACATAACTCCACAGGTCACCACCATCTAACAGGGATGTACGCAGGAGATGGGACATATACAACCAGTACAGGGTCACATCCCTTGCATGTACATAACTCCACAGGTCACCACCATCTAACAGGGATGTACGCAGGAGATGTAACATACACAACCAGTACAGAGTCACATCCCTTGCATGTACATAACTCCACAGGTCACCACCATCTAACAGGGATGTACGCAGGAGATGGGACATATACAACCAGTACAGGGTCACATCCCTTGCATGTACATAACTCCACAGGTCACCACCATCTAACAGGGATGTACGCAGGAGATGTAACATACACAACCAGTACAGAGTCAAATCCCTTGCATGTACATAACTCCACAGGTCACCACCATCTAACAGGGATGTACGCAGGAGATGGGACATATACAACCAGTACAGGGTCACATCCCTTGCATGTACATAACTCCACAGGTCACCACCATCTAACAGGGATGTACGCAGGAGATGGGACATATACAACCAGTACAGAGTCACATCCCTTGCATGTACATAACTCCACAGGTCACCACCATCTAACAGGGATGTACGCAGGAGATGTAACATACACAACCAGTACAGAGTCACATCCCTTGCATGTACATAACTCCACAGGTCACCACCATCTAACAGGGATGTACGCAGGAGATGGGACATGCACAACAAGTACAGGGTCACATCCCTTGCATGTACATAACTCCACAGGTCACCACCATCTAACAGGGATGTACGCAGGAGATGTGACATACACAACCAGTACAGAGTCACATCCCTTGCATGTACATAACTCCACAGGTCACCACCATCTAACAGGGATGTACGCAGGAGATGGGACATACACAACCAGTACAGGGTCACATTCCTTACATGTACATAACTCCACAAGTCACCACCATCTAAGAGGGATGTACGCAGGAGATGGAACATACACAACCAGTACAGGGACACATCCCTTGCATGTGCATAACTCCACATGTCACCACCATCTCTCTAACAGGGATGTACTTAGGCTATCTATCATCTTCAATTAGATAATCCCCCTAAGTAGAACCCAGTTATTAGACTCACTGTATTCCAATCCTGAGTCATATCCCATAGCAATACTGTGGCTAGGCTAGAGGTTAGTGTTGCTTATATAAGCATCACTTTTTCTTAGATTTTTCTCATAATTTAAAAACAAAATCACTGTTTGACTTAATAGAGTCCAAATAATAATATTATTCCATAATTTAACTCCCTGCCTCCATTGCCTCCTTTAGCCGAGCTTTGGTCAGGGCAATGTTTAGGTTTAGACTTCATTTAAGCCCACAACATTGCTCTTTCTTAAGCCTCTTCCTAAAAATGCATTTCGGCTTTCCTCCAACATGAAGCAAGAATGTCTAACTCTGATCCAGTGCCCAGACCATTTGAAACTCTAAAGTGAGCTCTAGCTTTAATGTAATTCTGACTCTAAACGGTATACATGCATTTAGGGTTATGGTTGGGTACATAGTTGGTTTTAACATTTTGTTCTGACATAGGCTGATGCTGCTGTTGCTATAGAGAGAGGGGTATCCATTAGTGATAGTTGTAAATTTTCTGAGAGGTGTTTATTAACTGTTTTCTGAAAGAGCTGACTTGATATTTCAAGGTTCCTATCAGCAGACCGAAGACGCATGTTTTCAAATGTGTCTTGGTCGAACTGACAAAACCGAAACGGCAAAATATCGAAGCGGCATGTAAGCAAATTCTTTCCCTGGGAAAGAATTTGCTTGACCACTTCGGTACTTTGCTGTTTTTGGCACTGTAGTGTGGTCTCAGAGTTGGTATATTTAAGTAGGGGGTGTGTGGGGGGCACAGCCCCCCGATCACATGGGGGGTAGGGGGGGTGAAGTCCCCCCTCTTAATCTCATATTTTAATGTGTTTTTTTTTTTTTTGGAACAGCAATTTTTTTCCCTAGGAAAAAAAAATCACTGTTCCGACAGTTCTGTTTTGTAAGCTTTCACTTACATGGGATCGATTAATCACCATTTGCTTACCTAAGCGTTGGGTGATCTAATTTAGACCCGATATTTCATCACCATGTGCATCTGAGTTACTTGAATCTGACTGAAATAAATAAGTTATTCTTTCTGATGTACTTATTTACAACTGAGTTCATATAGAGAAGCTGATTTTATCACACAGGATTGGCTGACCTGTAATTTTATTTTGCTTTGCCTTTATGCATTATCACTACCCTTCATTAACACTGACTTGTTGGCTCATCTTTTTTACTCATGAGAGAGAAAGGAATATAAACTGATTCCTTTGTCTTCTCCACTTCCTCAAAACAGTTGACCCTACCTGAATCATGTGGGTAGCAGCTGCATTTTATAAGAGATCAGAACAGAGGAATCTCAAGTAGAAACACGCAGCATGAAGAGCCCTCACTATGAAACATTACTGGTATGCTATGTCAACAGAACTGCTCAGCTCTGTTTGTTTTACGAAAATATATAAAGTATTATAATCTGTAGAGAAAAATGCATCATCACACTTGAAACAATTGCATTTAATTTAAAGGTTATAAATAATAAATAGGCAAAAGTGGTGTTTCAAACCTAAGTCAGCCTGCTTAATGAATTATGGAACACATCAGATTTATATAAAGAGACATCTGTGGTTTTCATGTGTAAAAGCGAGGAGCTGAATACATTACCAGTAATTAGTGAGAAAGGGTCTTCCAAGGCAACATTTAGTTGCAGACATGGTACAACTCTGTACAATCTAACCATACTTAGTTCCTTAATGTGTCTGACAAAATAATTAGTGAATTTGCAGTGCATGCTGATAAAATAAAATCATAATTTTGTCATGTCATAGCTACAGTCACCTTTTATTAAATGGTATGATAGTAAAACTAGTTCTAAAGGAAGTTTACTGCCAGAAAGAAAGAAGTGGAATGCAGATAAGAAATAAATGATGAACTTAATCTGAGCATCCATCCTGGGCACATATATATATATATATATATATATATATATATATATACATATATATATATATATATATATATATATATATATATATATATATATATATCAAATTTATTTTTTATTTAGCCTTTGTTGACCAAGGTAACCCCACTAGGCATGTGGCCTCTTTTCAGTGGAGACCTGAGATAGTATTTATACTACTCAGGAAAATTTCACCAGGGCATCAGTAAACTTCCTCTGATCTTTTACATCTACCTCAGGTACCATGAACTCAAGCAAATGGAGCCTCAGTTTAATGCTTCATTGGAAGGACAATGCACTCAAGGAGTACAACACCCCCCTTATTCTGCACTACAGTGTCAGTTACTGATCTTCCTGGTGCAAGTATAGAACCACAGCCTTCGACACCAAAGGTAAGTGCGCTAACTGTTGCACCAGTGACACTCTGAAATAATACAGCATCTACTTTCCTCATCACAGTACTTCACATAGCCTTGTTTTATACCTCATTAATTTCAGACATTTAGTTCCACCAGCTATACCCATAGTGTGTTCCTTGTGAAAAAATATTTTGAGATTTACGTGCTTACTTCTTGCTTGGTGTGATGGATTTGCAGTGCTCTTAAGACACTCAGTCTTGCTGGCTGGATTCTGCTAAAATTCAAAGTCTGATTATATTTGCATTCACAGTCTGTTGCATACAGAAACTTGCAGAATATACACTGATGAGAGAATATACTTTGCAGCACTTGTCTTTAAGAGCAGTAACCAATAACTTTTATAATAAATAAAACTGGACAAACGTTGCAGCTTAAAAGTACTGTTCCAACTTTACTTCTCATATAGTACAGATGATGTGAGAGATATAACATTTACCTTGGGACTTGTGTCCCTACCAAACCTCTCTCACATAGCTGGATTTATACAGCTCTTTATATACAGTTTTAGTCCTGTAGAAACAATACTAAGCTTCCTTGTTTAACAATGTCTTATAAGAGACCAGCTTTTCTGACAGTGTGAATATCCTGTAACAGTGTCCTGATGACCATGTAGAAAAACATATTTTTGAGTTAACACATTGTCTGTATTCAATTTGGATCTGTGTATATGACCATATGTTCTTGTACCAATGCTGATAAGCATATCCTGTTTTTTATGAAGAAAAACATATTTTTGAGAAAACACATTGTCAGAGATCAGCTTTTCTGACAGTGTGAACATCCTGTATTTTATTTGGATCTTTGTATAAAAAAAAACATCTGTTCTTATGTCATATCCTGTTTTTCCATGCAGAAAAACATGTCATTGTTCTTTAAAAGCAGATTTTGCATTTTTGTTCTTGCATACATCCTGTTTTGAGTCTGTAAGGGAATAATGTCCATTCTTTAAAAGCAGATTTAGTATTTTTGTTCTTGCATACATCCTGTTTTGAGTCTGTAAGGGAATAATGTCCATTCTTTAAAAGCAGATTTTGCATTTTTGCTCTTGCATACATCCTGTTTTGAGTCTGTAAGGGAAGAATGTCCATTCAGCAGATTCCTTTTCCAAGCCATGGTCATTTAGTATGACTGCTGATCACATATTACTTAAACTTTGTTTCTGCATTTAAGCAAGCCTTTTCTTTCAGCATATTTACAACATAATTAATTTCAGATTTATATTCATAAAATCTAACAATTCCCTCTGTTTTTAAACATACTCAAAACATTTTATATAGAAAACACAAGAAACAAACCTTTAGTTTGATACAACGAATCAAAATGCAATTTTACATAGTTAATACAATGATATTAAAGTATTATTACCAAAACTGAATGTATTTAACAACTTTTTCTTTTGCAGACCATTCTGTGAAAATATTTTATCAGTTATGAGCTGTGTCTGCTTTAATGTTATTATTTATTTATTTTTTTAACTTGATCAATTTATTCTTTTGCAATCACAGAATTTAATTTATGATTTAGAACTGTTTCATTAACTCTTTGCAACTGTTGAATTAACTATAAGAGACAATAACTATGTGCTACTGCAAGCATTTATACACTTCTGAAAATATACAGTTTCAATGTCATTTTAACCATAAAATTGTGGTCATGTCTTTGAACTGCCCATTAACATCTTGGTAAAGTACTGAACTGGGCTTAGATAATAAATATTTGAAAGCAATTATTTTACTGGGGTAAAACCAATGATATTACAACTTGACAAATTACTTTTGAACTTATTACGATGTATCCTGTACAGTATGTATTTACACAGACTGTTTGCTATTTATGCATTTCAATCTAGTAGGTATCCTGGACCCATTGTTTTCTTTAAATATGTTTTTTTCACACATATTCATTACTAAACATTAATCTCATTTGTACTGAATTCTTCTGCATTTGTACATACAATGACTATAAAGTACATTTAGTCTAATCTTACAAATTTAATAACATTAATATTAAGCAAAATCTTGGAAAATGTTTGTCTCTTTAGAAATATCTAGTGGAACTGATACCAAATCCATATGTCCTGTTATTTTAAACTACATACTCAGCAATTGGAAACATTGATGCTTTTTTATACCAACATTGTTTTGCCAAAAACATATTGAAAATAGTGACCATTCTTAGAAACATTTATGCATTTTGCATATCTTTATTCTCTCTTTATAGCTGTAATCAATTTTAAGCCATCTCTTGGGTTGTAAATACAATTTAATTCTAAACAATATAATAATAACCATTATGATAGCTATTAACAACTTGTAAAATATCTTATCCTGTCAGGTTTAATCCAGTTTACCAGTATTTCTAATACACTAATACCTGTTTTTCCCTCCCCATAAAAGAGTATTGTCAAGAAGGAATGAGATATTTTTTCCTCTAGCTTTATTTTAGACCCTTGTTGTTTATTTTATCTGTAGCTTTATTTTAGACCCTTGTGCAGTACTGCTTATACAGTCAGTGTAAAACTGAGAAAGTGCCCCTCCCCCTGTAGTACTTCAGCACTGTTTTCCTGCCCTATGCTGTGAAAATAGAATGTATGTCAGCCTAACACTATGGTTATACATTTATTTTACTAAATTATGGACTTTTGTCTGATTTGATAATTTTTTTATAAAGCTTTTGCTGTTTACTACCACTAGTAGGCATTTATACCCTCCTGCATAATTGATTTGAACTGTATATATACTATAGCCCATTTGCTGGCTGTACTTGATGAAACAGATTATAAGTGACATCTATGCACAATTGTGACATTTTATTACAATTACCAAATAGTGTTGCCTGTAAATATTTTAACAATTATATTTTAATAACAATGATGCTTTAGAAAAACTCAAGCTACTTTTCTGGCAATCAGTCTTGTTGTTTATCTTATCTTTCCAGCATTTCCTGTAACTATTCATTCAGTCTAGGAAGGTCTGAGCTCACATTTTATACTATGTAAACTATAGTTAATTCTTTTGGCATTTTTCCTTTAATGTGATTGTGATTTGCATAACTATGCATTTATACAACATAAATAGACATCATTTTACAATTACCTTACATGGATTTCAGTATTTGTTATTTATTTATTTATTTAACTATTTAACTGTCCTGCCATTAATTTTACAAAAACTGTTTGAATAATACCATCTGTGATTTTCTTTTTAATATTCAGAACTTTAACTGTTTGGTGTTACTATATAATTATAAAAAAATTGTAAAAAACAAAATAGATATTAGTTTAACCAACACATTTATAGTTATATTATTTATATTTGCTGTTGTCTGCCTGTTATTCTTGTGTATTGTAACAGATGTACTCTAGATGAAAAGAACACACATGCATGTCTGTCTTGTATCTGTATATCTTTATACAAGCATGTCATGTCTTGTGACTTTAAATTTTTACTCATCTATTTTTATTTAATTTATATATTAGAACAGTTTTGTTTACCTTTTGACTATGCTAATGAATGGCAGTCATATGCTTTACTTTACTGTAGTACTGATAGATGTCTTGCTTTAACTGAATGAAAGTGAAACATTTAAGAATGATTTGTCCAGACATCAGATCCTACCATCCTACCATGTATGTTTAACCATTTTCAAAACATAAACATATTATAAAATATATTTCTTTTGCACAGATTAACTGTGTATGCAGGAAGTTCCCAGTCTTTGTCAGTTCAGCTAATTTATTTCCTTTATCCTGCAACTGCTGTTGAATTTTCTGGAATGTTGTATGGTCTTTCTGACATTCTTTAGTAAGCTGTTCTGCTGAATTTGAAACTCCTATGCACTTTTGAAAAGATGTGTGTATAACTTGTCTAAGCTTCCTGAACTCATTATGTCTGTCTTTTAGAAGTTTACTACATTCCTTTGTAACAAAATGTACTAGGGATTCTATCAGTAACTGATTTGACTCACATGTGGTGACAGGACATAACTGTTCAACATCAGAATGTAATGGAAACACTTTACCCTTAGTTAATTCTTCAGATCTGTCTTTACAGTCTGTTTTTTTAGCAATATGATGCAATATTATTTTATGACATAATACACAAAATGCAGTTTTTGTTGAATCACACAATAAACATTTGTCATATTTCACATGGTTTTCTTTGAGATACCAGTCAAATATTGTAATATATTTGCATAATGCCTTACTATCAACCTGCCCTAATAAGGTTTTACATTTACTAATGTGCTGTGTATACCAACATAGCATTTTTTTACATTTGCTTAAATTATGCATGAAAATATCCATACTGTCGAATAGCAACCATACTAAAAAATGTGACGTAGAAAAAAGTCTTACCAGTTAGCAAGAAAACAGGTGATCAGGCTGTTGTTGCAGATGGCTGGAAATTTTTCAAAGTCACTTGAGAAGCTGGGAAAGCACAACAGGCAGTGGACTGATGGGCTAGTGGATATCCCCCTTTTCTTGAAGAATTTATGGCACTGCGAATTTCTTGAACTAGTCTCACTCCGGATTGTAGACGTCTAAAAAAACTTTACTACTGAAAGCTGCATAAACTGGAATACTTCTGTTCAGAATTGACACATACGTACAAATGTTAGTTACTGCAATTTAACTGAAGTGACCCTCTGCAGGGCATACCATCACTCCTCCTGTGTTTGAATGCAGATTGTAGGTTCAAATGCAGGCTAGCTTGCCATTGAAAAAATTATATGGAGCTAGTCACTCAGCTGCCTCGCCATTGAAAAAATATTTTGAGATTTACGTGCTTACTTCTTGCTTGGTGTGATGGATTTGCAGTGCTCTTAAGACACTCAGTCTTGCTGGCTGGATTCTGCTAAAATTCAAAGTCTGATTATATTTGCATTCACAGTCTGTTGCATACAGAAACTTGCAGAATATACACTGATGAGAGAATATACTTTGCAGCACTTGTCTTTAAGAGCAGTAACCAATAACTTTTATAATAAATAAAACTGGACAAACGTTGCAGCTTAAAAGTACTGTTCCAACTTTACTTCTCATATAGTACAGATGATGTGAGAGATATAACATTTACCTTGGGACTTGTGTCCCTACCAAACCTCTCTCACATAGCTGGATTTATACAGCTCTTTATATACAGTTTTAGTCCTGTAGAAACAATACTAAGCTTCCTTGTTTAACAATGTCTTGTAAGAGACCAGCTTTTCTGACAGTGTGAATATCCTGTAACAGTGTCCTGATGTCCATGTAGAAAAACATATTTTTGAGGAAACACATTGTCTGTATTCTATTTGGATCTGTGTATATGACCATATGTTCTTGTACCAATGCTGATAAGCATATCCTGTTTTTTATGAAGAAAAACATATTTTTGAGAAAACACATTGTCAGAGATCAGCTTTTCTGACAGTGTGAACATCCTGTATTTTATTTGGATCTTTGTATAAAAAAAAACATCTGTTCTTATGTCATATCCTGTTTTTCCATGCAGAAAAACATGTCATTGTTCTTTAAAAGCAGATTTTGCATTTTTGTTCTTGCATACATCCTGTTTTGAGTCTGTAAGGGAATAATGTCCATTCTTTAAAAGCAGATTTTGTATTTTTGTTCTTGCATACATCCTGTTTTGAGTCTGTAAGGGAATAATGTCCATTCTTTAAAAGCAGATTTTGTATTTTTGCTCTTGCATACATCCTGTTTTGAGTCTGTAAGGGAAGAATGTCCATTCAGCAGATTCCTTTTCCAAGCCATGGTCATTTAGTATGACTGCTGATCACATATTACTTAAACTTTGTTTCTGCATTTAAGCAAGCCTTTTCTTTCAGCATATTTACAACATAATTAATTTCAGATTTATATTCATAAAATCTAACACCTTGCATCTATCATTTTTCTGCTAAACATTCTTTCTTTATATTTATACCATGTCTGGTCTGTTACAAATGCTCCGTAATATAACCAAACAAAAGGTCACCCTCGACAAGGAAAATTTGTTTCAAAAACCACTAAGCAATCCCCGTAACAACTCCCCAAAATTCTAGCAATTTGTTAATAATCTACTACACCCCGGCACTTGCCCTAATAGTTCTCCGACTGATACTGCTACCTTTCTAAATTCCTTCTTCATTGACTCTATCCATGATCAAACCAAACATTATAATTATACCTACCCCACTTCCCCTCCAACTACTCAAACAACCTCTTTCTCTTTTAAACCCATCCCTACAACTTACAGCATATCACTTCTAAGCAAATTTAAAACAGGTTCTCTATCAGCCGGCAATCTTCCTCCACAGTTACCAAAAACTACTGCCAACTCTGTCGCTAACCCTATCTCCATATTAGTAAATAGATGCATCAAGGAAAACATTGTACCTGACACCTGAAAAAAATTCTATGTCATACGCTTACACAAAGGTGGCATTTCTACTGAACCCTCACATTTCAGACCAATTGCCATTCTATCTCCCCTGTCAAAAATTCTAGAAAAAATGCATTCATAAACAGCGCCTTGATCACCTACTGCTAGAAAATCTCCTTACCCCCTACACAGTATGGTTGTCACCAAAAATACAGTACAGCTACTGTTCTGACATCCTTCACAAAGTCTATCACTAACTCTTGTAACAATAATAAGTTAGTCTCCTGCCTGTTTCTGGATCTCTCCAAAGCCTTCGACACTGTTTCCCACAGACTACTTATATCCAGACTAACTACATTTAACGTCTCCAACTCTGCACTTTCTTGGTTCTCCATCTACCTCTCCAATAGATTCCAAGCAGTTAAATGGCAGTCTAACTTTTCCCGCTTCTTACCTTTACACACAGGGTACCCCAAGGCTCCATCCTTGGACCCCCTATTATTTAATATCTTTATTAATCACCTCCATTCTTCCTCTCTACTCTCTTCAGTTATACAATATGCTAATGATTCCACAATCATCTCCTGCTCTGACAAGATCTGCCATCTTCAGATCCTTACCCAACTGTCTCTGCACTCAATCAAAACATGTTTAACTTCCAACCAAATTCTACTTAACCCTAAGAAACTAAACCTTTCCTATTCCTTTCTAAATCTCTCCAACAGTATGCAGCTACCTTTACCATCTCCTTTATAAACAGCACTATCATCTCTGTTGAACCGCACACAAAACAACTAGGAGTTATTATCAATGACCAGCTAAAGTCTGATCTCCATACTCAACAGTGCATTAAAAAGACTCATCAAAAGTTAGGCTTCTATATAGGCATAAAAAATTCCTCACAAATGCTTCTAGGCTCTCCCTAGCACAAGCTTTCTTACACCCCACCCTACTCTATGCTGCACCTATTCTTACACCCCTCCAATCCAACCTTCTGTCTAAACTGGAACTCACCTACAATAAAATTGCAAGATTTGCCTCCAGCCTCCCCCACCAGTCTCACCATTGCCAAGCCTTGACAAACCTGCAGTGACCGGAATTTCATCATCAAATCCTGCTACTCCAGCTTGTCATGACCGATTCTATCTTATGTGAACCCTCCTCCTGCCCCTCTCTCTCTCTTCCCTCACCCATCCCTACACTCCCAACTGTACCCTCTGTAGCTCTCAACAAAATCTTCTGCAATGTATGTGCCTATCAAAAGTATTGGCAAACGCCTCTACAGCTACTCATTAGCAAGTGCCTGGAATAAACTAACACTGTTAGATCAATCCCAAATCCTAACTCTTTTTAAAACAGCTCTAAAGGATACCATTAATAAATCACAGTAATGCCTTTGCCATCACCCGACCTAACCCTATCTTCCCCTTCTCCTATACTCCTCTAATACTCCTGCAGCAACCATCCCCCTCTGTCTCTCTCTCTCTCTCTCTCTGTCTCTCTCTCTCTCTCTGTCTCTCTCTCTCTCTGTCTCTCTCTCTCTCTCTCTCTCTCTCTCTCTCTCTCTCTCTCTCTCTCTCTCTCTCTCTCTCTCTCTCTCTCTCTCTCTCTCTCTCTCTCTCTCTCTCTCTCTCTCTCTCTCTCTCTCTCTCTCTCTCTCTCTCTCTCTCTCTCTCTCTCTCTCTCTCTGTCTCTCTCTCTCTCTCTCTCTCTCTCTCTCTCTCTCTCTCTCTCTCTCTCTCTCTCTCTGTCTCTCTCTCTCTCTCTGTCTCTCTCTCTCTCTCTCTCTCTCTCTCTCTCTCTCTCTGTCTCTGTCTCTCTCTCTCTCTCTCTCTCTGTCTCTCTCTCTCTCTGTCTCTCTCTCTCTCTCTCTCTCTCTCTGTCTCTCTGTCTCTCTCTCTCTCTCTCTCTCTCTCTCTCTCTCTCTCTCTCTCTCTCTCTCTGTCTCTCTCTCTCTCTCTCTCCCTCTCTCTCTCTCTCTCTCTCTCTCTCTCTCTCTCTCCCTCTCTCTCTCTCTCTCTCTCTCTCTCTCTCTCTCTCTCTCTCTCTCTCTCTCTCTCTCTCTCTCTCTCTCTCTCTCTCTCTCTCTCTCTCTCTCTCTCTCTCTCTCTCTCTCTCTCTGTCTCTGTCTCTCTCTCTCTCTCTCTCTCTGTCTCTCTCTCTCTCTCTCTTACAAATTCTACTAAAAGTCATTGTTTTTTCTCGAAGCCCACACCTTGGATAGTGATGTATATTATGTATAGTGTGCATGTTTAATTCATTTTTTCACATTCTTTTTTTTTATAAGCATGTGACCATTTATATTTTTTCATCTTACTACTGTATGTTAATTCTAAACTCTAATATGTTTTAAGTCAGTATATACATTTTAGCATGTTTGACTATTTTGTTATAATTGTTAACTCCAAATGTTTTTGTATACATTGTCATGTGATTACTTTTGTTACATATACTACTTGGAGCTTTTCTCCTCAGGCCTCCACTGAAAAACGTCTGCCCAGTCGGACTAACTTGGTTAACAAATGTCAAATTAATAAATAAATAAAGATAAATAAATAATACAGTTATAATGATACCTTTCTAGCAATACATTTCTTTATAAACTCTTTCTCCAGGAACTCCATTTATGCTTCTGATGAACAAATAAAGTAATTAAATTTCTTTCTTCTCTCTCAGGAAAATTTAGCAAGACCTGACAGTTTTTTTTATATATTTAATTCTCATCTTGCTCAAGTTTAAGTTCAAATTTGTTGTCGTTTGGACAGTAGTTAATATGACTAAAACATCCATTACATCAGCACTGAGATCATAAAACAAAGATCACATGTAACCATAAAACAAAGATCACATGTAGGAACTTGAACTATAATTTTGTTTCTTCATGGACAGGTGACTGTGTTTGCATACCTATTCCTCATTTATAACTAGTATAAGAACACTGATAGCATATTATTCACAAATTGAAAAAAATGTTTCTACAAATTCTGATTTAATTTTTTTACATTATCACTTTCATCAAAACAATTTTGATAGCAGATGTTGTCTTAAATGCAATTAAATGGATATTTGTGAATGCAGTTCTCTTCTGGATCAATATCCCATGGGCACTTACAAGTAATGATCAATTTGCTTAGTCTGTTGCTCCAGAGATCACCGTCTTAAATCAGATATTTAAATTTAATGAAGGTAATTTTCGGTCACCCATTTTTCAGAATATTCAAAACTTCAATGTTATTGCTGGAATACAAATACTTAAATAATTTAAAAAAAATGTTGTTTGTTTTGCATTAATCATTTTACTTAAAAACATAATTTATATTTTATTTAAATGCTTTTTAAGATAACTATACAGATTTTGAAACTGCATTGTGTTGACTTTTTGATTGCCACAGTTTAGGAAATTGTATCTCGTCTCTCTCAACTTTCTATATTAGCTTCTCTTCACACACTTTTCTAATTAAGGTACTATGTTCTTCTTGTGTTAGTCTTATCCATCCTGATGACACCACAGTGTGTTCAAGAACATATTCATGTAACGCATCCAATTGAAACCTTAAATAAATTTCAGGAAATGTCTTAGTCAAGCAAAGTGATGTCTTTAATATTTTTATACTGGTGCTATTAGGTATCCATATGTGTTTTCCCATCATACCTGGAACCCTATATAATTATAAAATATGTCTTCACTTAAAGGACTCAAGCTAACATTATAATGCCATATCTCTGAAGGTCCTGTCTATCTACAGAAGAACACTGCATATCATTTCATTTATTGCATTTAAAGCTTTAGTATGTGACCTGTATTTCCTATTCACAGAAAAAAAAAAGCAAACACAAATACGTATAACTTGTTCTTACAGCTGCCTTTTCTTACCTATTTTAATTTTATTGCCCTGTTTTTATGCAAGTAAATATATAATTTTTAATTTTGACAATGAAATGTTAACTGGAAGTTGTAATGAACATACAATTCACTATACAGACTTCTTTTTTGAGAGTTCCATGGGTGGAGGCCAACAAAATCTAACTGACTGCATATTTAAAAGTAGAAAAGAGACCACAGCTGTGTCTCTTGTGAGTCATACAGCAATTAGAACAGGTCTATTACAGGTAATTACCTGAGAAATTGAAGGTAGAACAAGGTATACAATCTTCTATTTAAGGGGTAAAATAAAACAGTTCAGGAGTTTACTGGAAAAGCTCACTCAGACTCTGCCATAGATTGCTTTGAGTGAAAGATTAGTTAATTTTTGCTTTCTTGTATGTTATGGCTTCATTGCCTTCTTCTATATTGTATATTCAGCTTTATTTTCTTTATACTGTATTTTACTTATACTCTGCTTTTAATTGCATGTTTAAACTTTGAAAGAGACCACAGCTGTGTCTCTTGTGAGTTACACAGAAATTACATTTTCCTTCACCCTCTCACTCTAGTGCTGGTGTGTTTGTAAACTCAGCTGTCTTTCTAGTTGCCTGCCCCTTATGTCAATTTGATCACATATTTCCTTCCCCGTCATCTTTCATTGGCTATTGTGAGTAAGCACAAAATTGTCATTTTTGTGAAATCTCTCCTCCTCAGTTAGTTACATTTATTGGCCATCCCTCTGTATTCCAAAAAGACAGAATAAACAGTGTCCACTCCCTTCCAATCTACATTTCCCTTTGAAAATTCATGGTCCTCCACTTAGATAGCTAAAGCTTAAGTTAGCTACTCTTTCATATCTAACTACTTCGTGCACCCTGCAGCTTTTAGGATATTAATCTGTTTTTTCTATCTTACCTTTAAAATCTGCAACATCTAGTCCAAGACGACCAGCTGAGCAGCCCATATTCTGCCTCTCAATAATCATTTGGGATTAGTGTTTCTGTTTTCTCCTGGTGAGAGAAGGAGCGCTGGGACATTATTTACTGGAATGTGCTTATCAACAGAAATCCTAATAACTGCTTCATAGGTGCCAGGTTGGAATCTGTGCTTATATTATGCTCCTGGTGAGTGAAGGGTCAAAGTGCATTGCTTCTTGACTATTGTTGATTGGGCACTAAGTGTCTATGTAGGACCTCCATGATTGGTCTAGTTGCTATTCAAGGCTTCTACCAGGAAAAGGTTACAACAAGCCTGCAAACCCTTGCATCATCTGGGGCAAGACTGTTGATTACCAAAATAATTAGAGAGTGAAAAGTAATATAATGGGAAGAGGCCAAGACTTTATTTGGCCTGCAGGCTAGAGACTGATTTCCCTATAAAGGATTGATATCAGAGTATAGTCAATGAGAAATAAATAGGGGATCCTAAGCAAACAACCAACACCAGTAGGGTTTTTAATGGAATCTAGAACAGAAGCTGCTGTTAAAAAGGAATAATTAGTAAAGCTTCTCCAAAGCTGATTACAGCCTCCTGAGGGATGGTATAAATGGCTTCACAGCCACCTACCCCTCGTAGGAACTGGCACCAATATCCAAAACTACAGTAAAGCACTATACAAGCATTTATATAGATGCATGGAATCAGAAATACCCCACAGGACTAAATTATCCTCTGCAAGGAAGAGCAAAACTGTCTGGTGGACATCTGCAATAAATAAACTCTATAACAAAAGGAAAAAAATTGCTGTCCAAGACTAAAAAGGAGCAGATGTCCAATTAGAAGTAATGTCTCCTTTGCCTGAACAAGCAAATAAGAGCACTAGTGAAATCCTCCAAAGCAAACTTTGAGTCCAAATTGGCCACATCTACTAGAGACAATCATAAGTCCTTCTTCACATATGTCCGCAACCTCAAAGAAACACCCAGATCTGTTTAGAACTGGTGGTCAAAGACACCACATATACAAATGCCGTTGATATACCAAACTTGCTGGCTAATGGATTCAGTGAAAACTTTACCAATCTGTCCCCCACCAGTAAATTAAGACATCCTCAGTACCTGCCCCCTTCCCATTATATCTAGGGAACAGGTTATCACTGCTCTCTCAAAGGCAAAAAATACAGCCTCCATGGGACTCAATAATATCCCAGACTGCATCTTACATGAACTCAGGCAGAAACTTGCAGCACCATTAGGCACCCTAATCAACCAAAGCCTGAGTACTGGCTTCATCCCAGCTGAGTGAAGGACAGCCACTGTCATCCTTTTACACAAAGGTCGAGAGTCCACCGATTAGGGAAATTATAGACCCATCAATCTAACTAGCCTGATCTGCAAGGCCATGGAATGGATTATCATGGACCTCATTAACAAGGACACTGGCAACCTCCAAACACTTGATTCCACACAGTTTGGTTTTGTTCTTTGAGACAGTCACCAAAGCCATGGATGAGAGAAAGACTGTGCACATTGCCTACCTTGACCTGGCCAAAGCTTTTGACACTATTCCCCACTCGGGCATAATAGATAAACTCTCTCAACTAGGCATCAATCCATATGTTAACAGATGGGTAGCAAACTGGCTCACTGATAGAACCCACATAGTCAAAATAGGAGAAGCCCTCTCAAGCAGTAGACCCATAACAAGTGGCGTACCCCAGGGTTCAGTCTTGGGGCCTCTGTTATTTGGGATATACTTTTCTAAGGTGCAGGCCAAAACCAGTGGCTATGGCTGACCAGGTTTGCAGATGTCTGCAAGCTGAGTGCTGTCATCAATTCCCCTAATGATGTGGACATCCTCTAAGAGGGTCTCACTCAGACAAATGACTGGTGCCAGAAACATGGCCTCAAGCTAAATACCAAAAAATGCATCATCCTCCCCTTTGGGGCGAGTGATGTCCCCATAAATTATCACATTAATAACAATGTCCTAAGCACTCAATCAGTTGTTAGGGATTTGGGCACTCAGGTTGACAGCAACCTGACTTTTGACCACCATGTTGCTTCAGTGGTATGGAAAGTCTTCTACATCACCCACTTCATAAGTAAGGATATCTCATCCAGGAACAAGGAGGTCATAACATCCCTGTATTCTTCCCTTATCAGGCCCATTACTGAGTACAACCCACCTTTCAGCAAGTACCTCACAAAGCACATCCAGGAGCTGGAGAGACCACAGAGGTTCCTCACCAGGAGAATCCAGAGCTTCAAACATCTACCATACACAGATAGGCTAAAAACCCTATCCCTCTAGTCAGTTTCATACAGACTCCTCAGAGGTGACCTCTGTCTGACATACTAGGAGATCAAGGACCCCACCTTGATGGGACTGCTGCAAATCCACAAGTCAAGCTCCTCTTAAGTAACCCTCATTTGTGGCCTCAACCTGGTCTGTGACATAAACAGGACTTGTTGGTGGGACAGATTTTTGTCCCAGAGACTCCCTCATCTATGGAATAGACTCCCACTCTACATCAAGCAGAGTACCTCTTCACCCCATTTTAAGTATAACCTGGATAACTGGATGGGAAACAGAAAATATACCCCTGGGATTCCACCCATGTCCCTGATGGACAGGGGCATTGGGTGCTGATTTGTCTAAACATGGGCTAATCTCTTGGCTAGGCTTATAAGAGCCTCAGGGTCAATGATCCCGGGAACTATCGACCTATTAGCCTGACGAGCCTGGTCTGCAAGGTCATGGAACGTATCATCATAGAACTCATAAACAAAGATATTGGTAACCTCCAAACTCTGGATCCCACCCAGTTTGGGTTTGTGAAAGGCAGATCATGCCTCCTGAACCTGATCAACTTCTTTGAGGCAGTCATCAAAGCCGTAGATGAGGGTAAGGTGGCTCACACAGCCTATCTTGACCTCGCTAAGGCTTTCTACACCATCCCCCATTCTGGAATTATAGCTAAACTCATTAAACTAGGTATAAATCCCTATGTCACAAGATGGGTTGCCAACTGGCTCACTGACAGAACCCACACTGTAAAAGTTGCAGACTCCAAATCTGACCTCAAAGCAGTGACAAGTGGAGTACCACAGGGTTCCGTCCTGGGACCTCTCCTTTTCGGTATCTACTTCTCTGAAGTACAGGCTAACACAGAAGGCCTCTGGCTAATAAAGTTCACAGATGATTGCAAACTAGGAGCCATAGTCAAGTCCCCAAATAATGTGGACATCCTACAGAAGGGCCTCGCTGAGACAGATGCCTGGTGTCAGAGCCATGGCCTCAAGTTCGATGCCAAAAAGTGCAGTGTCATCCCCTTTGGTAAAAACTCTGTACCCATGAACTACCACATAGGCAGCAATCTACTTAACACTGAATGTGTGATAAGAGACCTTGGTACCCAGGTGGACAGTAGTCTCTCCTTTGATAGTCACATCGCCACAGTAGTCAGGAAGTCCTTCTATGTGACACACCTCATTATAAAAGGGTTCTCATCCAGGAAAAAAAAGGTCATTGTTCCCCTCTACTCCACACTCATTAGACCTATTATAGAGTACAATGCCCCTTTTGGAATGTACCTCAGAAGACATCTGCAGCAGCTGGAAAGGTCACAGAAGTACGTCACAAAGAGGATTACTGGCCTAAAACAAATGCCCTACACTGACCGCCTCAAAAAACACCAGCTTTACTCCATAGCATATCGCCTACTCCGAGGTGATCTCTGCCTAACATATAAAGCTATGTCAAACC
Source organism: Protopterus annectens (assembly GCF_019279795.1). NCBI lineage: Eukaryota > Metazoa > Chordata > Ceratodontiformes > Protopteridae > Protopterus > Protopterus annectens. Next base: position 1,493,870,384 of record NC_056726.1, read on the forward strand.
CAGAGCTGTTGGACATTCTACACCCAAAGAAATTCCAATCCCTCCGAGCTACACGCTCTAGGGACCTGAGCCTTGTCACCACAATAGACAGGACATGCTGGAGGGATAGAGTCCTGTCCCAGAGACTTCCCATACTCTGGAACAGGCTACCCATCTATGTCAAGCAAAGTTCTTCATTAGCACTCTTCAAGAAAAATCTTGATGAGTGGATGGGAAATAGGAAGTACACCCCAGGGATCACTTCTGTGTCTCTGCTCGACGGTGACACAGGAAAATAACTTTCTTGGGTGGTGTAAGCCAGGGAACTTTGCTGACTAGGCTTACGTAGGCCCTTGGGCTGATAGCCTAGTATCTACCTATGAACCTATGAACCTATAACAGGCTAGTAACCTCCTATGATCCTATGAATATTGCATGATATTTATAAGAATTAACCAGAGGAGGTTAGAAAGGATTCAGAAGAGAGACTGGATACGCAATTCACAAAGAAACAATGGGGGGTGTAAGCATGTATTTCAACTATGCAACAAAATCTAGAAAATTTAGGATCTTTGCTTGGAAGTGTTTTCATAGGTATTTTTACAACCCAAGTAGACTCCAAAGAATTTTTCTTCAGATTGACAGCAAATGTTTGGGGTGTGATAGGGAAGAAAAAAGTAATTGGGAATATATTTTATGGGAGTGGAATGAGATGGCAGGATCTAAAGAGTCCTTGCAGACTGCTGTGTCTGAGATATTTGGTGAGCAAATTAATGTAACTAAGGAAATGGCTTCTTTGAGTTATGATACAGAATCAGAATTGCCCAGACATGGTGAGGCCTTGCTGTCTCTAATAATGGTGGCTGCAAAAAAAAAAAAAAGAAGCAATTACTAGAAAATAGAAATCAAAATCTAAACCAACTCTACTGGAAGTAGTGAATATTGTAACAGAGATGAAACAACTGGAACTGGGATCTTTATAAAAGGGTAGGAGCAAATTACACAGAAAAAATGGGAATTGTGGAAACAATACATGCAGAGTTGGAGAAAGGGTTAAGAGAAGGTGAAGTTTTATTGACAATGAGTGGATACAGTAGCTTATAAGTGATGTACTGTATAATGTTTGCAGATAAAATTATGGCAATATGGTTTGTGATGTATAGTGCCTGCAACTAAAAAAACACACTGTTAATTATCAAAGAGCCTTTGGCCCGCTTTTCGTCTTGGGATTGGTGCTACTGTTTTGGTTCTGGTGAAAGAAAAAGCAAAGGAGCCTTATATCTCAGCAGCATGAAGCTTTGGTGTGACCAGCACTAATATTAGCCAGACAGTAGCTATTCAGGCAAATCCTTTCTTGATTTACTGCTGTCTAACCTAACTTCAGAAGATGTACCTAAATACTTCATCCATAAATTATTAGGGTCCATTTATTACTTTCCCTGCAAGTGTTTGGTAGCACCCTGTATAGGCACAGACACATCGAGTTAACATTTTTCCTGTAAAAGCACTCTTGAAATCTCAGCATTGCCTAGTTCCACACAGATTAACTGGTTTGCAGTGACAAGCACTGACCCTAGAGTCACAAACGAGATACTCGAGACATTACATTTTATTCTCACTACAACTGTCTAATCAATAAAACGGGGCCTGTTGCAATGGATATGAACCTTCTCACCATTTCTGTTACCAGCTTATTGTCATCCTGAGGGAATGTAGAAACTGACTCATGTTTGCTAATTAACAGTTAGTTCTCAAACAAACTGATATGGTATGTAAGAGATGTATCTGTACTGTCACTGGAGGCAAAGCTGTCACATAAAAGCTCTCCTAACGTCAGCCAGGTTGTCAGTACTGCACACACTGCACCCATCACACAAAGTTCAAAGCAGATTCATAGACTCACATATGATGAAGCAGTTAAATGTAACCTTCCTAAATCCCAAAGACTTCATAGGCTCATAGATGTTTACAAGGCTAACAACCACAAGGGCCTTTTTAAGCCCAGCCATGCATCAAAAATCTCTGACAAGTCCTGATATCCCTGATAAGTGTAAGCAAGGGCCTGGGAGATGAAATATTTATGAGCAAGGCCTGGGAGATGAATCATTTACAGGGTAACAAATAAAAAATGAAAACGTGGTAAAGTGAAGTAAGCAGGTTGCCTGTGTCCATTAGAGGCATTGGACTTATATGTCATACCTTTGTTTATAAGTTGTGCAACACAGAATAACTTCCCCACCACTGTAGACATGTGAAGGTCAAAGTCCCTGACTACTGGGTTAACTCTAAGGGGTGTGTTATCAATATGATAGTTACCAAGGGTGTATGACTTCCCAAAGGATAATATTGTGCATTTCTTCAAATTTAGTTTTAGTCCATGGCTCTAACACCAGTTGTTTGTCTGTGTCAGCCCCTCCTGGAGAACATTTGTGTCAGTGTAGAATTCAATGACAGCTCCTAATTTGCAATTATCTGCAAATTTAGTCAGCCAGACACTACTGACATTGGCCTTGATTTCAGAGAAGTAAATGCCAAAAAAGAAGCAGTCCATGGACTGATCCCTGAGGGTCTCCACGTGTAACTGACCTCTTTGTAGAGGTGGACTCCACAATTCTAACATCCTCGGTCCTGTCTGTGATCCAGTTGGGTTTCCACCGTGTGACATATGAGTTTGTACCTAAATTCTTGAGTTTGCCAATAATGCCTGAGTAGGGTGTTGTGTCAAATGCCTTGGCCAGGTCAATAAAGGTATGAACCATTTTCTCTCATCCATTGCTTTGGTAACCTTCTCAAATAAGTCCACCAGGTTGAGTAGGCATGATCTGCCCTTGACGAAACCCAACTAGATTGGCTCTGGTATCTGGAGGCTTACTATATCTCTATTGATCATTTCCATGATAATTATTTCCATGGTTTTACATATAAGACTAGTGAGACTCATGGGTTTGTAGTTTCCAGGGTCTTTAGATGACCCACCTTTGTGCCGAGGGATGACTGTTGCTGTTCTCCATTCATGAGGCATGAAACTGTTTGGAGGCTACAGTTAAAGAGCAATTCCAGAGGCCCTGATATGTCATGTTTCATGCAGGCATCCTGAGATATTGTCCGGGCTCATTGATGCAGTGTTCTTTGTCTTAGAGACAGCATTAAGGACATGTTCCCTAGTAATAGTAGGGCATCTATATTACAACAATGAACATTTAGATTGCTGAACACCTAAACATCGACACCTAAATGTCGAACGCTAAAAACAGCGAACTGCCAATTATGAGAATTTTTTCCTCGTGAACAAATTTGCTTGGCCAAATAAAAAAAACAAACAAACAAACTTTAAAACCCCAACTAAGTAGGGGGGGGGTGGCTTCTCCCCCCACACCCCCCTAATTACATATGCCAACTCCGAGATCGGTCTACATTGGGAAAAGGGCAAATCCCCGATGACGGCCAAGCAAAATTTTTCCCTGGGAAAAAAATTGTGTAATTGCCATTCGCGGTCTTCAGCGTTCGACATTTAGGTGTCGACGTTTAGGCATTCGACAATCTAAATGCTCGCTCACATGATAGGAACCCATAGTAAGGCGAGTTATATTTGATGGTATTTCCTGAGGGAAGGTTGGGGGGGGGGGTAAAGTTGGAGATTAATTTATCAACCAGGTTTGCTATTTCTTCTGGCTCATTATAGGTGTCTCCATTTACAACGAACTCTGCACACAATTGTGTATTGCCTTTGAGATTGTGGACGAAGATAAAGAATGCTTTGTGGATGTCCTTGGCCTTGGAGGCCAAACTTACCTCAAATTTGCCTTTGGTGGACTTTATTTGTCCTCGGAGTTGTTTGTTTAGTTTGATGAGAGTGCTTTTAGGCTGCTGGGTGCTGCACCTCCTAATTTTTGCCATGATTTTCTTCCTTCTGTTATACAGTCTATTGATTTTATGAATCCACCAGGGTGGCTTGTTTTCTGAGTTAGTTCTGTGCTTTTGCCTGGTGGGTACAGCTGCCTCTATGCAGCTATTAATATGCTTGCACAGGGTTTATGTGAACAGTTCTGCATAGGGAGCAGTGTTCTCAAGGTTTTGGGGGGGGGCTTGAAATTTTGCCAGGTTATCATTTAATAGCAGGAGGATAGCCTTAGAGTAGTTCCTGAATATTCCAGGTTTACCTGGAGGTCCAGGTTTTACTTTTACTTCAGAGGAGACCATTTTGTTGCCTGACCTTACTAGGGAAGACATTACAGTAGGGGATGTGCAGCACTCTCCCATATTAGTGAGGACCAGATCCAGTATGGTTGCACCCTTGGTTGGTGTATTGACTATCTGGTCCAGGGAGTTTGTGTTTACAAAATCCAGAAATCTCTGTGCCTGCACATTTGGTGTCATATAGGATTCCTAGTTAATAGTGGGGCAATTAAAGTCACCCATGAATATGGTATTGAGTTGGATGGTTAGTGTTTCTAATAAGTTTAAATAGATGGTATGGGTTTCCTGGGTCATAGAGGGGGACCTATAGCTTGCAAGGACGTGGTATTGGATTTTGTTTATGGGGATTTGAACATGGAGTAGCTGAAGTGCATCGTCCTGTTTGACTAGCCTTGAAGTGTATTTACTTTTGATGTAAATCGAGACAGAGCCATTGATTTGTCACCTAACAGAATGTTGATGTATGTAAGTCATGTTCTGCTCATATTGTATCGTCATCTTGGAGAAGGTAAAATGCTGCTCAGTGCTAGGCTCATGCCTTCCTGGGAGACACATATTCTAAGAGCTCCATGATGTCTGTCTTCATGTAGTCTAAGTCATTTGCACCAACGTTGGCTAGTACTAAGTCATACTGGTACTTCTGGTCCGATGACATGAGTGTATGCATAATTTGATGGATCCTGGCCACTGATAACAACTGACTGTGACCTTCTCCTTACTCTGCCTGGTGAGAGGGACATCAGTGTGCCTCACAATGGGTTCTCCAATGACCAGAATACTGCATTGTATGGTGACTTGTCTTATGGGCTTAGAAGCAGAGACTACATGAGATGTGGCTCTATGTGTTGATGTGGGTGTTATTTTGAAAGACTGCATTTGGGGCTGCTGAGGGTATTTTTTATGTTTGCTTCATCTAGGCATTATTGCTTCTGTTTTCTCCTGGTGAGAGAAGGACACAGGGACATTATTTCCTGGAGACTGATGATCACCAGAAAGCCTAATAACTGCTTTATAGGTGACAGCTTGGAATTTGTGCTTATATTTTATTCCTGGTGAGAGAAGGAGCGGAGTGCTTTGATTCCTGACTGTTTCTGGTTGGGCAGTGAGTGTCTGAGCTTAACTTTCCTGATTGATCTGGTAGGCATCTAACAAGAAAAGGTCACAACTAGCCTACAGACCGTTTCATCCCCTGGAACATGACTGTGGATCACCAAACAGGCTGTGACCTGCTTCTTGTCATGGGATTGGTGCTAACATTTTGCTTATGGTGAGAGAAGAAGCAAAAGAGCATTGTATCCCGGGTTTATATTAGTTGATTGAACTTCCAAAAGTTCAACCATCATATGGTCATCATCATATGATCGAACTTTTGAAAGTTTGCATGTTTTAACAAAGATCTTACAGCAAGGAATGGGAAGATTTCTCTTTTCTGCACTGTAGTGCAATCTTGGAGTTGGTATATTCAAACAGCTGGGGGTGTGTGGGGGTGCATGGGGGCTTGCACCCCTGCTTAAAATGTTCAGGTAGGTTATTTATGTAGTTTAATTTTTTTTATTAGATGTTCGAACTTTTAAAAGTTCGATCATATGGTGTTGACCATATGATGGTCAAACTTTTGGAAGTTCGATCATCTAATATAGATCCTTGTATCCCAGAAGCATGAAGCTGTGGTGAGACCAGCATTAGTAGTAGCCAGGCAATAGCAATTCATGCGACTCCCCTCTTTTTATCATTCTTGCCAAGCTTATTCTTTGTTTTCAGTAAGTACTGCTTGATTATTTTCTAACTTCAGAATTTCTGCCTAAATACTTCATCCATAAATTTACAGTGTCTGCATATTAGTTTTCCCTCAAGTGTCTGGCAGTGCTCTGTACAGACTCAGACATCTTGAGTGACATTTTCCCTGCAAAATCACGATTGAAATTTCCCCAGTACCTAGTTGTACGCATGACAACTAGCTTGCAGTAACAAGCACTGTCTCCATAATTGCAAACCGGATACTCCTGACATTGTTTGATATTCTCACTCCAACAGTCTAATCAATAAAAAAGAGTATGTTGCCATGGATATGAACTTTCCCACTGTCTTCATTACCAGCTTGGTGGATATGGGCATCCTGAGGCAATGTAGAAATTGCCTCATGTTTACCGACAACCAGTTATTTCTCAAACAAACTGATATGGTATGTGAGAGATGTATTTATACAATGTCACACTGGAGACAAAGCTCTCACATAAAAGTATTTCTAATATCAATAAGGTTGTCAGAAGTGCACATGCTGCACCTATAACACACAATTGAAAGCAGACATATGCTGAGGCACTTGTGTAACCTTTCTAAACACAAAGACCTCATAGATGAAGTATACATAAAAAAATACCCTCAGCAGCCCCAAATGCAGTCTTTCAAAACAACGCCCACATCAACACATAGAGCTACATCTCATCCATCCCCTTTCTCTAAGCCCAGGAGGCAAGTAACCACACAATCCAACATTCTAGTCATTGGAGACTCTATCGTAAGATACACTGATGTCCATTTCACCAGACTGAGTAAGGAGAAAGTCACGGTCAGTTGCTTATCAGGGGCTAGGATCCACCATATTATGCACACACTCAGGTCATTGGACCACAAGTACCAATATGACTCAGTCATAGTCCATGTAGGAGTAAATAACCTGACGTGTACTTTTCTAGACTATATGAAGAGAGAATCACGGAGCTCTCAGAATATGTGTCTCAGGCCGGTATGAGCCTAGCATTGAGCAGCATTTTACCTTCTCCAAGGATGATGTCACAATACAAACAAAAGATGATTGGCTTTAATAAGTGCCTTAGTTTCTGGTGTCATTCTAAGGGGGGTACAATATTTGTCAGCATAGAAGGAGATGGTCAACAGACCACACTGCTTTGCCAGGGATGGTCTACGCCTCTCCCTTCTAGGCTTTCAATTGTTAGCTAAAACATAATTTTCCCCCATAGTGCTTTTTTTAGACAATGCCAAACTGAAAGTACTTCTGACATAGCAAATCAAAACCAAGAACATTTAAAGGTCTCACTGCTCAGTGGTAGGAGTCTAAATAAAAAACTCTACTACCTACAACCTTCTTCATCTAGGAGAATGCTGAGATATGTGCAGTCACTGAGACATGATTAAAACCATGGACAGTACACTGGCAGTGCAAGGCTATTTTACCTTCCACACATTTAGACCAGCTACTACACAGACAGGGAGTAAAGGTGGAGATGTCATAGTCAACATCAAAAATAAATATACTTAAAGGCTGGTCAAACAGGACAATGCATTTGATTTCTCCATGTTCAAATCACCATATGCAAAATTCCATACCACTTCCTTGCACGCTATAGGTCCCCATCTGTGATCCAGGAAACTCCTAACCTGTATTTAAAGTTAATGGAAACACTCACCATCCAACACAGTACTATATTCATGGGTGACTTTAATTACCCCACTATTAACTGGGAATTATATATGACACCAGATGTACAGGCACAGAGATTCCTGGATTTTGTAAACAAAAACTCCCTGGACCAGATTATCAGTACACTGACCAGTGGTGCAAACATACTGGATCTGCTCCTCACTAATTTGGGAGAGTATTGCACCACCTCCCCCTCCCAGTGTAATGTCTTCTCTGGTAAGGTCAAACAACAAAATGGTAATAAAATGGTAGTAATTGTAGTAAAAATAAAACCTGGAATTCCAGCTAACCCTGGAATATTTAAGAACTATTCTAAGGCTAGGTTCCAACTATTAAGTGATAACCTGGCACAATTTCAAGCCCCTGTGAACCCTGGAACCCTGACACTACTGCTGGATACATGGAACCATTCACAGAAACCATACAAAAGCATGTTAATTGCTGCAGCGAGGCAGCTGTACCACCAGGAAGAACTACAGAACTAACTCAAAAAACAAGCCACCCTTGTGCAATCACAATATCAGTAGACTGTATAATAGAAGGAAAGAAAATCATAGTAAAAATTGTTAGGTGTAGCACCCAGCAGGATAACAGAATCCTCCTCAAACTAAACAAATAAACTAGAGGACAAATAAAGTCTACCAAAGCCAAATATGAGGTAACTTTGGCCTCCCATGCCAAGGACAACCACAAAGCATTTTTTAGCTGTGTCCGAAGCCTCAAAGGCAATATACAATTGTGTCCAGAGGTCATTGTAAATGGAGCCAATTATACCAGGGGGGTCCAAATGGAGAGAGGATAAATCAGCAAGCAAAGGAGAGTAGCATTGCTGAAGTTGAATTCATCCTCATGTCTTGGTGAGTACCTTCACAAGGTGGAGCCTGTTTTTCACAAAATCTCACTAAGATGACACTGATATATAAACTGGATTTTATAAAGCATATATCATGGGAGAGAAGTAGGTAAAAAAAAGTTAGCTAGGTGCACAAGACCCAGGATAAGTGTCCAATCCTGGTAGGCCCACTGGTGCCAGGACTGGAAAAAATGACAATGTAGAATCTTCAGGACACAGAAACATTCCTACAAATCCTACAATGGATGGTCGGTTGTAGTAGGAAGTAGTAGTCCACAAAAAACATAAAAACTGACAGGCCTAACAAGAGCCATAAACATGATAGAGTGGACTATTGTGGATAAGAAAGAAATTATATATTGTTACTATTATGTAAGAAGCCCAGAATTTCCAGACAGAAAATATTCAAAAAGATTTAGAGAGAAATTAGAGGAAATAAAATTATTTGCAGAAGAAAAACTGTCAAAAGCTTCAAATGCAAATGTATGTCCATTAACATAACAAATTTATGAAAAGCATTACATAGACCAAGAAACCTTAGGCCATTTAAAAAAGAAGCAACTGAGGAAGGGTGAAAATATAAAGAACAGAATCAAGAGTATAAAAAAGAAATATTTACATTGGAAAAAAGAGATGTTTATTAAACAGGCCTAGCCAACTGAATTTTTATTAAGAACGAAGTAGTGGGGAAAAGGCTGAGGGGGTTTTACATGCTCTTGCTACCCAACATTTTTAGCATTTGTGGTGGACCACTCAATGCAAAGCACTCCATGGTAAGAGTAGATAAAGGGGTGGACTTTGGTAAACACTTTTTTCTAACTTTTACCATTGACTCCTACAGAATAGTGGACTGTATTTTAGAAAACTGTCTCGTTATATCCTCTTGAGGAAGTTGTTGGATGACAGGCCAGAAACGGTTTATAGGAAAAACAAATGTTTCAAGAATCGATTGTAAAGAAAAGCCAAGAATGTGAGTAAGCACAGTAATAGTGGTATGTTTTACTGTGGACATTGTAGGCAGTGCAAGTTTATATTAGCGGGTGATACCTTTTATATAAAAGGGTGCGAATTGAAAGTTAAAGGGCATTTCAACTGTGAGTCTAGTTGGATAGTTTATACTGCCTGTTGTGATTCTTGTCCGGCCTTTTATGTAGGGAAAACCTCCATAAATCTAAAGGAGAGAATTTATGAACATGACCTGGAGGTTAATAAGGCAAAAAACTATGAATGACTTGTAAAGACATATATAGTCTTGCCCTAGTCACATATTTAAATTTATAGTTCTAGAGCAGATAAAAAGAGACCCAATGGGCTTTGTTACAGAAGAACACCTGTTGGTTAGGAAACTTATTTGGCAGTTGAAATTAAATGCAACAGTGCCCCATGGGTTGAATGAAGCTTGCTCTATTAGCCCTTTATTAAAGTAAAAAATGTATATGTTTAGTAGATTTTTTTAGAATAGATATTATTTACATATATTTTTAAAGTTGGTGGTATGTAAACATACATTTAATAGCCAATAAATCAAGGGGCTGTTGTTCTAATATGAATCTATATATCATTCAGGAGTATACGCATCTGTTTTTAAACTGTTTAAGTGTTTTATTATTTTATCAAACTGATTGGTTTATTGGATGTCACATGATTAGTCTGACATGTATTTACATGGTTTGTGTTTTAATAATGGCAATTCTGAAGAAGTCCCATTTGGGGATGAAAGTGGTTAACTGTCTGCAATAAATCTGTGGAATTTTATCTGGACTTTTGCTGTTTCTTCTACATTTCTGGTCTGGTTATCATTTAGAAAAAAAAAAATCAGTCATGACAATACAACAAAAGGATAACAAAAGAAAGTCATATGGATAAAAGATCATTTAAAATGTATAAGATACACCCTGTCCTAATGATTAAATTGCAGTGACCATGAAACAGTGGCAAACTACTTGGCAGTTAAGCCACGATAAAGGACAAATTATTATTCCAGGGATAAAAATCCAAAGGGGGATATTCCAGGGTTACTCTTTGTCACCACTGCTCATTTGTCTTGCCCTTAACCCATTAAGCTGTCTACTTGACATATTAGGTCTTGGCTACAATTTAACTCCCAGAAAACAACAAAGTGTAAAGACTTCTCATCTTCTTTTTTTGTGGATGATTTAAAGCTGTATAGTTCATCAGATGAGGAACTTAAAGCATGATTGTAAGTCTTCAAAACTTTTTCAGATGATATAAGAATGTTATTTGGTCTTGATAAATGTGCAAAAGCAACCTTCAAAACAGGAAAGCTGCAGCACCAAGAAAACATCACCCTGGGATAGGAATGTAATATAAAATAAATTGAGCAAGATGGAGTATATAAATATTTGAGAATTAATGAAGGATCAGCAATAAAACATGAACAAATACAAATAAATATTGGTAAGGAATATTTTAGAAGACTAAAATTAATACTGAAAACAGCGCTGACATCTAGGAACAAGTCCAAGCTATAAACCAGTTTACTCTTCCTGTCCTTGCTTACAGTTTTGTAGTGATAGACTGGCCTCAAAAATGAGTGTATACCAAGCCTATAAATTTCCTGATTTGAAGGAGGTATGGGCCTCCTTGAAACTGATTAAATGTATGGCTCTTCTGTTGTAGGACTGCATGCATATCTGCGGACCTTGCAGGATCCAAATGTAGTAAAAGTGTTAAAACATGAGGAGAATAAGTAGAATAAGTCTAAGATGACTTCCCTGCTTAATTTGGCAGAAGCATGTCAGTGTCAAATGGGAATTAAAGTTTATTTAACATTTGTTAACCAGGAATGTCTGACTTGGAATGAAGCCAATTTCCAACAGAGACCAGTGAGAAATGCTCCAGATGCATGTTTTGTAACATGGGAGGAAACCAAAGCACCTAAAGGAAACCCACACGAATGCAGGGAGGACATGCAGACTCTGTACTGAAGGCATCCCAGCCGAAAATTGAACTGGAAAACCTCTTGCAGGGAAGCAACAATGCTACCACTGCACCATCCTTATTATCAACCAGAAGTATCAAACCAGAAGTGGATAAAAATCAGGCAGCAACTGGATGTGCCAAAAAACAAAAGAAATAATATAGGTGAAGTATCAGATGAGAAACCAAGAAATGTGAAAATTGCATAAATATGGTTGCAAGTCTAGAAACGTCTTGGAACAACCTCATGTTGATCAGGACTGAACACAGGAATGGTTAAGGAGAGGTGAATTTAAACCAAAAGACAAAAGGTTAATATTGACAGCCCAAGATAGTGGACTACATACATGTTGGTTTATAAAGTCCATTGAATATGTGGGAAAACCAGACTAATGTAGATCTTGTTACTGGTTTTGATATACTAATAGCAGAAAGACTGGATACTGAAAGGCATAATAATGTGGCAAGACTGTTGCATTGGAATTTGTGTAAACATAATGTTGAAGCAGCTGAAAACATTGGAAACATGAGCCACAAAGCATTACAGAAAATGATGAAGTTTATATTACATGGGATCACCCATTACCAACAGTTCAAAAAATAGATGCAAGAAAACCAGATATAGTAGTCCATGAAAAGAAGACAAAAGTGGCATTGATCATTGAAATTGTTACACTCAGTGACAACAGTGTCTTAAATACAGAGAGTCACAAAGTCATAAAATACCAAGATTTGCTGGCAAAAACGAGGGCGGTGTGAAAGAAGGATAACCAGACAGTTCCAATAGTAGTAGGAGTAACGGGTCTTATAAAAAAAAAATTACAATCATACTTAGATATGTTACCAATACATGTAACTCTGTATGAACTGTAGAAGGAGTGAAGACTGCCTGAGACTAGCAGGAGTCATTACTGGGCACATTGTGGGTGCTGCAAAGAGCACTTCTGGCTAACATCAAAGATTGAAATAATACTAATTTCATGAACTTTAATCATGTTTTGACTTAGGAATAGGGCCCATTACGGTCATTGTATTAGAAACCCAAATGACTTGGAGAAATTAAAAAGGCAGAAGCCAGAATATATTGCAAACCTACTGAATAACAAATTCACCTCCAACTTTACCCCTCTCTCCATCTCAACCTCCCATCAGAAAATGCCATTACATATAACTCCCTCAAATATCACTAGGGAACAGGTCTTTAATGCTCTCTCTAAGGTCAAGAACGCTGCATCAGTGGTTACAGACACTATCCCAGGATGCCTTCTAAATAGCATGAAAAATAACCCATCACACCCTCTAGAATTGTTATTTAGCTGCAGCCTCCAAACATGTTTCATGCCTCAGGAACGAAGAAGAGCAACAGCCATCCCTCTGCACAAAGGTAGGTCATCTACAGAATCTGGAAACGACAGACCCATAAGTCTCACTAGTCTTATATGTAAAACCATGGAAATAATTATCATGGAAATGATCAATAATCACATAGGAAACATCCAGACACTGGACCCAACACAATTTGGTTTCATTAAGGGCAGATCATGCCTACACAACCTGGTGGACTTCTTTGAGAAGGTCAGCAAAGCAATGGATGAGTGCAGATTTGTTCACACATGCCTACTTTTACCTGGCCAAGGCATTTAGCACAATTCCTCACACAGGCATTGCTGATAAATTCAAGAGGTTAGATATAAACCCTTCTGTCACAAGTGGATATAGGTGGTTCACAGAGAGGACCCAGGAAGTTAGAATTGCAGAGCCCACCTCTATAAAGAGGCCATTCATAATCAGTGTCCCTCAGGGATTGGTCTTGGGCCTGCTCCTTTTTGGCATTTACTTCTCTGAAGTCAAGACCGATGTCAGTGGCCTCTGGCTGACTAAATTTGCAGATAATTGTAAATTAGGACCAGTTATAGAATCCCACACTGACACAAATGTTTTTTCAGGAAGGGCTGACACAGACAAATACCTAGGGTTGGAGCCATGGACTAAAACTAAATGCCAAGAATTGGATAATAGTACCCTTTGGAAGGTCATCTACTCCTGGTAACTATCATACTGACAACACACCCGGAAAAGTTGATGAAGTAGTCAGGGACTTGAGTACACACAGAGTAATCTAGTATTTGTCCATCACATGTTTGCAGTAGTGAGGAAATTATTCTATTTTGTGCAACTTGTAAACAAAGGTATAGCATCTAGATCTGAGGAAGTCATTGTTCCTCTGTACTCGGCATTCATCAGACCTATCATTAAGTACAATGTCCCATTTGGTATGTGCCTCACCAGGCACATCCAACAACTGGAACGTCCACAGAGGTTCTTCACTAAACGAAGTATAAGTAACATGTCCTCTGCAGACTGCTTTAAGGTCCTATCACTTTATTATGCCTCCTGTAGGCTGTTGAGGGGACATATATGCCTGGCATGCAAGCAGATGTCTCATCTGTCCAGATTTTCATAGAATGTCCAGATTTCCTGCCTGATATTTTTGGTCAGTTCCTAATAAAATTTGTGCAATTCTGGCAGGCCACTAATTATTGAAGTCACTAAATAATGATGTACATTTGAGTTTCAGACTTTTTACCCTTTAGAAAACGCATGCTAACACAAATCACGTTCTAGCAACTTTCTAAGTTTATAAGAGCAATATTTAAGATCTGTCTTTATTTTTGGGCCTTTGACCCCCCCCCCCACCCTGTTATTGTAGGCTTTGTCAGGATTTCTTGTACCAAGGGTATGACAGGTATGCATACAAGGCATTGTCAGGTCCACGCTGATGGACCTGCTACATATCCATAAAACAAACAGCACCAGAATTGCCCATTCTAAAGACTTAAACCTTGCCTGTGATATAAATAGGACTTGCTGGAGAGACAAGTATGTATGTATGTCAGAGACTACCCCTTCTCTGAGACAGGGTCCCCTTTCATGTGAAACAGAGTTCCTCCCTAACCCAATTCATGCAACTTGGACAATTGGAACAGGAACTTCATCCCTGGCTTGACACCTATGTCTCTAATGGACACAGGAACCTATAAATAGTTCATCTCCCAGGCTGTAAATATTTCATCTTCTAAGCCCCTGCTTACACTTATCAAGGGTACCAGAACTTGTCACAGATTTGGGGTGCATGACTAGGCATAAAGAGGCCCTTGTGGTCAGCCTGCTACATACCCTCTGAACCTATAAATGCTATTGCTAAGCAGAAAGCATTTCCCATTTTAGGTACATCACTGCTGACCTTTCAAAGTCTAATAACAATGCTATCTATGTAGATTAAAATAACCAAAGGGCTAGTACATGTATTTGTCCCCCATTTATCTCCAAAAGTGTTGTAAGGGGTCCTGCTGCACAAAACTTAATCTCGACCAATGTTAAACTAGTTTACTATCATTATTTCGAATTACACTCGGTCAACTGCACTATGTTTGACAATGGAAAGTCGAACACAGCAATATCAAACTTTAAAAGCAAGCCTAGGAACGGGTTTTAACATGGGTCAAGATAGGGGCGAGGTTTGTAGTTCGGCAATAGCAGTGAACCCCTATCTTGACCCATGTTAAAACCCATTCCTAGGCTTGCTTTTAAAGTTCGATATTGCTGTGTTCAACTTTCCGTTGTCGAACATAGTGCAGTCGACTGAGTGTGATTCGAAATAATGATAGTAAACCGTTGAACTGTATGTACATCGCAACCAGTATTTCAATCCATTTTGGAAAAAAAAAACATTACTGTCTAATACTGCCCACAACCTGAGTCTGTTAACATTGTCAAAAGCTGGCTCTAAATCTAAAAAAATAACAGATAAATAGTTTGAGCTGTGTTTCCATTTTAGTATATTTTCATTAGCATGTTATAAAAGAAAACAAAAGTTTCCATTTTAGTCCAATGGGAAGATAGACAACTTTGGCTTGATTCAAAGGATTGATTGTAACTGCTCATTTATTTCTAGTAAAGTTAGTAAGAAAGCTATCCTGAATTAATTATCACTTAAAATTATTGCATGATACATTTTAAGATTTCTCATCTATCCTTTTCAATAACTGGAATGACTATTTCACATTTTCAGTTGCAGAAAGCAATTTCGATTAAGCAATGCTGAAGATTTACTGCCAATACACTGGGATTCACTAACTGTGCCTCATTGCATATCACATCTGAGCCTGTATCTTTATCTTTCTTAAACTTTCTCATATATTTCATTACATTTGCAGATCATTTTGTGGACAAGGCACTCCCAGCCTAATTTCTGTGGCAGCATGGGAGGGGTTAGTGTCAACTTGTTTCCTCCTCTGATTGCAGAATTTACCTTAACAAAACTCTCCGCACATTTCTTCTGTATATCAGTCATTTGGATGTCATTCTGGAACATTTTTATACATCTGCCCAGAATTACTTTCTGTGTCCTGTTTTTCCTTGCATTCAAACATTTCCAATATCCCCATTTGTTGATGTATTGGTGGCGATCAGTTCCCCTTGGGTCTAAAAGCTGTCCTGATTTTTTTCACTTTAAAATATCTCTTCCTTTCTTTTTTTCTATTGTGCTCTTTATGGATTTCCTAAATGTTCTGTCTTTCTCTAAAGAAACCATATTGAACCAGTCAACACTTTTCCCAATCATTATGCGCTGTTGCTTATATCTGAAATTCACGTTATACTTATTGCATTTTTGTTCATATCAATCTTGTAGTAAGTAATGGATAACTTAGCCTTTTCCTTTAGCATGTAAGTGACACAGTTGCTTAATTTGCACACAGTTCAAAAAACACACTCCTCCAACCTGGCATATTTAATTTGGGTTTGTCTTATACTAAAATGCTTTTATGTAAGTCATGTTGTCAAAGACCTTCAAAGTTGTTATCACCAGACAATAATCACTCTTTGATGTAAATTGTATTTAAAGATTTGATGTATCTATCAAAAACAGTACTGTAACAAAGGCCAACACTTAAATTATGTGTTTCAGTACAGCGGTATAACCTCTATTTTTTAATTTCCTATATAACCTCTATTTTTTTCATTTCCTGTATAAGCATTCAGTATAACTAAACTGTAAGATGTAACAAATGTCAGTAAGTACAGTGCCGGATTATCTCCCTCTCTGTCATCCACTGACTGTCTTACAGCTGAATCTTTTTCTGCTTTATCATATTCATAAATTCCTAGATTGTTACTAGTCTAGTGACCAGGAGAGCCTTTCTAAGCCTAGCCAAGTTTTGTCAAAAGAATAATGATGACCGGTGTCCAACTAGGACACTGAGGGCCAGGCATTCATAAGCCACCTCTTCCCAAAAGGGACATGGCTGCCAGGCCTGGTGTAAATTTCCTATTTCCCATCCACTGGTCTAGGTTGTACTTCAACTGGGTAATAGACAAACTCAGCTTCACATGGATAGGAAGGCTGTTCCACAGGACTGGCAACCTCTGGGACACATATATGTCACCTCCAGCATGCTTTGTTTAAGTCACAGATAGAATCCAGGCCCTTAGACCTTGAATTTCAGTACTGTCTGACTTATGAATATACAGGAGATTCATAAGTGTGGGGTTTGTGGATGCCTTGTAAGTCGGACGTAGATCACCTATCAAAAATCTCTAGGAGACTGAGTAGAGGGGAAGGGCTTTAACGTGCTCTGCATAAGGCAGGTTTATCATGCCTTGTATTCTTTTTGTAAGGAACCTCTAAGTTTGCTCTAGTTGCTACATATGCCTAGTCAGGTACATACCAAAGGGAGCATTGTACTCTATGATTGGTCTGTTAAGGGTGGAGTACAATGGGATAATGACTTTGTTGGACCTAGATGTCATGCCCTTACTTATAAGTTATGCAACACAAAAGGATTTTCTCACCACTGTGGCCACATGGTGGTCAAAGGTAAGGCTACTGTTTACGTGAGAACTCAGAGTGGGTCGACTCTGATGGGCATATTATAAACATGGTAATTAGCAGATGGTTGCCCTCACAAAGGGTACAATTCTAAATTTCATAGTACTGAGTTTAAGACCATGGCTTTGACTGCATTTGTTAGTCACAGATAGGCCTCCTTGAAGAATGGTAGTAACTCCAGGGGAGTCCATGAAAACCCCCCAGCTGCAATTATCTGCAGACTTAGTCAGCCATAAACCTTTAGCATTTGTTTTCATTTCACAGAAATAAATGCCAAAAAGGAGTTGGCCCAGTATCGAACACTGGGGGATGCTATTAGTGACAGGCCTCACGGTGAGGATGGCCTCACCGATTTTGACCTCCTGGGTCCTATCAATGAGCCAGATAGCTATCCAATGGGTGGTAAAAGGGTTTATACCTTAATTACTGAGCTTGTCTATAGTGCCTGAGTGGGGTATTATATCAAAAGCCTTGGCCAGGTCAAGGTAAGCTGTGTGTTCAGTCTTACCTTCATCCAATGCCTTGGTGACCCCCTCCAAAAGTCCACCAAATTTAATAGGCATGAACATCCTTTAATAAAGCTAAACTGTGGTGAGTCCAGCATTTGTAGGTTACCCATGTCTTCATTTCATGACAATCCTTCCATGTCCTTACATATGAGGCTGGTCAAATTTATGGGCTTGTAGTAACCCAGATCAGTAGTTGGGCCTCCCTTGTGCGGTTGAATGACTGTAACCACCTTTCATTCCATGGGCACAAATCCTGACTGTAGGCTCCAGCTGAAGTGATTCAAGTGGACCAGAGAGGTCATGTTTCATACTATTTATTGAACATTCCAGAATGTTATTGGGGCTCATTGATGCAGTACTTTGACCTTGCAATGTGCCTTGATGACCTGTTCCCTGGTAATGGTTGGGGAGATTGTGCTATGCAGTATTTCTTTTAGACTATGGGGGGGGGGGGAGGGATTTCAGCTGAACCTATCAAACAAAACTATTTAATGACCTCCAGTCCCATGTGGGTGATGCCATTTAAAGTAAGTATTGTGCATCATTGCATATTTCCACTGAGGGTATAGATGTAGCTGTAGAAAGCTATCCTGTTGTCCTTTGCCTGAGAAGCTATTTTTCTTCAAATTTAGCTTTAGAAGTATTAATTGACCCCCCCTAACTGTATGGCTTTGTTCCTCTTATGCTTGGACAAGATTTTTTTATTCTTTTGTTGTATAACCAATTGATATTGTGATTCTACCAGGATGATTTGTCTTTTGAGTTTATCTTATTTTTAATACTAGTGGGCACAGTTCACTCTATACAGCTATCAATATGGCTGTACAGTGATTTTGTAAATAGCTCAGCATATGCTGTGGCATTTTACTGGGTTTGAAAGTGCTTGGAATTTAACCAATGTGTCTTTTAGTAGAGAGAAGTTAGCCTTGGAATAGTTCCTAAAGGTTTTTGGTTTGGCTGGATCCATGGATTTAATTTTTATTTCAAGCAATACTGCCTTGTAGTCAGATCTGATGAGCAAAGACATTACATTGGGTGAGGAACATTGATCTCCCATGTTTGTGAGTACAAGGTCAAGGGTGTTTGTGCTCCTGGTAGGAGAATGGACCAACTGTTCCAGGATGCTGGCATTAAGAAAGTTTAGGAATTAGTGGGCATGTACATTAGAAGTGGTGTAGGATTCCCAATCTATAGAGGGGAAGTTGAGATGCCCCGTGAATACTGTATTGGGATGTATTTTGAGGGACTCTAGTATATTGAGATAGGTAGCTTTAGTTTACTGGGACATGAAGGGGGACCTATAGGTTTCAAGGATATGGTAGAAAACCCTATTTTTGGTGAGTTGTACATCTATAAGTTCCAGTGGGTCATACTCTTTAACTAGTCAAGATGCAAGGTTGGTTTTAATATAGACTAAGATTCATCCACCTTTAGTTCCCTCCTGTGCAATAAAGGAGTGAAACAGATTATAAACTGCATTGCTGGGTACTTTCAATGGCTTTAAACGATGCTTCCATTAATACACAAATGTCTACACTCTACAGGGAGAAGAAGCCTTGCAGGGAGTGGCATTAATATTTCTAGCATTGAGCAGTGCCACCTTCAAATATTCCTTCATAGGTTCAGTTAAGTTGGAAGGTTTACCAGTTCAGCATTACCTAAAAAAGGCACTATGGGGTGGGGGGAGACCTTTGCCCATATCCAAAAGCCTAGAGGCTATAAGTGCATACCAACCATGCAAAGCAACATGGTCTGTCAAACATGTCCTCCCAGGCTGTCAAATATTGTATCCCCTTGGACTGACACTAGAAGCTAAGCCAACTGTTAAAATCAATCATTTTTATGTTGGTAATATGGCATCATCCTTGGTGAAGGTAGCATGCTGTTCAGTGCTAGGCCCATAACTGCCTGAGTGACATAATCGGCCAGCTCAATCATGTCTCGCTTCATATAGTCAGGGAAGGTAGGTCTCAGGTCATTAACACCCACATGGACTATAACAGAGTCATACTGGCACCTGTGGTTCAATGACCTGAGTGCCTGTGTGACTTGATGGATCCTAGCCCCAGGAAAGGTAGCTTACCATGACTCTGTTCTTATTCAGTCTAGTGAGGGGGACATCAGTGTGCCTCACAACAGAATCACAAATGAACAGGAAACTTGGCTGTTCACTGGTTTGCCTTAAGGACTTAGCATTAGAGGCACTGAATACAGTGTCACTATTTGTAGCCATGGGTGCTGTTTAAATGGAGTGTTATATGATGGCTGTGGAACCTTTTTTTGATTGTGCTGTGCAAGAGGTGTTAATGTTTTAGGAAGGTTACCTGTAAGTCCTTCACCATAAGAAGTTTATATGTAGGGTGTTTACCCTGTGCAGTAGGTATGGTACAAGTGTCATTGACAACCAATCAATATTAGGATTAGTTTTGTTTGTATGAGACAGTGTTAAAGTGCATTTACACCTCTTACATATTTTAACTGTTTTATTAAGAATAAGTGAGTTGTCAGTGTACATGAGGCAATTGCTACAGCACCTCCAAATACCCATCTCAATGAGAATAGCCACAGAGAGAGATGGGAAGTGCATATCCATGGATTCTGAACTACTAGGGAGGAGTGAGGAAAGCTTAAATATTGACTCAGTCAATAAGACATTGGACTTGATGAGCAATGCTCAGCTATGTGCAAACTAGATGCTCTAGTAGTTAAAAAAATCTGTCTAGATAGTGGGGGGTATTTTAAAGGAAATTTACACTGTGAGAGATCCGTGTCTACACAGTTTACAAGGAGGAATTACGCTGCGACATACAATCACCTGTGCAGATCACTACTAGGCACCATTAGCAGACAGCAGTTCTAACTAAATACTGTTAAAAAGATCAAAACGTGCAGCTATTCAGCATAGAAACAGTCTCCTCAAGTAGCATATGGCTGCTAAATGTCGCCAAATGTCCCAGGCACTGAGATTAACATTTTTAAATAAGCTGCACTCTAGCTAATCAAGTAAAGACACAATAAGACTTACAACAGCAATTCCCAGCTCAGAAGGGTGGAGGCTACCCTTGCTTCACACAAAAGTGCAGATCACAAACATTCTTAGTGCAAAATAACTTGTTTGTAGCCCAAGCACTTAAAACAGAACTAAGGCATTTTTAGAATAACAGGCACAGTAAGTCTTCAACCAGCAGTTCCCAATTAAGAAGGGTGCAAGCTATGTTTGCTGCCACAGGAGTGTAGACTGCAAACCTTCCTTATGTGAGATAACTAGTTTGGATTCCAAGTGCTTAAATCAGAGCTAAGAGGCCTAGAATAACAATTACAATGCAATCAGGCTACTGACAAGTAGTAATAAAAATAGCAGATTAAATGCAACTGAACACTTGTAGCAAAAAAGCTAAATAAAGTAGGAAGAAGCATAAATAGAGTAAAAGCAGCTGAATAAAGTACAATTGTTTTTAGTAAGTAGAAACGTAGGAAGAAGAAAATAATTTGAGTTTAAGAGACTAAGGAAGAGGGCCTTCTCAGATGATCTGTCAGTACTCAGTAGAATGAGCTGATGAGATGAGAATGGGAGGAGTGTCCAAATCAGATTTAAATTAGGAGCAGGCAACACAAAAGCCAGCAAGTTTAAAAGCACAACAGCAAGAGGGTGGGTGGGAAAAAGCAAACGCATACAGAGATTAACAAGAGTGAGGCAGTAACAGGGTGGGTGGGAAAAAGCAAACGCATACAGAGATTAACAAGAGTGAGGCAGTAACAGGGTGGGTGGGAAAAAGCATACAGAGATTAACAAGAGTGAGGCAGTGACAGGGTGGGTGGGAAATAGCAAACGCATACAGAGATCAACAAGAGTGAGGCAGTAACAGGGTGGGTGGGAAAAAGCAAACGCATACAGAGATTAACAAGAGTGAGGCAGTGACAGGGTGGGTGGGAAAAAGCAAACGCATACAGAGATTAACAAGAGTGAGGCAGTGACAGGGTGGGTGGGAAATAGCAAACGCATACAGAGATCAACAAGAGTGAGGCAGTAACAGGGTGGGTGGGAAAAAGCAAACGCATACAGAGATTAACAAGAGTGAGGCAGTGACAGGGTGGGTGGGAAATAGCAAACGCATACAGAGATCAACAAGAGTGAGGCAGTAACAGGGTGGGTGGGAAAAAGCAAACGCATACAGAGATTAACAAGAGTGAGGCAGTAACAGGGTGGGTGGGAAAAAGCAAACGCATACAGAGATCAACAAGAGTGAGGCAGTAATAGGGTGGGTGGGAAAAAGCAAACACATACAGAGATTAACAAGAGTGAGGCAGTGAATAGCAAGTCAAGCAAGCACTGCAGCTAAATAAAGATGTCACTAAATATATGTAGTTAAATAAGGAATACATATTTATATCATATAATGTATAATATTGATCTGCTAATCCACTCATCTATTTGAGAAACACTATTTATATTCTGTTTTATGTATTATATATGCACTATATATAGACAGAGGTCCAGGGAAGTAAATATTGTGGGGGGAAGTAAATATTGTGGGAAGAAATAGCCAAGGAATTGTTATGGCTAGGCTTGTATAGGTCCTAGGGCAGATAGCCTAGTACCAACCTATGAATATAAATGTTTTAATTCTTTACATAATCTGTCAGTTTATTCTAATTTTCCATCATATTTAGGTGTTCACAATATGGATTACCTTAGACTGAAACCATTGCTATTTTTACTAACTTTGATATGTTGTTCTAACTAATTTAAGTTTTAACATTAAACTTACCTTCATTAAAGCAAGTAAAAATTCTTTCAAGTGCCCAGATTTGACGTATTTGACCATAGGTACAGGAATGTTACAAACGTTTACAATAAAAAAATTACTTGATTCCTCAAGCAAATTTATTGCAGATTTTATATCAATGTCTTGAAAAACTCAACATCATCCAGCTTTGTCCCAGGCCAGCTTTATACCCCGTTTGCACATATTTATCCTTGTTTGTTAGTACCAAAGAAAGGACAATCTCAGACTTTATATACTGTTTTGTCCACATTGTTTGTTGGGGCTCTCAACTCAAGACAGCAAGTTTTCACTTAATCAAACTTATTAATTTAAATATCTTCATAAAGTCCTTTGATGTATTATATATCAATTTATGTCAGATTTTTTCTCTGATAATCTACCTTTTATTTACATATCCCAGTCACTTTACTAAAAATATATAACGTGATTTAATGAATACAATTTGAATTTATTTTCTAATAATAGGCAAGGAGGGACAGATTCATTTTACCCTTGTATGATCGTGACCCATTTTATTGGATTTTTCTGTGTTAGTTCAGTGTATGAAGGATTACGTGTAGTATGATGGTCACAGTGAGGTGTGGTGTGTGGTATATGCATGGCATGTGGTGTGCAGTGTGCATGGTGTGTGGCATGTGGTGTGTGGCATGTGTTGTGTGGCATGTGTTATATGGCATGTGGTATGTGCTGTGTGCTGTGTGGCATGTGGTATGTGGCATGTGTTGTGTGGCATGTGGTGTGTGGTGTGTGATGTATGGCATGTGGTGTGTGTTATGTGGTGTATGGCATGCCCTGTGTTGCGTGCAGTGTGCAGTGTGTATAGTGTGTGGTGTATGGCATATGGTGTGCATGGAGCATGGTGTGTGGCATGTGGCATGTACTGCTGGTGGCCCTGATGTCTTAAGTGTCTGTATGTGAGATGTTGGCCTCCAATTCCATTATAAATATATATATATATATATATATATATATATATATATATATATATATATATATAGAGAGAGAGAGAGAGGGAGAGAGATAAGTATAGATAATAGATATAATATATACATCTCTTACACACTGTGTTACTCTGTGTAATAGACGATCATCAAAATGCATGAGACAATTTGTTTCATCATCTGAAGTTACCTGTCTCCCTCAAAACCTCCAAAATGCAATATAGGCACAAAGTACCCTCAGCAACACTGCCTACCTGCTAAGCCTACCACCTCAGATTGCACAAGGTGCCCCAAAGTCATGCATGCTAAGCCTTAAAGGCAAGCATCCACTAAAGTAAACATTCAAGTTATAGTCAATTCCTTTGTCAGGCATACAGTACCTCTTATCAGGCTTAGCAAGGAGAGAGTGATGATCAGTTGCCTCTTGCAAGGCTGAGTGAGGGAAGAGCAATGGTTAGTTGTCTGTATGGTGCCAGGATCCATCAGATTGCACATGCACTCAAATCCTTGAACAACAAGCACTGGCATGACACTGTCAAAGTATATGTGGATGTCAAAGAATTGAGATTTTCATCCTTGAACTATATGAAAAGAGACATAATGAAGCTCTCAGGCAATGTGTCCCAGTTATGTATGACACCAGCATTGAGCATCACTCTACCTTCTCCAAGGATGATGTCTGAATATGAGCAAATAATAACTGAATTCAATAATTGGCTTAGTTTTTGGTGTCATTCAAAGGGGGGTCTAATATTTGTCAGCCTGGGAAGGCATGATCAACAGACCATGCTGCTTCCCCATAGATGGCCTGCACCTGTCCCCTATAGGCTTTTGAATACTAACAGAGACATTATCCACCCTCAGTGTGCCTTTTTGTCACAAAGTCAACTAGATGCACCTACCGATGTAATGAAACAAGCAAAATAAACTATGACGGTGTTACTGATCAACACCTGGAGCCTAAATGAAAACCTCCACCCCCTACAAGCCCTCCTCACCTTGGAGCAAGTAGACGTCTATAATGTCATAGAATCACAGGAAGTTACCAGGCTAACAGCCCTAGAGCCTTTTTAAACCTAACCATTTATGTCCCAGTGTCCACATCCAGCAAGCTGGGGTGAATTTACGATTTCCCATCCATTGGTCCACATTGTGTACAAATAGGCTTAGGGGTAAACTCTGAGACACATACCTGTGCCTTGAATATGTTTTGTTTACATCACAGAGAAGGTTTAAATCTTTAGACTGGGTAATTCTAATGCTGTTTGCTTTACGAATGTGTAGCAGATCCACCAAGGATGGAGAAAAGAATGCCTTGTAACTTAGGCATAGATCACCCCTCATTAGTCTATAGGTGACCAAGTACATGGAGAGGGCTTTGAGGTGGTCCTCATAGGACATATTATTTCCACCTTGTATCCTATTAGTGAAAAACCTCTGTGGCTTATTCAGCTTTTGCAAATGCCTGTTCAGGTACATGCCAAAGGGTGTATTGTACTCAATTATTGGTCTAATAGAGCTGAATATAGTGGAAATATGATCTTCTTAGATCTGGATGTCATGCCCTTACTTATAAGTTGCACCGCATGCAAGGATTTTCTTACTAACATAGACACAAGTTTTCAAGTCCCTTACCAATGGGTCTACTCTTAGGGGATTATCAATGTTGTAATTTGCATGGGGTGGTTGTCTTCTCAAAGCATATAACTATGCATTTTTTGGACTAAGTTTTATGCCAAGATTCAGGCACTAGTTATTTGTCTGTGTTAGACCCTCTTGGATATCTACATCTTTGGGGGATTTAATGATTACACCCAATTGCAGTTGCCAGCAAATATGGTCAGCCAAAGTCTCTCTACATTGGCCCTGACTTCAGAGAAATATATTCCAAACTGGAGAGATCCCAGTACTGTGCCCTGTGGGAAACACAGCCCTCTTGATAAAGGTGGATTCCCAGAACCTAACTGCATGTGTCCTGTCTGTGAGCCATTTGGCTGTCCATCGAATGACATAAGAGATTTATCCCTAAATGTGAGGGTTTGTCTATATTACCCAAGTGAGGTATTGTGTCAAATGCCTTTGTCAGGTCAAGGTAGGCAGTAGGTACCATTCTCATCCATAATTCTAGTGACCTTCTTAAAGAAGTCCACCAAGGTTAGCGGGCAAGGCCTACTCTTGACAAAACTGACCTGAGATGGGTCCAGTGCGTGAAGATTTCTTGTGTCATTTTTATCAGGTCCATAATAATTCTTTTCATGGCCTTGCATCTCACACTAGTCAAACTTATGGATCTGTAGTCCCCTGGGTCTGTTGATGGTCCACCTTTGTGTAGGAGGTTAACCATTGCAGTTCTGCATTCCCTACACTCCATATGTAATGACTGAGACATGGTTCAAATGGTAGATAGTATTCCGTCAATACAGGACTATAATGCCATTTACACTTTTAGACAAGCCACTGTATAACAAGGCAAAAAGGTGCAGATGTCTCAGCCTTTATTCAGAAGAGAGTCACATCAGTTCTGGTTAAGGAGAATGATGCACTACAGCTTCTTCCAGTCTAAATCTCTATCAGAAAGATATTTTACCACATATTGTCCTTACTAATATGGGAGCATCTTGCACCATCCCTTATGCATTTTCATCATTTGTCAAGTGTGACCATAATTCAGTCTCCTTCGAAATAAAATTTAAATTGGAGATCCCTTACACCTAAGCTGCCTTTAGAAATCTCTTTAAGACAAACTACCTACTCTGAAGTGAAATATTGCCAAGCATCGAATCCCCCACCAAACCCAATTAACTCCACTGAAAACATGGAAACATACACCACTAAACTATAACATCCTAGATGTAGCAATACCACGTAGAAACAAGTGAAGAAAAACCACCAAAACAAGCTCTGTTGGTTCAACTTTAATGTCAACAAGTTTTACAAGTAAAGGAGGAGATTATTGGCTAACGGTAAGAAGAGCAAACACAGAATGACAGACCCCTCATTGTTAAATTAAACGAGCAATGCAGGTGCTTCATTAAGTCTACCAAAGCCAAGTTCAAGGCAAAAATAACCACCTAATCAAAGGACAGTCACAAGACCTTTTAATTATGTTTGCAATCTCAGGATGCACAATGAAATAATAAGCTGTGCTTATTGTAAATAAGGTTACCTACACTGAAGCTGAAGATATAGCTAACCTACTGGCTGATAAATTCAGTTCCAACTTTACCCCTCTCTTCTCATCTATTTCATATAAAATATCTGAAACCAGCTCGCCACCAGCAAACACATAAGATGAAGTCCTGAAAATTATATCAAAAGCAAAAAATACTGCATCAATGGCTCCTGACAATATCGCAGGATGCATCTTGAATAGCATGAAGCATGCCACACACCTAATAACACTATAAAGTTGTCATCTCCATTTAGGTTTTGTACAAAGTGAATGGCGAACAGAAACCGTTATTCAACTGCATAAGGGAGGATCTTCCATGGACCCAGGCAATTATACAGCCATAAATCTGACCAGCATCATATGCAAAGCCATGCAATGAATTATCAAGGAATTATTCAATAAGGACATTAGAGAACCTCCAAACACCGGAACCATTTCTGTTTGGATGCATTAAAAGAAGGTTATGCATACTCAAACTGATGGACCTTTTGAAAAGGTCACCAAAACAACAGATGAGATTAAAATGGTGCACTCCACTTACCACAAAGTGGACAAGGTTTCTGGCACAATCCCCTCACTCTGGAATAGTAGAAAAGCTTAATGAACTAGAAATAAACCTCTTCATCACCTGCTGGATTGCCAAGTGGCTAACAGATAGGATGCAGGAGATCAGAATAGAGGAAGCTACTTCCTCAAAAAGACCATCTACCAGTGGAGTCCCCCAGGGTTTGGTACTGGTGCTTCGTCTGTTCAGCATCTACTTTGTGGAAGCGACAGAGAATAAGAAAGGGCTGAGTCCAACTAAGAATGAAGACAACTGCAAGTCAGGAGCAGTGATGGAATTCACAAAGGACTCAGCCATCCTACAGGAAGGCTTGTCCCAAACAAACAACTGGTGCCAGACTCATGCACTAAAGCTAAATGCAAAAAAACAAAATAAATAAATAAAATGCATTCTTATCTCTTTTGGAAAGTCAACCTCCAGTGAACTACCTCATTGACAACACATCCTAAGACTGGACCCAGTTGTTTGGAATTTGGGAACTTACCTAAGGTTTGACCAGCATGTGTCCAGTCTGGCAAGGAATCCTTCTATATTGTGCAGCTCATAAAAAGAGGGTTGCATCTACATCCCAATCAGCCCTCATTAGGTCAGTCATTGAGTAAAAAATCCCTTTTAGCATGGATCTGTCTATGCATGTGCAACAAATGGAAAGCCCACAGAGATACCTAGTAAAAATGATACAAGGTTTAACCAACATGTCCTACATGCACTGCAGCAAAGCACCATTACTATATTCGGTCTCTTACAGATTTCTATAAGGTGATCTGTGTCTAGTATACAAGCTATCCTTGGACCCATTACTGATGGACATACTTCATGTCTAAAAGTCAAATGGTATCAGAAATAGTCAAACTAGGGACCTTAGCCTCCTCTGCAACATTAACAGAATGGTTTGGAGGGATAGGCATATCTCACAGAGGATACCACTGCTCTGGAACAGACCCCCATCCACGTAAAACAAAGCACATCCCTGACCATAATGAAAAATAACTTGGATCAATGGATGAGAAATAAGAAATGCATCCTGGGACTCTCTCCTGGACCACTAATGGTCAGAGGCAGATCCTGGGACTCTCTCCTGGACCACTAATGGGCAGAGGCAGATCCTAAATTGCTTATCCCAGTGTGTTTGTCCTCTCTCCAACTATCTGTGTTTTGATTTAATAATTATGACTAGAGTGATATATAAATATAGATTTTGGAAAGGTTTAGATGAATCAAAACTCCAGTAGGATAGTTTAATTATAAGCATCAAACTGGATAAATGGCTAAGCTTAAAATGGCCTAAGACGGCAGATAACCTAGTGCTAACCTATGAACATATGAAGCTGTATAGGTTTGGCTCTGAACTTGCTATTATGCTAATGCAAGATTGGTAAAGATGTTTCAGTGCAGATCTCCAAGAGGGACTGAAATTCAGAACAGTAAGCTTCAGTGTCAGTTATAAGATTTGCTGAGAAGCTGTACCATTTGTGATTATCCTTAACATCAGCAAATAACTGGTTTGGATTAATCCCTGAATGTAGAGGAGTTATTGGGGGGGGGTATAGTGCAGCCTTTGATAAAGAAGAACAGACCAAGATGGTCAGATTTGTCCATTGAGGGGGTAGCTAGCGCCATAGTACAATTAGGGGGGTGTTTGTGAGGACAAGCTCAAGAAGATTAACAGGTCAAATTTAAAGGACAATTTGGTCAAGCACATCGCCATTTACAAAGTCTAGAAATCTCTGGGGAATATTTGTTGTTGAAAGTAAATATTTTGCAGCTTATATGTGGTTAGTTGAAGTCACCTATACGAAAGGTATTTAAAGGCTCAACTCTTAACTTTTCTAACTGGTTAAGGTGTTCTACATGCTCTGAAGTGGTCATAGATGGGAGCTGCTCTGAAGTGGTCATAGATGGGAGCTGCTCTGAAGTGGTCATAGATGGGAGCTATAACTGACCGTCATATCATAGTTATATGCAAAGAACGTGTTACTAGGTTTGCTGATGTGAATAGAGATAGTTTTCATTTTTTTCTGATATTTGCAATTGTCTTTTTTTATATTTTTATATTACATTTTACTTATTGGTATTTGATTACCAGGAAAGTCTGATTAGGTAGAAGCCCATTTTCAGTTGAGGCTCAGGGAGAAAAGCTCCAAAGTATTACAAAACATATTAAGAATGATAATTTTATAGTCTTTAAAAATAATGAAAAAACAAATACAATTTAAATAACTATACCAAATTAGACATAATATGAAAACATTGGCCAAGAAGAGATGCAAGGTATAGGACAATGATTAAACTGTTAATGAAATTTTAGCTAGTTTATAGACAAACTAAAGGTAGGTTAGTCTAATACAAACAGGAATTGTAATATGAAGTGAGAGAAAGCAGGCTTATGACATATTTAGAGAGAAGCCCAGGGGAGTAAGATTGATAGAAGTGAGGAAGTCATTGAAGAAGGTAAGGTACGAATAAGTATTTGTTGACATTTAGGGATAGAGTTTATCCTGGTTTTGAGCAAGAACAGAGCCAGCTTTTGGCTAGGATGTCTTTAAGAATGGTTTTGAAGGATGTGAGGGAGAGTATTGTCCTAATGGATAGAGGTAAGGAGTTCCAGGCCTTAGCAACATGGTACGAGTACAGACAATACCCAGCAGATATGATACATTTGTGGACAGACAGCATTTTTTGGTCAAGGAATCATAATGACCGACTAGGGGGCATAGTAGTGCAGATGGTGTTTAGTGCCAGACAAGCAGATGGATGCTGGATAACTTTGTAAGTGGTAAGAAGCGGTGTATATTTTATTTGAAGAGGCAGTTTTAACCAAGCTAGGCCTTTTAGTGCTATACAGTGGAAGGTTCTGGAAAGTTTTTTGTTGAAAAGTTATCAACATTGCTATAGCATGGTTCAAGGTTTGATTTTTGTGATGCCTGAAGGTTAGTAAGGAGGGGAGCACCTTAAAGAAGTGTGAGGAGGAGATACGTAGTGGGAAGTGTGGCTTTAGTTGTGTTGGTGAGAATGTTTTTGGGTCAATAAAACATCCCCAGTTTTTGACAAGTTTTTCTTAAGCAATTTTATATATGCAGGTCGAATTTAATATTATCATCCACTATCGCCCCTAATAATTTGCTATGAGACGTGACTTCAATGGTTGTATTATCAAGACAGAGGAATTTAAATTTTGTTTTTCATGGGACAGGGATTTGGGGGAAAAGTAGTTTTTTATGGTTGAGCATGAGTTACAAAGCCATGTTTTAGTTGATGTTAAAGCTTTCTGAGTAATTATTTGGAGGTGTGTCACATTGTCAAATTTGCAAATGAGTATGCAGTCATTTGCATGCCACATTGGGAAAGGTCTTATGGAAATGTAGGGAGGGTGTTGCTCAGAATGTTAAAGAGGAGAGGACCAAGGATAAAGCTTTGTGGTACACTGATGGTGACTGGGATGTATGGAGCATACCTGTCAACCTCTCAATGTGGAAAATCTGGACAAAGACAGAAAAAATGGGGGGGGGGTGAAGACCCCAGAATAGGAACAGATCTTAAATATTGTTCCTAAAAGTTGCTAGAATGACATATTTTACATTATTATATATTTTCTGAAGGATATGGAGTCTGAAACTCAAATTGCCTGCCATTATTTAGTATTATTTAGTGACTTCAATCCTCAATGATTTGCCAGAAAACCACACATTTTATGAAGAACAACCCAAAAATAAGAGACAAAAATCTGGAGATTCTGTGAAAATCTAGATAGTTGAGTGGTAGCATATGGAGAGAGGATGGAATGCCATTTTACTGACTGATACCTACTGGATAGGTAGCTTTTGAACCACAGAAGGCTGGTTTGAGAGAGACCTAATGAGGACATTTGAAGTAGAAGTTTGCTGTAACAAACTGTGTCGAAGATTTTAGGCAAGTCTAGAAATAAGGAGGAGACTAGTTTGCCATTACCTCTAGTTTTATTTACAGTACCTATACTGGTTAGATGTGCAGTGTTAGTACTATGGGAAGGATGTCAGCCATGTTGTGTGGGGGGACAGGAGCTCTTCCTGCAGGAGATAGTCTAGTAATTGTTTTTGAATATGTTTCAATTGTTTTGGAGAGGGGAGATAAGATTTCTATAGGTCTAAAAATAGTAATGTCTATTAAATTTCCTCCTTTGTGCAGAGGGATGCATGATTGTTCCAGAGAGAGGGAATGTGGGATTCCTGGATTAACCTATTTATAAGGATTGAGACAGGATAGGCAATACTATCAGCTGCTATTTTAAGGTATTCCCTTAGAAATTTCTGTCAGCTGAAGCAGAGCTTGGTTTGAGTTTGTTTAAGAGCAGTTTTATATAGGATGTGGGTATAAGTCTGAAGGTGTAAGTGGATTTGTTGACATGTGGCTGCTGGACAGCGTTAGGATTAGATGTTGGGGAATCCTTGGTTAGAGATGCTATATTATCTGTGAAATAAGACTTGAACTGCATTGCGGTTTCAAGTGATGAGTTATTGCAGAGGGGCTAGGGTTGTATTTAAGGCCAGGATGCTAGATTTCTTTAATGGGTGTTTAAAAATGTTTAGGGCTTTTCAGCTATTAGTTTGAAAGTTATTATGGTATAGTGTTTTTGTCTTTATGAATTTGCTTTTTTAAGTGTGATTATAAAGCATTCTGAAGTTTTCAAGATGCTGTGCTGTTTTATACTTTTCTATTCTTTCCATGCTTTTTTTCTATCCTGCATTAGCGTTATACCTTTTTTGGATAGCTAAATTGTTTCCAGTCTGTTCCTTTTAGGAGGTGCAAGGCTATTTAGGATATTCAAGAAAGTTGTACTAAATTAATTTATATCGTCATCTAAGGAGAGACCTTTAAGGAAGTTCCAGTTAATAGATAACATCGTAGTAATGGACATTGCTGGGTTAAACATAGAAAAGTTGCATGTTGTGTTATAAATATGCTGTTTAACTGGATGTGTGAGATGTCTGGTTGTATAGATTGGGAGATGATCACTGAGAGAATCTGACATTGTACCTGTGGTGGAGAATTTTGTAGGGTCTAGTACTAGGATCCAGTAAGCACGGAACTTCATTTCTTGCTATAATGTGTGGGGTAATACTTAGTTGTGTAAAACCAAATAAGTTCATGATAGATGTAGGGGAGTTAGAGTTTATGTCCAACCAGCTGACATCCACATCACCTAGTAGTATTATTTCTTGTGAAATTGTTACGGATATCCACTGTAGCATATATCCCGGTATAGCTGTATTGTCACCAGAAGGGATGTAAAGAACAGTAATGCATATTTGTTTATAATTGTTTAATTTCAGGAAAGTTGTAAGAATCTCTGTTGAAGTGAATTTTGGTATTGATTTGTTGTAAAGGAAAATATGGTAGTGGTTGGGAAATATTAAAGCAATACCACCATCTTTCCTCTTTATAGAGTCGTTACACATAATATTATAGCCAAGAGGTGTAATTTCCAAGTCATTTATACTGGGTCTGAGCTAAGTTTCTGTTAGGGTGAGAATATCCTGCTTATGTTGGGTAATTCAGCCATGTGGTTGAGGAATTTTATTTCTTATACTTCTAACATTTATGGAAGCAAAAGTTTGATTACAGAGACTGGGGAGTAATCACTGTAGGGTCAGAGGGTTGTGTGGAAGAGAATTGTCTTGATGTTCATTGTGATACCTGGGACAGGATTAGGGTAAATGTCTCTCCTCGAAAGATTTTAGTATATTGGGGAATTATTGACCTTTAATGTGGAGCTTTTCTCCCCACCCCTCATCTGAAAAATTATTTTATGCCAATTAGACTTACCCAGTCAACAAAAACAGATAGATAGATAGATAGATAGATAGATAGATAGATAGATAGATAGATAGATAGATCATTACAAATAAAGTAAATATCCCAAAAAATAAATAAATAAAACTAAAAGTATCTTGTAAGATGAAGTTATGTCAGGGTGGAGGACGGATGAGCTGGTAAATTATATGCTGCTAGCCCATCCTAAAGTCCCTGTATTATGGGGACATCATTTAGTTAATTAGTCAGTTAATTCGTTAGTTAGTTTGTTTGTCAGCTATTTAGTTAGTTTGTCAGTCAGTTAATTAGTTATTTAGTCTGCTAGTTAGTTAGTTAGTTAGTTATTTAGTTAGTCAGTCAGTCAGTCAGTCAGTCAGTCAGTCAGTCAGTTAGTTAGTTATTTAGTTAGTCAGTCAGTCAGTCAGTCAGTCAGTCAGTCAGTCAGTCAGTTAGTTAGTTATTTAGTTAGTCAGTCAGTCAGTTAGTTAGTCAGTCAGTCAGTCAGTCAGTCAGTCAGTCAGTTAGTTAGTTATTTAGTTAGTCAGTCAGTCAGTCAGTCAGTCAGTTAGTCAGTCAGTCAGTCAGTTAGTTATTTAGTTAGTCAGTCAGTCAGTCAGTTAGTTAGTCAGTCAGTCAGTCAGTCAGTCAGTTAGTTATTTAGTTAGTCAGCTAGTTAGTTAGTTAGTTAGTCAGTCAGTCAGTCAGTCAGTCAGTCAGGCAGTATGTCAGTCAGTCAGTTAGTCAGTCAGTCAGTCAGTCAGTCAGTCAGTCAGTCAGTCAGTTAGTTAGTTAGTTAGTTAGTTAGTTAGTTAGTTAGTTAGTGTATTCAACACTGACTTCACTGATCTTTTTCTATGCTTAGCCTGGGGAGTATAAAGAAAGTAAGAATAAAAATAAATATAATACATGCTGTTGAATATGTAAGGACATTATATTACAGAGAGAGAGAGAGACTGAGACAAAAGACTTAAAAGTATACCACTATGAGATCTCATGAAAATGACCGAGAAGCCCACCTTAATAAAATACAGGAAATTCTGTAGTTTTGTATGAGTTATCAGAGTATGTGTCATTGCAAAATCACTTAAACAAAAACCTCAATTTAGACCCACACTCACTGAAAAGAAATGTTGGATGAAGCTTACGCATTTCGGTTAAAAAAAGTGAAACAGAATAGTTACAACATCACCATAATTCATATTAAAGTCTGGTATTACTTTCAGAGAGGCTACATAAAGTTGTTAATGAGATTATGGTGTACCTGGTTCTCATTGTTTCATTACAATGGCAATGAAGTCGACATAACTAGCTGTACCTCATGATCAAAGAATGGATGCAGTATAAACTATTTTATACAAAGAATGGATGCAGTATAAACTATTTTATACAAAGAATGGATGCAGTATAAACTATTTTATACAAAGAATGGATGCAGTATAAACTATTTTATGCAAAATACTGACACTAACACTGATATTACTACATTATGCATTTTGTTACACTTAATTTTAATTAACAATTGCTTTCTGCCATATATGTTAGAATTCAATCTTATGTTCGCCAACTCGTTATCTGTAATCGACTGTCACTCTGTAATAACCGTTGTATTCACACTGTAACTTCTTAGAGCTTTTCTCCCCAGGACTCCGCTGAAAATGGGCGCCTACTTTCCAGTCGGATTTATCTTGGTTAAATAAATATTAAATAAATAAAATAAACAATGTTTTCATTCTTGAAAATATCTTTTATTTTCAAGAAAATTGGATCAAGCACATTCTTCTGTGTTGTAACGGAAATTAATTCATTTCAGTAATCTTTTTTATAAAGAAGACTTTATATGCACTCTATTTTATTCAAGAGATGTTTCTTCTCTAAAGTATACACAACATAAAGTATATTTATTTCAGAAATATATTAATGCTTCAAAGGATTTTTCAAGCTAGCATTTAAAATAAAGTGGCATGAAGTTGGACTTTTTAATGATATGAATATTAATAAATGGGTACAGTGAAGTTAAAAGGAATGCATTACACCAAAGCTTGTATGCATCACAATATATAAAACAAAATATTTAAATTCACATTACTGTTTTGGACATCTATGTTTTCTACTAGAGAAAATAAATATGTTAGAAGAGGATTGCTGTTAAACATAGGTTCATAGATGGGTACTAGGCTATCGGCCCAAGGGCCTACGTAAGCCTAGCCAACAAGGTTCCCTGTCTTACGCCACCCAAGAAAGTTATTTTTTATACTTACACATTATTAAAACAATGAGTAATAAGGTCACACAGGAAAACCAATTGGTTAAAAATAAAAAAGAAAAATCTAGCAAAGCAAGATTTTCCACTGTGTGATACCTTAAACCTCTTGTATCAGAGACAGCATGGGGTATATGCAAATTATCCTTTAAGGATATCAGGTGTTTCAGCTAATTGGCAGTACTGAACACCTATGACTTCTTTTACTTTTAAGTCTATTTATGACCAACAAAGCCAAACCTCTCCAGCTGTGGACATGCATGTTTCTGCCTTCTTACAGCATCATCAGCCCAACATAAGAGAAATGTTTGACTTTTCAAAACACAGGGTTGTCATACCCAACTGATATCCATAAACATAAGTGTCTACGAAATATTACAACCAACAAACTAAAACAATGAGTAATAAGGTCACACAGGAAAACCAATTGGTTAAAAAACACAAAAAGAAAAATCTAGCAAAGCTAGACTTTCCACTGTGTGATAACTTAAACCTCTTGTATCAGAGGCAGCATGGGATATATGCAAATTACCCTTTAACAATATCAGATGTTTCAGCTAAATGGCAATACTGAATGTCCATGACTTTTTCTTTTGCTTTCACTTTTAAGTCTATTTATGGGCAGTTTCAGGCCAATAATGTCAAACGTTGGAAGTTATAAAAATTTACTTATTCAGAGGTAGATGGCATTAAAGAAAAAACTGAGAGAGAAAGAGGGATTTGTTCACTTCATATGTCAGTAAAAAGGAAAGATATATAAGCTTCATATTTCAATAAAAGCAGAATGAAAAAAAAATAAACAAAACAATTATACTCTAGACAAAGTAAAGTATTAAGTCATTTACACATACTGAAAAATTGTCTCTGGAAGCCATAAATTGGTCTGCATGCAGACAGACAATAGAAATATGACTGCTGAAACCTACAAAATTGCACTTTATAAGCACTTACACGAGTGCATGGATCGTGCTATCCCTAACAGAACCAAGATGCTATCCTCCAAAAAAAGCAAGCCAATCTGGTGGTCCCCTGCCATAAACAAACTCTACAACAGAAGAAAGAAACTGTTGCAAAAAGAGTAAAATCCCATGACTGGAGGAACTCCCTGGTCAGCCTCAGTAAGAAGCTGAGATCCCTCATAAAATCCTCCAAAGCTAGTTACAAAAACAAAATTGCCACTGATTCTAAAGACAGCCATAAAGCATTCTATAGCTATATCTAGAATATCAATGGCAATACTCAGACCTGCTATGAGTTACAGCACAATGGCACTAAATATACAGAACCAACTGATATTGCCAACATCCTGGCAGATAGGTTCAGTGCTAACTCTACCCCCCTCTCACCCCCTAAATGGTCCATCTCTATACTGGAAGAATGCGAAGTTCCTGTAATCACAGCTGCACAGGTAAAAACCACACTCTCCAAAGCCAAGAACACAGCATCCATGCGACCTGACAACATCCAAGGCTGCGTTTTACATGAACTACAGAATGAACTGGCACCTCATCTAAGCACCATGTTC
The DNA here is from genome assembly GCF_019279795.1 of Protopterus annectens. Lineage (NCBI taxonomy): Eukaryota > Metazoa > Chordata > Ceratodontiformes > Protopteridae > Protopterus > Protopterus annectens. The sequence continues at coordinate 1,493,907,234 of NC_056726.1, forward strand.
AATCAATGCCTCACCTCAGGCTTTGTGCCCACTGAATGGTGCACAGCGACGGTTATCCCACTCCACAAAGGGGGTGCCACCACGGACCCCAGGAACTACCGCCCAATTAGCCTAATGAGCCTGGTCTACAAGGCCATGGAACGTATCATCATGGAACTTAAAAAGAAAGACAGTGGTAATCTCCAAACTCTGGACCCTACCCAGTTCGGGTTTGTAAAAGACTTCTTTGAAGCAGTCACCAAAGCCGTAGACGAGGGTAAGGTGGTTCACACAGCCTATCTAGATCTCGCCAAGGCTTTTGAAACCACCCCCCACTCTAGAGTTATAGATAAATTCACTAAACTAGGTATAAATCCCTATGTCACAAGATGGGTAGCCAACTGGCTCACTGGCAGAACCCACACTGTGAAAGTAGCAGACTCCAAATCCAACTTCAGACCAGTGACAAGTGGAGTACCACAGGGTTCAGTCCTGGGTCCTCTCCTGTTTGGTATCTATTTTTCTGAAGTACAGGCTAACACAGAATGTCTTTGGCTAACAAAGTTCGCAGATGACTGCAAACTAGGAGCCAAAACTGAAACTCCTAATGATGTGGACATCCTACAAAAGGGCCTCACTGAGACAGATGCCTGGTGTCAAAGCCATGGTCTCAAGCTCAATGCCAAAAAGTGTATTGTCATCCCCTTTGGTAAAAACTCTGTACCCATAAGCTGCCACATAGGTGGTAGTCTACTTAACACCGAAAGTATGATAAGAGACCTTGGGACACAGGTGGACAGTAGTCTCTCCTTTGATAATCACATTGCCACATTTCTCAGGAAATCCTTCTACTTGGCACACCTCATCACAAAAGGTTTCTCATCCAGGAAAAAAGAGGTCATTGTTCCCTTCTACTCATCACTCATTAGACACATTATAGAGTACAATGCCCCTTTTGGTATGTACCTCACAAGACATCTACAACAACTGGAAAGGCCACAGAAATACCTCACAAAGAGGATTACTGGCCTCAAACAGATGCCCTACGCAGACCGTCTAAAAAACTCCAGCTTTACTCTGTCACATATCTACTACTCAGAGATGATCTCTGCCTGACATACAAAGCTATGTCAAACCCAGAGCTGTTGGACATGCTTCACTTAAAGAAATCCCAGTCCCTCAGAGCTACTAGCTCTAGGGACCTAAACCTTGTCAACAAACACCTTCCTCGCAAGTATGGCAAGTGCCACAGCCCATAACTCCAAAATAAATTAAAAAAAAAACAAGGCCAGCACTGTATTGTGTTGCCAAGAATCTATTTAATTATGTAAACACCATAATACTACTATGGGTAAGAACCCCTAGAAATACACCAAAAAAACAAGCAAACTGGTTTCGGCTATCCCAGCCTTCTTCAGTGCAAATACAAAAATGATGAATTGAGGCAGAGCAAAGATTATTTATAGACATTAGTTAATTGTTAAACAGCATCCAATTAATTGTTATAAATGCTCATTCAATCCAGGGCTAAAAAGCCCACCCAATTTACTTATCCATTTCTTCTCCTTAGCATTTAGTATCAAGTGCCAACCACCTTTAGATGTCCTGTCCCCAATAATCCTGTCAATAACTGTAAAGTAAAAAGAAACAATAGGGTGCATGAGTGTATGTTTGTATAATGCACTAGCCAATTTGTGATTCCTGACTGCTCCTGTGTTCAGAGATCCTAATTCTAAGTGTTCTGGATGTCTGACCCACATAGAAGGCTGAGCAAGAGCAATAAACAAGGTATATAACCCAGTCCGAACCACAATTGGCTAAAAACATAATCTCAAATACCTGGGCTGTGTTTTTACTGGTAAATTGTTTTGTTTTCAGGACTCTAGGGCAATGTGTACAATGACCACATGGATAGGTCCCAAATAGCTTTTCCCCTGTCAGTGTATGTTGTTGAGCTGAATCCAAAAAAATGGAATGATATTTATAATGACTCAAATGGGAACCTAAAGTTTTTCCCCGATGAAAAGAGAAGTAACATCTGTCCACAATAACTGAAGTCAATTTATTGTCAGCCAACAAAATGTTCCAGTATTTCTGCACTATATTCATAAGTGCCCCTGTGCTGCGGACCATATGTGATGAGCATCCTCAAAATGTTTTGGTCTGCTGTTGTTTTAGTTTTACATTGTAAACGATTGTCCCTAACTTGTGTAGTGGCCCACCTACTGGCCATGGCGACGTTCCCTGATTTATAACCTCTGTTCCGAAATCTACAGATAAAATCCTCTTTGTATTTATTAAAAGTAATATTATCTGGACATATGCGTCTGACCCTTAAGAACTGAGATTTGGGGATGTTACATATTACATGTTGCGGGAGGAGGCTGATGGCATGGAGTAAGGAATTATATTGGGGGCATTTCCTGTAAATTTGTATACTTAAAGTGTTATACACATTTCTTGAGATGGTCACATCCAAGAATGTTATTTCCTACAAATGGAAATTGACCTTGAACTCAATCCCCGACTTATTCTGATTAAGATATTTTACAAGCTCCAAAAGATAAGCCACATCAGCCCTCCACACCATCCAACAATCGTCCAGGTACCACCTCCAAATGTCCATTTCCCCCAGATAGATGTTATGGTTGGGATCATAAATTAATTCAGCCTCTAGATAAGGCATCAACAAATCGGCATAAATGGGGGCAAATGATGCCCCCATTGCTGTGCCCTGTAACTGCTAATAACTTTGCCCATGAAAGTGAAATACATTCTTCGTAAGGACATGTTCAACCAAACATACCAAGAATGCATTGAACCCAGGATGATACAAGGCACTTTTATCAAGGCAAAATTGTAGGGCTGATAATCCTGCCCAATGGGGAATATTGTTATATAACACAGTGACGTCTAATGTGCATAAAAGCCAGTTGGATTCCAACTGCATATTGGACACAATCTCCAAAAATTGCGAGGTATCTTGGATGTGTGATCTGACCCATCCCAAAAGCAGTTTCAAGTATAGGGTCAGATATTCAGATAATGGTTCAGTCAAACTACCCCTGCCTGAGACTATAGGTCTCCCTTGCGGGCACTGGGGATCTTTATGTATCTTCAGAAGAAGTATATATATATATTGTGGTCTGGGATCTTTCACTGTAAGATGATATACATCTGATTATGTAATAATGCCTTCCTGTTTGGCTTCAAATAGAAACCTTTCAATCTCAACTTTAAATTTAGCTGTAGGGTCCAATGGCATAGACATATAATATCTGGCATCCCTAAGCTGTCTTAGTGCCTCCTGATAATAACTATCCCAGTCCATTACCACTACTGTCCCTCCTTTATCTGCTGGTAAAATTACCAGATTTTTATTATTTTTTTAACTCCAACAGAGCCGACTGTTCGATCCTTGAAAGGTTATGTTGGAGAATATCATATTCATGGGTGTTACAATGCAGATCTTTAAGAACGCTTGATTGAAAGAACGACACTTGATTCGACATAGGTGGCATAAACATGGACTTGTGAAATTTGAATGAAGTGGTATTGGTAATATCAGGTCCAAAATCAAAATGCAATTTAAAATTAATCAGTCTACAAAAAGAAGTAACATCAGTGGCCATTGAATCTTCAGTCACAAAGAAACCAAGAACATAATTAAGGCCTTTGTTAAGAAGCGATATTTGTGCTCAGACAGCATCACAGAGGAAATGTTATGTATATTGTTACATACTTTTAACATCTGGTCATGACTTTGAGGATGTCCTCTAGAGTGTTTTGTGTGCCTATGTTTACTCCCCACTCTCCTGCTCCTGGCCCTAAAGGGTGGTTGGTGCTATGTCTTTTGGGTATTGGTGACTCAAGGGAGTGGTTACCATCCACATCAGTGGCAGAAGAAGAATCATCTCCTGAAGTAAAACTAACAGAATTTTTAATTTTCTTCAGAATAGATTTGGACCGTTTGCGTTTGGAAATATTTGTTCTATTCAGAGTTCCCCCCACTCTAGGACTCTTACATGGCATAACGGGTTGACCTTTCTCATAATCCCCTATATCCCATTGGAGTTTTTTCATTTTTTTATCTTTGAGCTGTTGTTCCAAAGATAGCAGATTGGAGCTCAACACATCAAGACATTCCCTATAAATTGGTAAGGTCTCATGTATCTTAATTTCTTGACAAATATTTTCCACACCTTCGATCTCATTATCAACAGTCTGTTCATAATAGGACGTGAGAGCATCCACGAAACCCATGGATTTCTCTGTTGAATTTGTGCCTATTCATCTAATAATATATCATCAGCCTGGTTAACCAGGGGTTGCAACCTTACCCTTAAACCTCAAGGGGTAATGCCTTTGGCCTGGTAAGCCTTGAATAATTTCAAGTGCCTGACGTTAGTTCTAAGCCCTTTCATCTGCTTTGTAAGTTTTTGAAATGCCAACTTGCATTGACATACAGGGTTATTCATGCTTTGTTCAAAGTGCCCCAGACTGGTAACACCTAGTCCAAAGACTTGTAAGTCATCTTTGTCAGACGATAGTCCCTTAATGATGGTAGCAAAATCAATGTTGGACCCCTATACTGATTGTGCAAGAATGTTGATAATAATAATGTTAGTCCTAGATGAACAAATGGATAAATGGAAACCATCTCAGTCCAACTAAAGATACACCAATATGATAATAAACAATAGCCCAAAGTATTAAACTGGTTATATAAATAGTTTTGAAATATCACTACAAGATTCCAACTGAATTTTCATGGACAAAAACCACAAAATGGCTGTTGATCAAAAGAGCCAACGACACTCATATAAAAAAATATAACAAACTGGACCTAAGAGCAATGAATTCTCATCAAATCAATCAATTCTAAAACAAAAATCATACTGCTAGAGGGACCATAATAGCCATCCCATACAATTCCAAAAAATAGGAATGCTGCATCCCCCACAACAGTTAGTCTTCATAGTTCACCCATGCTTAATATGTATAGTAAAAAACTTGCTCCAAACGGGGACTAATAGTAGTCTTGGTGTGTATATCTTTCAGATATAGCCAATCTAGTGTTGAACACACCAAACTACATTCCCCAATGTAGAACCATGTCCTTTAATGTCTATATTGACCAAATGAAATATGTTGCAAAAGCTGTGCTAAAATTTACATCAGCTTAAGGGCCCATAAAAGCCATCCCCTAGACAACATTGGTATCACAAATGTTGATATAAAGCCATCAAGGATGCTATGTCCCCTATGGTATAATGAATCAGAATACCTTAGTTCAATTATAGGTCTGATTCCTTATTACAAATCTGTCTGAATTGGTTGTGTTGGAAATGCGATTGCTCAAGTCACATATGATCCTTCAATTTATTGATCAAAAAACGACCATGTGCGTTTCAGCACCGAAAATGCATCATATAACTACCCTGATATTGATATAGTAATGGCTATCCAGAATTACATATAGAACCCGGTACTATTCATACCAATTGATCAACTTAGACATCTGGCCACTTAATAATGAGTAAGAATGCCTCCAGAAAACCTTGTAGCCTTGTGTCTACAATATTGCTCTATTCATATGTATGCAGACAATAAACGCATAATCACCACATACATCAATTCCACTTTTGCAAATAATAATAAAACAGATCAATATTGTTTATAAACACAAAACAAATAAATGGTATTGCCTGCAGCATGTCCTTATATCCAAAAATCTTGAGCTTTGGGATACAGCCCCACCCCAAACCACAATCATGCTCTGAATGGGATTTGGTAGGCCCAACAAACAATCAAAAGATGCTGACGCTGATACATGTCTTGATAATATACGGTACCCCTTCCATTAGTTGCAGAAAAGATCCATGGATCAATGATCAGTACATAATTACCTCACCACATGCATTAATTACGCTTTGGCGAATAGTGACAAAACAAATCAATATTGTTTTGAACACAAAACGAGTCGCTGTTAGTGGCCACAGTATATCTTTATTTATTTATTTATTTATTTATTTTACATTTGTTGACAGGGCTAGTCTAACTGGATATATGTCCATTTTCAGTAGAGACCCGGGGAGATAAGCTCCAAGACATGGTCCAATACAATAATACAAGTACAAACAAATAAAAAATAAGAAATAAAATCTAATGTTCTAGTAAAAATAGCAATTTTCCTAGTACAGAAAAAAATACATCAACAATGGTAACGTATTACAGCATAGAGGTTGTAACAGGATGTAGCACTGAGGTAAAAAGTCACAAACAGTGCAAATTGAAAGAACTGAGACAACAATGCAGGTTAAGTCAGAGGTAGATAAAAGGAAATAATCATAGTAAAAAGAAAAAAAAGTGAATCATCAGCAATTGCAACATGTGAATTACAGTAGAAAGGTTAAGCAGGATCTAACTATAATATAGTGCTATTATTAAGTATAGAGACATAGTATAGGTTAAATCAGAAGTAAAAAAAAAGGGAGTTAGATGTGTAGTATTGTAGCAAAGGATTTGCTTAAGAATAGGTATATAAAGAGGATAGACATAATGAAAAAGGTAGATCAGAAAAATATAATAAGATGGGAAATGTAGTAGAGGATAGTAAGCACTGGATAGGTAAGTCAAGTTAGTAGAGGTAGATGACTAGTCTGATCTGGAGCAGGGGCATAGCCCGTAAGTTTTGAGGAGAAGTTTAATTCTGTTTTTAAAGAGAGATAGAGAGGTGAGTGAGGAGAGGTCATTAGGGAGAAGATTCCAGGATTTACCTACAGTATTAGAGAAGAGAGAATCCCCAGCTCTGTTATTAGGTTTTGAGGTGTGGATAAGAAGTTTGTGAGATGATCGTAAGGACTTTAGGTTTTTATAGGGGGTGATGAGGTTAGATAAACTTGGAGTATTAGAAGGTCTGTATAGGATGTTGTGGGCAATGGTTAGTTGGTGAAATTGAATCTGATGTTGTAGGTCTAACCATCCTAGCTGTTTTAAATTTATACAATGATGGGTTCGGAATGGGTTGCTTGTAGCAAATCGTGCAATGTTATTATAGGACATTTCCAATTTGCTGAGGTCATTCTTGGAGAGATTAGAAAAGATGGGAGAGGCATAAAGGAGTGTAGAGATCAAATGGGTGTGGACGATCCTAGTTTTAGCAGTAGGGGAAAGGAATGGTTTATCCCTATAGAGACTGCCAATTTTTTATTGACAGTCTTTGTGGTATTATTGATGTGGATGTTGAAGTTCAGATTATTGTCGATGGTGACACCTAGTAGTTTGGTGGTAGAGTCAGAAGATATTATAGTACCACTGATAGATGTCACTGAGAATTGAAGAGGAGAGGACTTCAGAGTAGGAGTGAAGAGGAGGAGTTTGGTTTTCTTTGGGTTCAAAAGAAGGCAATGCTGAGTGAGCCATTGTTCAACTATGTTAAATACTTTTTGGGTGAGAGCATGAAGTTCATGGGAGGATGTAGCTGAACATAATAGTGTGGAGTCATCAGCATATTGTATACACATGGCTTGTGGGATAGCTAGATGAAGGTCATTAATAAATATGGAGAAAAGAAGGGGTCCAAGTATGGAACCCTGAGGGACACCTAAGGTAATCGGTAAATGGGAGGATAAAGTATTATGCCAAAGTACTGCTTGTTGTCGTTTGTCAAGGTAGGATTGGAACCATTTTATGGAAAGTGGGTCTAATGACAGAGATTTTAGGATGTTTATGAGAATCTGGCGGTTTACCATGTCAAATGCTTTAGACAGGTCAATAAATAGAGCAGAAGAAAGATTATTCAGGTTTCACTGTTTGTTAATGTAGTCAGTAATGGACAGGAGGGCAGTGGTAGTGCTGTGTGATGGTCTGAAACCATGTTGACAGTTGGAAAGTAAATTGTTTTCAATTAAATGGTGAAGAAGTTGTTTATGGATACATTTCTCCATGATTTTAGCTAGGGGAGAAAGTAGGGCAATGGGGTGATAGATATTTCTGTGGACTATCCACCTTTATGTAGGGGGATAATATGGGAGATTTTCCATAAGGTGGGGATGTAACCTGTTGACCAGTATGGAAATAGGATAGGTTATGACATTGGATGATAGCTGTAGATATTCAGAAGGTAGTAGGTCTGCAGAAGGAGAGGTTTCAGTTTCTTCAAAATGGTTTGAATAAATGTGGTAGAGACAGGTTTGAGATGAAAGGGGGGTGGTGTTGAGGAGTGTGAAGGTAATGTGAAGGTATTCGATGATATTTGACTAGCTAGTGTTTGGATAGCATCTGTAAAGAAGGGATTGAAGGTATTAGCTGTATGGATGGGATTTTTCTAGTCTGTATTTTGAGGGTTTGGTGCAGTGGATTGACCTGGGTGGAGTAATTGCTTAATGCTGGCCCAGAATTTCTGTGGGTTGTTGTGATTAGGTTATTGATATTGAACGAAGTATTTTTGTTTGTCAGAAAATATGGCCTTTTTAGTGTCATTTCTTAGCTGTCTAAAGGTTAGTTGGTCAGCAGTGTTTGTTGTCATTCTCCATTTGGCCCAATATTTATTTCTGATGTGAATTTTGTGTTTGGTTTCATTAGAAAGCCACGGGGCAGACTTGGTCTTAATTCTGATAGTTCTGGAAGGAGCATGATGGTTAAGAATGGCAAGAAAGGTAGAATTAAAGAAATTAATGGCTTCATCTAGAGGCAGTTGTTTTAAGGGAGCCCAATTGCATGTTCTTAGTTCCATTTGGAATAGATCAGGGTTAAATTTCTTTTTGGATCTAATATGTCTAATAGAGGTTGGGGAGGAGGTGTTAGCTTTATATCTGATGATGCAGGTAAGTGAGTGGTCACTGATATCATCAGGGAGAGTTCCAGAATCATAGTAGAGAGTATGACTGTTTGTGAGAATCCAGTCTAATATGCTTGCTTTCTTGTTAGCTTTATTTATTCTGGTGGGGGAGGTAATTGTTTTAGAGAAACCATATAGGTTTATGTGTGTGGTAGGAAGGCTACTACTATAGGAATTCCAGTCTAAATTGATGTCACCTAGGATAATGGTTTCTTGAGGCAGGTGTTGGGATAGCCAGCAGAGGATATTTTCCAAGGTGGCTGTGTTATTTCTGGGGGGCAGATACATGCAGATGATATAGATTGATTTAGCTTTGTACAGTTCAAGTTTAGAGATGAGAATCTCAGCATTGGAGTCATGAGGTAGATTACAGTTGTAAGTGGTTAATTGAAAGCCAGATTTAAATAGAATAACCACCCCAGCACCTTTCTTAGCTACTCTGTCAAGTCTTAGGATATTATATCCAGGTGGGATAATTTCATTGTCTTTGATTACAGGTATTAGCCATGCTTCAGTTAGGCAGATATTGTCAAAGGAGTACACTTCTAGAAGAGCATGGAGTTGAGTCACTTTGCTGTTAATGCTACGTATGTTAAGATGTGCTAGTAGGAGACAGTTAGAAGGTCTTGCAAGGGGAGAATAGATAGATTGAATATAGTTTTGAGGAGTGATAGGGGTTACAGTTGGGCCAGGTTTAGGATGAATATCACCGTCCTTTACTGTGAGGAGTTGTAGTAGATAGCTTGGATTAGGGAATTTGCTGTAGAGAAGTAACACTCTTTTGAAATATTGTGTATTATATTTCATGTGTAGTGTTCTATGATACTTTGAAAGTAGGTAGCTAGGTGACCATGTTATGTTTGCATGGTTATGCAGGTGTGATAAGGCTTGAGAGTTGGTTTGTTTGTTGTGGTAATTAGTGTCTGGATATATTGGGTGCTCATATGAGGATAGTAAATATACAAAGGTTAGTAGTAGTAGTGGTAAGAGAGTGAAGTAGAATCGGATTTGAAGAGGGATAGTTAAATAAGCCATTGTGAAGGAAATAGTGTATTGTTGTATATTTGTGGGGATGGAAGTATATAAGGTGGGAGTGTGTAAAGATAGGAGGGAGTGGTGAGTAAGAAGAGGAGTGGTTAGAGATGGGCGATGCAATAGAAGTTGGCCAATGGGATATGTGAAGTAGGTAGTGGGAAGAGGAAGAGGTGTGGTTAGAAAGTATAAGAGTAGGACCCCTGGGGGTGTGTGGGAATTGGGGGTAGGGAGCAGGTAGACACAGACAGTGGAGCAGTTGTAGGTGAAACAATTAGCAGGACTGATTTGTGAAGGCAAGTTTTAAAAGTCAGATGTGGTAAAGGTCAGTGAGAAGTGATCCTAGGAAAGGTAGTAATAGACTAAGTAGTAGTAAAAAAAAGTAAGGTGTGAGAACAAGAATAGTAATGCAGGTACAATAGGAGAAAAAAGGGTAAGAGGCTGTCTAATACGAGGATGAAAAGGGGAAGAAATCTGGGTAAGGGTGCCACCTAGTGGACAGGCCTAAAAGTGCAGGCAGATGTATGATGGAGTTAGAAGAAATAAACCAGTGAAAGGTGGGAGATTTAGTCGGAGAGGGATTCAAAGAGGATGGGAGAGAGAGAGAGAGAGATTTATGTATAGAATGGGGGTGGGGGGTACTCTGCTGGAAGCTGCTGGCTGCCCAAGCTCAAGACGTAACTCACCACCTGTAGCAGTGGTACACTAGTTGAAAGACAATTCAGGCAGGAAATTATATAGTACACATACTTTTCCTGTATCCTTGATATAGGAATTGTAAGGCAGATGGTCTGTGAGGTGTAACGCGGTAGTTGTAGGGTTTCCTTTAGTTTCTGACAGGTTAGTGCTGGAAGCATGGGTTAAGCAGGGTAACTTAAGGAGGTAAGAGAGACAAGGTAGTTAAAGAAACAGGAGTTAGCACAAAGCAAGATTTAGAGTGGGTATAATAATTAATCAATTACCAATACCTATATGTAGACAGCAAATATACAGTACAATAATCCTTGTAGTGCAGGTACAACTAGTCGTTCTCAGAGGCAGAGTGTAATCATAGCAGTTACACAAATCTTAACAATTAGTCATTCACAGAGCATCTAGTCATTCACAGAAGCAGATATGTAATTGAAGCAGTTACACAAATCTTAACAATTAGCCATTCACAGAGCAGATATATAAAGAAATAGAATTAACACTGAAAGTCTACCCTGGTAGCAGTAGATGTGATCACATAGTTAACCATTACATAAATGCTGTAGGGTAGAAACACAGAAGAAACACTTTTTGCATGAGATTATATGCCCCTAGATATTAGCAGGAACCAGAGGATAATCATAAAAAAATGTTCCTACCTATTTAAAAGCAACGGAAGTCATCCATCATTCAATAATCACTAAAAAGGACTATGCTGGGTAAGGACAGGCTTAGATCGACTGTAAAATAGCACAGTAACAGCTTAACAGAAAGAGAGTGAAAGAAATTAGGCTTCAGAGAAAATGCTTAGGAGGCACCATTTTTAAGCCATTTCACAGCATCTGAAAATATAGGTAGTGTGATTATGCTCTGATCTGCCTGAGAATAAGGAGAAAAATAAAAAAACTTGCCATAGTCGGCTTGGTTTAAAGCCAGAGGCAGTCTGTGCCATTGTCGGCTTGTTACAGAAGCCAGCGGCAGTCTGTGCAGTTAACGGCTTGTTTAAATAAAGCCTGAGGCAGTCTGTGCCGATGTCGGCATCTTAATACAGGCAGGTATTCTTGGGAAACCTTAGTAATTGTCTAGTTAGCAGGTAATTACAACTGGTCAAGTAAAGCTAGCTTACTGTTTTGATTTAGAAAAGGTCAGGGGCAGTCTGTGCTGTTGTCGGCATGGTACCTAGCTAGAGGCAGACTTGAATGCCTAAGAAAATTACCGATAAGCAGGTAAAATGCAGCTAGACAGGTAAAGCTATGTCCAAAAAATCTTGAATTAGAATCCAGCCTCTCTCTGAACTGCAGTCATAGTCTGAATGAGATTTGGTAGCCCCAACAAACAATCAAAAGTCGCTGATACACGTTTTGATAAAATATAAAACCCCTTTCATTGATTCCAATAAAGAGCCACAAGCGCCCAAGGATCAATGCTCAATACATAATTTATGCCTGCAACAGATGTCCGACCCACATTATTTGATATAAATCCACAACTATAAGAGTGTTCTAAACTTCAATATTTGGGCATACTGTTACACGAAATAAACATTTTTAAATCATAATCCTCATGTTCAAACAATGTACTGACTCATAAGACATATGGACAAACAAGAAAATCCCCCAGTCTCATAAATGTATGCCAGAAATCCATAATCACAAAACCCCATTTGAACCAACAATGATAAGTCAAGCACCCGATGCTTCAAATGCGACAGATGCAAACAAAAAATTCTCAAATGAGACAGGATCGTTTGCTTCACATAAATTTAGTGGTGATGAAGAGTAGAAAAATGGAAACGAAAGTATACGCAGCTCCACCACGATGTAAACGGCAACCACAACCGATGCTAACAGACCTAAACCTTGTCACCACAATAAGCAGAACATGCTGGGGGGATAGATTCCTGTCCCAGAGACTTCCCATACTCTGGAACAAACTACCTGTCTATATCAAACAAAGCTCCTCATTAGCACTCTTCAAGAAAAATCTTGATGATTGGATGGGAAATGCAAATTCACCCCGGGGATCACCTCTGGGGCTCTGCTCGACAGGGGCACAGGAAAATAATTTTCTTGAGTGGTGAAAGCCAGGGAACCATTTGGCTAGGCTTCAATAGGCCCTAGGGCCAATAGCTTAGTACCTATCTATGAACCTATAAGAACTAGATTTTGTAGAGAACAGCAATGCAGCTTTTTTCATAGAAATTCTCTTGTTATTCTGGTTTCTAAGTTTGCACTGGCACTAATTCCTTTATTTTGAAAGATTCTTTGTTTCTTCATCTTTGTGTGAATGTGTCTTTCCAATGTCTAAAAACAAATTTCCAAAAAAAAAGCAGATTTCACTGCACTTTGCATCAAATCTCTCCAATAAAAGTTGCGGCATAATGTTTAAGGCCTTCACCTCCAATGTACAAGGTCTGAACCTGACCTCTGGTCAATCAATACATGTATGGAATTTATATCTGTTCCTTGTGTATCTGGGCGATATTTCCGACCTCTCAAAAAGCAAGCTTGTGTATTGCCTCCTCAAACTCACCCAAGAATGGAATTGTGGACAACAGCACAAACTCTAGATGTGTAGATAGGGAACAATTTGCATAGATATACTGCTTTGCACATCAACTGTGGTGCACAATGTCCTTTAGATAGGAGAACATGGATTACAGACTGCATGCTGTAGCAGGGCTAGACACTCAGTTGTGTAAAAGTCATCTCTAGGTGATTTGTTCACATATAGTACTACATTTATCTTTGTGGTTTTGTCACACTCAAAATACAAAGTTTCTAAAAGAAAGTCCACAAGATTCCACATGGCCCATGGAGCTCTGATTCTGATCCACATAACCCATCTTTGACTGGACTCACAGGCAACAGATAGGAGTGGAGGTTGAAAGTGGGCAGTAAATGCCAGAGGGATGCAGTTTGGCTTAATGCAGCTTAGTGCATATCCAAGTATACACACACCCACACACACACCCACACACATACACACACACACACACACACACACACACACACACACACACACCCATGCACGCATGCATGCAAGTCTTGTACACACACACACACACACACACACACACACACACACACACACACACACACACACACACACACACATTGTTTATTTAAAGTAAAACAAAAAAGTCCATAAACATTTGCTGCACCTTGTAGAATAAAATCTAAGCATGGTAAATTTAACAGGAGACTTGTGAGTATATAAATACATCACCAGAAAGTGTATGGTAAACAAAATCTATCTGAATAAAGGGGCCTTATTTGCATATAAGTTATAATCAGGTAAAATGTATTACATTTATTTATTTTTTTTGTGACTATATTAATCCCATAGTCAAGGTCTATTTTCAAGAGAGGCAAAGGTTGGTATTCATACTGCCTAGGGGTAATTTGGAAAAGATACAAAAAATAATGCTTTTTGATTATTAATGTTTGCAATATGCTTTGGGTTGTACTTGAAACCAATGAAAGTTTTGACAAGCAATAGTCAATCTGATGAACAGGTATGCCTTTAAAAGACATCTAGCATGTTTTTGCAAAGGAGAATGGACATTTTGTATGCTTTGGCTAGTTTTACAATAAATTTTGTTTTCTGTTTATGTCTGGTGTCTTCCATAATAAAGCATGACCAAGACAAAAACCCACATAACTAAAGGTGTATACTCTTATCTACAGGTAAACCACCAGTGTATCTTAATTACACCTCCGTTTAATGTTTAGCCCATTAAGTGCCCAACGATATAAATTGCATTTCTGAGGTGTTCACCATTAGATACGTATTTATCTCTGCAGTTAAATCTGGGAGGTAATTTGAATTATGTTTATTCTTAGTGGCATTAAAAGGTTGTCTTCAGCATGCCATATGTTATATTCATACTTAATCTGCATTTGCAATGCAAAGCAATCTGCACTGTAATTTTTATTTATTTATTTTTTTTTGGTGGGGTTAGTAATGAATTAATAAGATTAGATAAAAGAAGGTGTCCAAAAAGGACCCTTATGACACTCTATTGAGTTCTATGTTTGAACTATGAGACATCTGGCGGTTATATCGCTGGACAGCCATGTATCATGTTTTCAGTAACTCCATTTGAAGCCTGAATGATACACAAGTCTGATTTGATGAAAAGGACCCTCTCCTCACATCAAATTGCCACTTCCATTTAGCTGATCTTGGCACATGATTGTGCATAAATTACCTGCGGAAATATAGAATCTCTGCTTGTGCTTTATCCTGCATGGAAGCCATGTTGCTCCCAGGCAAGGAAGTCATACTTTACAAGGTAGCCTGATTGCAGTGTGATTACTGTTTCAAGTATTTTAAATGCTTTGGGTATAACATATTGTGATCTAGTAAATTAAAACAGTAGATTGTATAATTGCCTCTTACATTATTATATTTTCTGTAATGCTATGTGATTTCAGATAGAGTACAGCTTCTGAAAATGACAGAGGTATAATTTTGTGCTGCTGAGAAAGATCAGATTAAAGCTGGCTAATGCTATGCAGTTTTATCATTTATATAGCTATAAATGAAACAGTTTTATTAAAATATTACCTTGGGCATTTGGAAACATTTACTACATAGCATTACCTGAACTACCATGTTACTTGACAACACACAGGAGGGTCAGAGACACATACTGAAATTGTGCTATAAGAGAAATAGCAAGGTATTCCTGGTGAGCAAATGACTGCATAATGTCCGCAGATGACCACCTTTGTGCAAAGATGTACACTGTGTACACAAATGATGAAATAAGACATGCCAGAATGAAAACAGAGACGTATATATAGAGTGCTATGATCTGTGGTGCTCATTTATTCGAAATAACAAGATTTTTGTCAGTGTGGCTCCCTATTGATTTCAAGATCTGCTTTGCTGGGCCCCAAGATTCTGAACAGAGAGGTCCAGAAGTGCACGAGAAGGTTTAATATCAAGCATCTCCCTCGTCTTCTTTAAACTTGCATTTTGCTGAGGACAAGCCTTGCAGCACACCACAATGTGGGTTGTCAAGGCTCCCACACCCTCCAAACTTCTAAATATCTATACCTTTAGTTACATTTATACCAAGTCTGAGATTGCCATACCTTGGAGAGACGGGAATATTCCAAGAAATGGCAATCTTGGACTTAATATATTTAAATCCGGACTTTCGGCTATTTGTTGTCCATGTCGTAGTACCTAGCAAAGCAAGTCCCAAGATTTCAAATGGCTATAGCTTCACTCACACTAGTATGTAAGAAATACCACCAGCTTTAGCTCAAGAAGTGGTAGTGGTCACCCTCAGATCCAGAATTCAAAAGATTGCCCATCACTGACCTTTGCATTGCTGATGGGTCCACTTGCAGCACCCGCTCTGATACCTTCATGCCCATACATCTACCATGTGGATAGTAACACCATACAGAAGTTAACAGACACTTACTGCTACAGATAAAATCTAGGAGAATGTGCAGACTTCTCAGCCCTGTGTGCATGAAAGTCAATGCAGCATTATCCATCTGACAGTGGACATGCTAGGAACTTTGTAAGCATCAGCTTCACAGATCTTATACCATTTCCTTGAAGTAATGCTGTAAAATGTAGAGGGCAATATTTGGTTTTCGTGGACAAAACTGGTGATAACCAACAGTATGTGGCCATTTTATGACATATTCCATTTTGCAATGGTTCTTGGGGTCACCAACTGTACCCCACCCCAACTGTACAACAGATCATCATCAAAACTCCACTTGCTTCATAGGTTCATAGGAGAGTACTTGGCTAAAGGCATAAGGGCCCTTACAAGCTTAGCCAATATAACTTGATTTTGCCCAATATATGGCCCCCAGGGGCAAGAAGATGGCATGGATTTTTGCCTATGCATTGAGTATCATACAGATTGCCCCTGTCCATAAGGTACATAGGCACTACCCCAGGTGTGAATGTGTGATTCTCCATCTATTTATCCAAACTGCATTTGAAGAGGGCCAGGAAAGTGCTCTGTTTATTGTAAATAGGAAGCCTGTTACAAAAAAGGGACAACCTCTGAGAGACATATCTGTCTCTCTAGCATGTTTTCTTTGAGTCGCTAACTAAGTTTATATCCCTAGATCAGAGGAGTCTCGTGCTGTTTGACTTGCAGATGTGTAGCAGCTCCATTAGGGCTAGATTTGTGAGTGCCTTGTAGGTTAGGCATAGGCCACCCCTTAACAGTTAGTAGGAGACAGAGTAAATGGATAAAGCTTTTAGTTTATCCACATAGTTCGTGTTGTTTATACCCTGTATTTTCCTTGTGAGGAACCTCTGAGGTCATCCCAGCTGCTGTAAGTGCTTAGTCAATTACATGCTAAATGGTGCATTGTACTCCATTATAGGGCTAATGAGGGGTGAGTACAGCAGGACTATAATTTCCTTGGATCAGGATGCCATAAGGTATCTGGTATATAGGATCATAGGATCATGGGGCAATAGAATCATATGATCATAGGGGTTTACTAGGCTAATGGCCCTAGAGCTTTTTTAAGTCTACCCATTCATGCCCCAATTATCAATACCCACAGGCTAGAATGGCTTTGGCATATGCTTTTGACATAGGGCATCTACAAACTGCCCCTGCCCATAAGGGCTACAGGTAACAAGCTAGGGTGAATTTGAGATTTCCCATCCATGGTCTAAATTACATTTGAATAGGTTTAGGGAAGAGCTGTGTTCCACATGAATAGAGAGTCTGTTGCAGAGAAGGGAGTAATCTCTGAAACACATACCTATCCCTCCAACACATTTTGTTTATGTCACATATGAGGTTTAGATCCTTAGTCTGGGTAATTCTAGTCTAGTTTGTTTTGTGAAAGTGTAGCAGATCCAAATGCTCTGGATCAGAGAATGGCTTGTAGTCATAGAAGGCCTTCACTCCACAAATGCCTGATAATGAGCAATGCAGAGTATTATTATGTGAATCACATGTGTGCATTCCCCAGGTAGTTTCCATGATTCCCACATCTGGCACATGTGCACCATCTAATAATGTTTTGTGTGAGATTACTTATTGCGAGATAATTGTGTGAGATGACTTATCATAAAATAATTGTGTGAGATGACATATTGCGAGATAATTGTGTGAGATGACTTATCGAAAAATAATTGTGTGAGATGACTTATCGCGAGATAATTGTGTGAAATGACTTATCACGAGATAATTGTGTGATTTAACTTACCGTGAGATAATTGTGTCAGATGACTTATCACGAGATAATTGTGTGAGATGACTTATCGCGAGATAATTTTGTGATTTAACTTACCGTGAGATAATTGTATCAGATGACTTATCATAAAATAATTGTGTGAGATGACTTATGGCGAGATAATTGTGTGAAATGACTTATCACGAGATAATTGTGTGATTTAACTTACCGTGAGATAATTGTGTCAGATGACTTATCATAGAATAATTGTGTGAGATGACTTATCACGAGATAATTGTGTGAAATGACTTATCACGAGATAATTGTGTGATTTAACTTACCATGAGATAATTGTGTCAGATGACTTATAACGAGATAATCTTGTTGGTATTTACATACATACTTTGGATACATAAGGCCAAGAGGGTCTACAACATTAAAACAAAGCCCACGTATATCACTGAGAAATGTATCAAATCAAAAACCATTGAATGCAATCAAAAACCCATCAAACACCCTAAAACTACAGCTGCCATACATCTAAGTTTCCTGATCCTCCAAACTTACATAACACTCCCATAAATCCTACTAAACTACATGACCCGCCCAGAACCCTGACTGTTACTCTAAAACTTCCATCTTGTTCCCTGAACCTAATCTACCCGATCTCTTTCAAACCTTAAGACTTCCTTCTCAATCCCTAAATTTAAATTCCCATATCATTCCCTAGCTCTAAAACTCCCCACCTGCTGCTTAAATGTAAAGATCCTTAAACTCCCACCCCACTCTCTAAACCTAATATCCCTGATTACACCATAGCACACCTTCCCAGCTCCCTAATCCAAAATGTTCTTCTTGCACTTTGCTCCTAATCCTAAATTCTCCATTTAGCAAGTTAGTGGTGCAAGTAAATCACACATACCCATTTGCTTACAATGATAAATGGTAAACAGGTGCACTCTTTTGAAGAAATGCTGTTCAAACACCTATAAGCCAACATTTGAATAAACACAGTCTGCCATAATGATGCAAATCTTGTGTTCAACATGCACAGACACAATAAAACCTATGAAACCGAGCTACGTTATATGCTTCCATTTTACGTGGGTGGCAGGGTATGTACAATCATGTCCAGTGCTCTGTGTGTGTGTGTGTGTGTGTGTGTGTGTGTGTGTGTGTGTGTGTGTGTGTGTGTGTGTGTGTGTGTGTGTGTGTGTGTGTATTACCGTTGATCCTGGATATGGCCTAGAACTGTGGATAATGATTTCCATTCAAAATTCAAACACCATGGCAGAGATGGCCTACATGATCGTGCATTCAAAGACACAAAGCATTGCTGAACACATCTTTGGACTCCTAAAGAGATGTTTCTGCTACTTGGATGCATCTAATGAAGCACTGCAGTGCACACCTGAAACCTGCAGTCTGTTACTCATGGTCTCCTCCTTGTTGCTCAGTATGACAATATGCATGCAAATACAATATAAGAACATTGCCATGCTAACCAAGAGTCCCATTGTAGCACCAGATAAAGACTCAGGTACAGAGATGTTAGAGGAACCAGCTGCAGTGACACACCATGCAAGGCAAAGGTAGAGACAATACATTGTAGCACTAGCAAAGAGATGGAGTCTTGCCCACAGGTATTGAATATGATACAGGCAACACAGAATATGACTGATGCATGTATTATCGCATCCATTCCATGTGTTACAATGTATTGGCTGGTACAGCTATATATATATATATATATATATATATATATATATATATATATATATATAGATATATATATATATATATATATATATACATATCCATTATTATCTTACTCATACAAGGCAGAGGGTGGCCAGAACATAGCCATCAGGATGTTCATAGGTGAGGCAGGACATAGTGACAGTTGGCAGGAATGCTACCATATGGGTTAGGATCTTTGGCATTGGATGCCATAGCCACTCAAGTGAGTAGCAGGTTTAGGGGAGACAGGGATTGTATCTTCCAGCTTTCGGGGTAGGGTTGCCATGTCATCAGCTTTGACCATGTGGTACCATGTGGCTATGCAGTTATGCAGTTTTGCTGCTTAATGGGCTCTGTGTCAGGAATAATATAGCACTTCGGGAATACAGTACAGGAAATAAATCACATGTGGTGCCCCATTTTTGGAGCTTCAAAATGGATGATATCCATGACCATGACAGCAGCACATTTAGGCGTGGTCCCCTATCAGACAAAACAGGACATGAAGGAACTATGTGGAAGTACTGGTGATGCTTCCTAGGTGTGACGCTTTATGATCATAAGATTGGTCACAACTGTCCGTTCCAGTAATGCAGTCTACAGAATGGATGTATGTAAGGCTAACTTGTGTATGACCCCCTCCTTGTAGGTGTGGTCCCCTATCAAACAAAAGACATGAAGAGTGTGTAACTGCCGGATGTATATGGAAGTACTGGTGATGCCTCTTAGGCGTGCAGACTGATGACCATAAGCTTGGTCAGAACCAGCAGTTCTACAGAATGGATGTATGTAAGGCTATCTTGTGTCTGACCCCCTTCTTGCAGCAATACTTTTTGCACAGCCATGGTCAGTAGAACCTGCAGTGACAGACAGGAATGAAGTTGCTACCTGCACCATGGTTGTGCATTGGATGCCATGCCACTCTTCAGCTATTGATAGTCTAACTTACTTCATAAGGGATGGCCTAAACCGCTTGTTCAAAGGCTTCTGCACACTGGTTAAAGCTTTTACTCCCCATAGTAACTTTTTGGGCAGAGTTAGTTAACTGAAATTCCGATGTAGCAAAGTCAACAAATTAACTGATGCAGCTATAACTCTTATTTAGGGTATTACCTGACATGCTAGGACTTAATTAACAAAATTCCCTTTAACAGATAGTTAATAAACCAGACAGAAAACATAATATTCTAGATCTGATCCTTATAATTATAGCTATTACATATACTGTTCACATATTCCCTCCTCTCCCATTTAAGTCAGACCATAAACTTATGACATCTGCATTCAAAATCTCAAAAATCCAGAAACCTACATCTCCAAATATACTAAACTCTGATGGGCAATTAAATCTTAAAATTCACCTATGACAACACCGCTCTGGCAGACAAGTCATCATTATAAGAGTTCTACGTTCACACAAGTGTAATCGATTATCATTCCCCAAAAGAACAAATTATAATGGGAAATTCAAAAATAAACCATCGTGGTGATCCACTAACATAAATAAACTTTACAAGAGAATAAATCTTTAAATTATACTGCAGACCCAAAACATTTCCTTAAAAGGATGTGTAAAAAAACATTATTAGGGACCTGAAAAATGCTATTAAGACAAGTAAAGCAACTCATGAATTTAGGTTACCCTCTGTAACTAATGATAACTACAAGTCCTTCTTTTGTTACATTAGGAAACTAAGGAACAATTGATCTATGTCAGATGATCTGGCTTTTAGAAACTCAAAATTCATACAGACAAGACCATATGATCGAGTTTTCAAAAACTTAAAACGTAAAAAACACAAAAATCTACTTTTTTTACATTTATGCAGCCCCCCCCTGCACCCTCACACCCACTGCAAATTATATATACCAACTCCAAGATCACATTACAGTGAAGAAAAGGGCACATTTCCCGATCCTCACTGTACCGTAAATGTCCCGATCCTCACTGTACCGTAAATGTCCCGATCCTCACTGTACCGT
>NC_056726.1:1493933680-1493946180 GCF_019279795.1 Protopterus annectens
GTATATATACATTCTGTTAGCTCAGTAAAACCTGATAATTTCTGAGAGCAGCTCATGGCTGTTTCAGTTGCCCAGCCTATCTACTTGGCTAATAAACCACTAAAGAAATAGGCTGACCAAGTGGACAAAAATGTGGCAGTTGAGAATCCATCCATCCATCCATCCATCCATCCATCCATCCATCCATCCATCCATCCATCCATCCACCCACAACCTCTTTTTCCCATTAGCATAAATGAATGCAAAGTCCTGTAGTTAGGCACTGACGGCCCTGGCATGAGGCATCACTGGTAGCCACAGAGCAGGTAAAGAATCAGCAGTTGTTTACCACACCTGGATTATACTCCCAGAGATGAGTGTGAAATTAGTGTCAGCAGCAAACAGAATGCCAGGTTATGTCTGCTGGTGTGGGGGTAGCAAAGAGGTGCTAACTGCACTATGCAGGACCCCGGTCCAAACACATGTTAAGCACTGTGTGCCCTTCTAGAGGTCATGCAAGGAAAACAATGTTTGGCTTCTATGAGGAGTCTAAGAGAAATCCACCAGAATGGTATGTAGAATGGAGGGGAAGGAATCTGATCAGTGACTAGAGAAATTACAGCTGCTCTGATGTGAGACTAGAAGACACTGTGCTGGAGGCAACTGATATGATACATTTATCAAGTAGATATTAAGGGGTCATCATGACCCCCCCAACCCCATTTTCAAAATGTGAGAAAAAGGGGTTGTGGATGGATGATCCAGAATGACAGTGAAGAGAAGAAGGGGTACAGGGGTACAGGCCCCAAATTGTAGGCACTAATTATTTCTCAGATCTCTAAAAGTACCTTCTCACACAGAGGATTATAGACAGACGGAATGCACTACTGGATTAATGGTGAAGCGAAAATTCAAACAAGCATTCAAGCGGGAATAGTCAAAAAAAGAAAGGGTAGTATGGAAGGTAGAGATGGAAAGGAAATAAAATATTTAATGCATTTTACTAAACATCTTTAGCATCTCCTTCTTCCATGTAGACTTTCTGCTGTTGATTGATATCAAGCCAATGTAATGTAAAGTGACTTGTTCAAAGGAGCATATTTTGCAAATGGCGAATAAGAGTATCAAACACACAACTGTGCATTGCTTATATACTGTGTGCAGTGTTGTGATATTGCTGTTACATGGCATGGCATATATCTGAATAGTATTCTCTTACAACCATCACATTCATTCATTTACCAGTATTAAGTCAGTCAAGAAACCCTTAAATAAATGGATCGTGAGCTTTTCTCGTAATGGATTGTTTTGCAAAATTTCACAGGATTAAATAAACCCCATATGTCTAGAAGTAACCTACTTAAACCACGGAGGCCGCCTAAGTGAAGTACCTGATTGGTCTGGTTGCTATTAGAGGCACCTACCAGAAAAAGGCTACAAGCCTGCAGACCTTGCATCATCTGGGACAAGACTGTGGATCACCAAACAGGCTGTGGCCTGCTTCTCTTCTTGGGATTGGTGCTAACATTTTGCTTCCGGTGAGAGAAGAAGCAAAGGAGTATTGTATCCCAACAGAGTGAAGCTGTGTTGAGACCAGCATTATTAGTAGCCAGGCAGTAGCCATTCATGTGACTCCCCTCTTTTCATCATTCTTGACAAGCTAATTCTTTATTTTTCAGTAAGTACTTCTTGATTTTTTTCTAACTTCTGAATATCTGCCTAAAACTTCATCCTTAAATGTTCAGGGTCTACGTATTAGTTTCCCCTCAAGTGTTTGGCAGTGCTCTGTACAGACTCAGACACCTTGAGTGAAAATTTTCCTGTAAAAGGAATATATAAGGAAAAAGCTCCAGTACTTAGTAATAATGACATCCCTCCTGGCATGTCTAAAGGTCAGTTCCCTGTGCTTTCTCCTATTAACCTGGTGAACTTGGGCATTCTAAGGCAGTGTAGCAACTGCCTCATGCACACAGACAACCCTCTCCTCTTACCTTCCAACACTCAGACTTGTGAGAGATGCACTTATAGATCCAAATTGGAAGCCATGCACTCTCAAGCCAAGACCGGAATAGCTGTTCAAGAGGAGGTCAACACTTGCACCATACCACATGCAACACATAGCCCTCCAGAACATCCACCATCAGAGCTCTCATATAAAAACACAAATCACACACCCACCTTCATAGAGGCTCTCAATAAAAATCTACCCAAACAGCACAGACCTCCAAGGCAGAAACTCACTTGACCACCACAACACAGCACAAAGCACAAGGCACAAACTTCATTCATACAGTGTGCCCCTCAGCCTAAGCCCCTAAGGCAAAACAGCTTGTCCAATACACTAATCATAGGTGACTTGATAGTGAGGCACACTGATGTCCCACTCACTAGGTTGAATAAGGAGAAGGTAACAGTCAGCTGTCTATCACGTGCCAGAACCCGACACATAACACATGTACTCAGGTCACTCCACAATAAGTACAAGTATGACTCTGTCACTGTCCATGTGGGTGTGAATGACCTGAGATGCACCTCCCTGGACTACAAGAAAAGAGACGTGGAGGAGCTCTTGGATTATGTGGCCCAGGCAGGTATGACCCTAGCCCTGAGCTGCATCCTACCATCACCCAGAATGATACAGCAGTACAAGCAGAAAGTGATTGGCTTCAACAATTGGCTAGGTTTCTGGTGTCATTTTAAGGGGATCCATTATCTGTCTGCTTGGGATAACATGATTGACAGACCTCGATGCTTTGCCAGAGATGGCCTACATCTGTCACCCCTGGGATTCCAGATGCTAGCTAAGGTTCTTGCCACCCCTATAGTGCCTTTTTAGGTGATGTTACAAAGACCAATTTACCACCATAGCAGCTATCTGCAGTCTGAGGGTCATGCTGCTCAATGCTAGAAGTCTAAATCTCAACCTGTACTTGCTCGAAGCACTCCTCAAAATGGAGAATATTGAAATCTGTGCTGCAAAGAAGACCTGGTTTAAAGCAGCAGAAAGCATCTCTGCACTACCAGGCTGTAACTCATTCCACACCTTTCAGCACCAGAACATGGACCGAAGCTCCAAAGGTGGTGGTGTCTTCATATTCATAAAGGATATGCACACCTCCAGATTAGTAGCCCAGCATAACACATCCGAGATACTTCACGTACAACTAACATTGGGTAAGACAGCGAATCAGGTTGTAGCCTGTTACAGGTCCCCAACCATGTCCCAGGACTCTCACTCCATGTTCCTAAGCACCCTGGAAACTATTAGGGTCCAACCTAACACTCTCATACTAGGTGACTTCAACTAACCCTCAATCAACTGGGAAAATTACTCATGCCCCAATACACTGGCCCAACGCTGCCTGGAATTAATTGATTCCAATGCCCTGGAACAGCTCATTCTTACTCGCACTAGAGGAAGCAACATCCTTGACCTGGTTATTACTAACATGGGCAATTGTTTCTCTACACCAACAGTCAATTCTGACCACAAACTAATCACCATGGTAATCCACAACTCACCTATACCTCCTGAAAAGGAAACCACCATGAAAAACTTCTCCAAAGCTGACTTTGGGCTCCTAAAAACAGAGGTGGCTTACTTCACGCCACACATGTCAATGGAAAATAGATGCATGACTGCCAAATCATACACAAATGCACTGTACGAACACATGCATAAATGCTTGGAATTATTCATACCCAACAGAACTAAGATGCTCTCCTCCAAAAAAAGAAAGCCAATCTGGTGGTTCCCTGCCATTAATAAACTCTACAGCAGAAGGAAGAAACTGTTGCAGAAAAAGGTGAAGTCCCAAGACTGGAAAATCTCCCTTATTAGCCTCAACAAAAAGTTGAGATCCCTCATCAAAACCTCTAAAGCCAGCTCTGAAGGCAGAATTGTGGCAGACATTAAAAACAACCACAAAACCTTCTATACTTATATCAAGAATTTTCAAGGCAATACCCAGGTTTGCTCTGAGTTACTTCACAATGGTACCTCCTATACTCAGCCAACAGATATTAACAACATACTGGCCAACAGATTAAGTGCCAACTTTACCCCTCCCCCCAAAGGACCAATCACAATACCAGAGGAATGCCAGGTACCCAGCATTACTGCAACATGGGTCAAACCTACATTGTCCAAGGTCAAGAATACAGCTTCCATGGGACCTAACAGTATCCCTGGATGTGTTCTACATGAACTACAAAGTGAACTGGCACCACATCTGTGTGCCCTGTTCAATCACAGCCTCACCTCAGGCTTTGTCCCTACTGAATGGCACACTGCTACAGTCATCCCTCTCCATAAAGGGGGAGCGACTACAGACCCTGGGAATTATCACCCCATTAGCTGGACAAGTCTGATATGTAAGGCTATGGAGTGCATCATCATGGACCTAATTAACAAGGATATAGGGAATCTCCAAACTCTAGATCCCACACAGTTTGGTTTTGTGAAAGGTAGATCATGCCTGCTCAACCTGGTTGACTTCTTTGAGTCAGTAACCAGAGCTGTGAATGAGGGCAAGGCAGTTCATACAGCCTACCTCGATCTGGCCAAGGCCTTTGAAACCATTCCCCACTCAGGAATTATTGATAAACTCACCAAACTAGGCATCAACCCCTATATCATTAGGTGGGTTGCAAATTGGCTCACAGATAGAACCTACAGTGTGAAAGTAGCAGATTCCAAATCAGACTACTGACCAGTCGCGAGTGGAGTCCCACAGGGATCAGTCCTGGGCCTTCTCCTGTTTGGCATCTACTTCTCAGAAGTCCAGGCAAACATGGAGGGACTCTGGCTGACTATGTTCGCAGATGACTGCAAGCTGGGAGCCATTATTAACTCCCCAAGTGATGTAGACATCCTACAGAAAGGCCTCACTGAGACCAATGACTGGGGTCGAAACCATGGCCTTAAGCTTAATGCCAAAAAATGCATCGTCATCCCTTTTGGGAAAAACTCAGTTCCCACTAATTACCACATTGATGGGAGCCCACTGAACACTGATGGCGTTATAAGAGATCTGGGTACAGGTTTACAGCAACCTTTCCTTCGACCACCACATTGCCACTGTGGTCAGAAAATTCTTCTATGTGGCACATCTCATTACCAAGGGTATTGCATCCAGGAAGAAAGAGGTCATCATCTCTCTCTGCTCTTCCCTCATTAGGCCAATCATCGAGTATAATGCCCCATTTGGCATGTACTTCACTAGACACATGCAACAGCTGGAAAGGCCACAAAAGTACCTCACAAAGAGGATCCTAGGCCTTAAACACATGTCCTACATGGGCAGACTCAAAAAATTCCAGCTATTCTCTGTCTCATATCGTCTACTAAGAGGGGATTTCTGCTTGACTTATAAAGCCATGCCTGACCCTTCTCTATTAGAAATGCTACATCTAAAGAAACCCTAATATCTCCACACCACATGCTCCAAAGACCTCAACCTCATTACCACAATCAACAGAATATGGTGGAGGGACAGGTTCATAACCCAGAGACTGCCCATGCTCTGGAATAGACTTCCCATACATGTCAAGCAGAGCACCTCACTGGCCCTCTTCAAGAGAAATCTTGATGAGTGGATGGGAAATAGAATGTTCACCCTGGGATCACTCCAGTGGCTCATCTTGATAGAAGCACTGGGAACTAACGTTGGGCAGCATGATGGCAGGGCACTTCTGTGAACTAGGCTTGTATAGGCTCCAGGGCCATTAGCCTAATACACACCTATGAACCTATAAGTGTAACACAAGAAGCGAGTACCCTCAGCAAACTCAGAAACAAACAACACAGGCAGTGCCAACCATGAAACATGCATCAAGGAGTCACACTGTCTCACGTTAAAAGTCCTAAAGGCAAGCCTGTACACAATCCTGTATCTATGCTACAGGTGACCCCATAGTGAGACACACTGATGCACTACTACACACCAGGCCATGCAAGAAGACCTCAGTGCTTACTTGCCTCTCAAATGCCAGAATTTTCTGCATTATGCATATACTCAAGTCCAAGTACACATAGGACACAGTCATAGTACATGTGGTGTAAATGGCATGAGACATACAGCACTCAAGTCTAAGTACACATATGACACAGTCATAGTACATGTGGTGTACATGACAAGAGACATACCACACTCAAGTCCAAGCACATATATGACACAGTCTTTTTTTTTTTTTTTTTGTCCAGGAAAGTCTGACTAGGACAGAACCTATTTTCACTGGAAGCCCAAAAAGAAACACTCCAGATGCATGTGTTTTGATTGTGGGAGGAAACCAGAGTACCTGGAGGAAGCCCACATGAACACAGGGAGATCATGCAAACTCTGCACAGAAGGCACCCCAGCAGAGAATTGAACCAGAGAACCTCTTGCTGTGAAGCGACAAGGTTAATCACTGCACAACTGCACTGCCCAGTCATAGGACATGTAGTGTAAATGACAGGTGACATACCACACTCAAATCCAAATACACATATGAGACAGTCATAGTACATGTGGTGTAAATGACATGAGACATACCACACTCAAGTCCAAGTACACATATGAGACAGTCATAGTACATGTGGTGTAAATGACATAAGACATACCACACTCAAGTCCAAGTAAAATATGAGACAGTCATAGGACATGCAGTGTAAATGGCATGAGACATACCACACTCAAGTCCAAGTACACATATGAGACAGTCATAGTACATGTGGTGTAAATGACGAGACATACCACACTCCAGTCAAAGTACACATATGACACAGTCATAGTACATGTGGTGTAAATGACATGAGACATACCACCCTCAAGTCCAAGTACACATATGACACAGTCATAGTACATGTGGTGTAAATGACATGGGACATACCACACTCCATTCCAAGTACACATATGAGACAGTCATAGTACATGTGGTGTAAATGACATGAGTCATACCACACTCCAGTCCAAGTACACATATGAGACAGTCATAGTATATGTAGTGTAAATGACATGAGACATACCACACTCAAGTAAAGTACACATATGAGACAGTCATAGTACATGTGGTGTAAATGACATGGGACATACCACAATCCATTCCAAGTACACATATGAGACAGTCATAGTACACGTGGTGTAAATGACATGAGTCATACCACACTCCAGTCCAAGTACACATATGAGACAGTCATAGTACATGTGGTGTAAATGACATGAGACATACCACATTACAGTCCAAGTACACATATGAGACAGACATAGTACATGTTGTGTAAATCACATGAGACATGCCACACTCCAGTCCAAGTACACATATGAGACAGTCATAGTACATGTGGTGTAAATGACATGAGACATACCACACTCAAGTCCAAGTACACATATGAGACAGTCATAGTACATGTGGTGTAAATGACATGAGACATACCACACTCTAGTCCAAGTACACATATGAGACAGTCATAGTACATGTGGTGTAAATGACATGAGACATACCACACTCAAGTACAAGTACACATATGAGACAGTCATAGTACATATGGTGTAAATGACATGAGACATACCACACTCCAGTTCAAGTACACATATGAGACAGTCATAGTACATGTGGTGTAAATGACATGGGACATACCACACTCCATTCCAAGTACACATATGAGACAGTCATGATGCATGTAGTGTAAATGACATGAGACATACCATACTTATGTCCGAGTCCAGTCCAAGTACACATATGAAACAGTCATAGTACATGTGGTGCAAATGACATGAGACATACCACACTCCAGTCCAAGTACACATATGAGACAGTCATAGTACATGTGATGTACATGACATGAGACATACCACATTCAAGTTCAAGTACACATATGACAAAGCCATAGCACATGTGGTGTAAATGACATGAGACATACCACACTCAAGTCCAAGTACACATATGAGACAGTCATAGTACATGTGGTGTAAATGACATGAGACATACCACACTCCAGTCCAAGTACACATATGAGACAGTTATAGTACATGGGGTGTAAATGACATGAGACATACCACACTAAAGTCCAAGTACACATATGAGACAGTCATAGTACATGTGGTATAAATGACATGAGACATACCACACTCAAGTCCAAGTACACATATGAGACAGTCATAGTACATGTGGTGTAAATGACATGGGACATACCACACTCCATTCCAAGTGCACATATGAGACAGTCATAGTACATGTGGTGTAAATGACATGAGACATACCACACTCCAGTCCAAGTACACATATGAGACAGTCATAGTACATGTGGTGTAAATGACATGAGACATACCACATTCCAGTCCAAGTACACATATGAGACAGACATAGTACATGTGGTGTAAATGACATGAGACATACCACACTCCAGTCCAAGTACACATATGAGACAGTCATAGTACATGTGGTGTAAATGACATGAGACATACCACACTCAAGTCCAAGTACACATATGAGACAGTCATAGTGCATGTGGTGTAAATGACATGAGACATACCACACTCCAGTCCAAGTACACATATGAGACAGTCATAGTACATGTGGTGTAAATGACATGGGACATACCACACTCCATTCCAATTACACATATGAGACAGTCATGGTACATGTAGTGTAAATGACATGAGACATACCACACTCAAGTCCAAGTCCAGTCCAAGTACACAAATGAAACAGTCATAGTACATGTGGTGTACATGACATGAGACATACCACACTCATGTCCAAGTACACATATGACAAAGCCATAGTACATGTGATGCAAATGACATGAGACATACCACACTCAAGTCCAAGTACACATATGAGACAGTCATAGTACATGTGGTGTAAATGACGAGACATACCACACTCCAGTCAAAGTACACATATGACACAGTCATAGTACATGTGGTGTAAATGACATGGGACATACCACACTCCATTCCAAGTACACATATGAGACAGTCATAGTACATGTGGTGTAAATGACATGAGTCATACCACACTCCAGTCCAAGTACACATATGAGACAGTCATAGTATATGTAGTGTAAATGACATGAGACATACCACACTCAAGTAAAGTACACATATGAGAAAGTCATAGTACATGTGGTGTAAATGACATGGGACATACCACAATCCATTCCAAGTACACATATGAGACAGTCATAGTACACGTGGTGTAAATGACATGAGTCATACCACACTCCAGTCCAAGTACACATATGAGACAGTCATAGTACATGTGGTGTAAATGACATGAGACATACCACATTACAGTCCAAGTACACATATGAGACAGACATAGTACATGTTGTGTAAATTACATGAGACATGCCACACTCCAGTCCAAGTACACATATGAGACAGTCATAGTACATGTGGTGTAAATGACATGAGACATACCACACTCAAGTCCAAGTACACATATGAGACAGTCATAGTACATGTGGTGAAAATGACATGAGACATACCACACTCTAGTCCAAGTACACATATGAGACAGTCATAGTACATGTGGTGTAAATGACATGAGACATACCACACTCAAGTACAAGTACACATATGAGACAGTCATAGTACATATGGTGTAAATGACATGAGACATACCACACTCCAGTTCAAGTACACATATGAGACAGTCATAGTACATGTGGTGTAAATGACATGGGACATACCACACTCCATTCCAAGTACACATATGAGACAGTCATGATGCATGTAGTGTAAATGACATGAGACATACCATACTTATGTCCGAGTCCAGTCCAAGTACACATATGAAACAGTCATAGTACATGTGGTGCAAATGACATGAGACATACCACACTCCAGTCCAAGTACACATATGAGACAGTCATAGTACATGTGATGTACATGACATGAGACATACCACATTCAAGTTCAAGTACACATATGACAAAGCCATAGCACATGTGGTGTAAATGACATGAGACATACCACACTCAAGTCCAAGTACACATATGAGACAGTCATAGTACATGTGGTGTAAATGACATGAGACATACCACACTCCAGTCCAAGTACACATATGAGACAGTTATAGTACATGGGGTGTAAATGACATGAGACATACCACACTAAAGTCCAAGTACACATATGAGACAGTCATAGTACATGTGGTATAAATGACATGAGACATACCACACTCAAGTCCAAGTACACATATGAGACAGTCATAGTACATGTGGTGTAAATGACATGGGACATACCACACTCCATTCCAAGTGCACATATGAGACAGTCATAGTACATGTGGTGTAAATGACATGAGACATACCACACTCCAGTCCAAGTACACATATGAGACAGTCATAGTACATGTGGTGTAAATGACATGAGACATACCACATTCCAGTCCAAGTACACATATGAGACAGACATAGTACATGTGGTGTAAATGACATGAGACATACCACACTCCAGTCCAAGTACACATATGAGACAGTCATAGTACATGTGGTGTAAATGACATGAGACATACCACACTTAAGTCCAAGTACACATATGAGACAGTCATAGTGCATGTGGTGTAAATGACATGAGACATACCACACTCCAGTCCAAGTACACATATGAGACAGTCATAGTACATGTGGTGTAAATGACATGGGACATACCACACTCCATTCCAATTACACATATGAGACAGTCATGGTACATGTAGTGTAAATGACATGAGACATACCACACTCAAGTCCAAGTCCAGTCCAAGTACACAAATGAAACAGTCATAGTACATGTGGTGTACATGACATGAGACATACCACACTCATGTCCAAGTACACATATGACAAAGCCATAGTACATGTGATGTAAATGACATGAGACATACCACACTCAAGTCCAAGTACACATATGAGACAGTCATAGTACATGTAGTGTAAATGACATGAGACATACCACACTCAAGTCCAAGTACACATATGAGACAGTCATAGTACATGCGGTATAAATGACATGAGACATACGACACTCAAGTCCAAGTACACATATGAGACAGTCATAGTACATGTAGTGTAAATGATATGAGACATACCACACTCAAGTCCAAGTCCAGTCCAAGTACACATATAAGACAGTCATAGTACATGTGGTGTAAATGACATGAGACATACCACACTCCAGTCCAAGTACACATATGAGACAGTCATATTACATGTGGTATAAATGACAGGAGACATACCACACTCAAGTCCAAGTACACACATGAGACAGTCATAGTACATGTGGTGTAAATGACATGAGACATACCACAATCAAGTCCAAGTACACATATGACTCAGTCATAGTACATGTGGTGTAAATGACATGAGACATACCAATCTCCAGTCCAAGTACACATATGAGACAGTCATAGTACATGTGGTGTAAATGGCATAAGACATACCACACTCCAGTTGATGTACACATATGGGACAGTCATAGTACATGTGGTGTACATGACATGAGAAATAGCACACTCCAGTCCAAGTACACATATGATACAGTCATAGTACATGTGGTGTACATGACGAGACGTACCACACTCCAGTCCAAGTACACATATGAGACAGTCATAGTACATGTGGTGTACATGATGAGATGTACCAAACTCCAGTCCAAGTACACATATGAGACATTCATAGTACATGTGGTGTACACGACGAGATGTACCACACTCCATTCCAAGTACACATATGACACAGTCATAGTACATGTGGTGTAAATGACATGAGACATACCACACTCAAGTCCAAGTACACATATGAGACATAGTACATGTGGTGTAAATGACATGAGACATACCACACTCAAGTCCAAGTACACATATGAGACAGTCATAGTACATATAGTGTAAATGACATGAGACATCCCACACTCAAGTCCAAGTCCAGTCCAAGTACACATATGAAACAGTCATAGTACATGTGGTGTAAATGACATGAGACATACCACACTCCAGTCCAAGTACACATATGACACAGTCATAGTACATGTGGTATAAATGACATGAGACATACCACACTCAAGTCCAATCACACATATGAGACAGTCATAGTACATGTAGTGTAAATGACATGAGACATACCACACTCAAGTCCAAGTACACATATGAGACAGTCATGGTACATGTGGTGTAAATGACATGAGACATACCACACACATGTCCAAGTGCACATATGAGACAGTCATAGTACATGTCATGTAAATGACATGAGACATACCACACTCAATTCCAAGTCCAGTCCAAGTACACATATGAGACAGTCATAATACATGTGGTGTACATGACGAGATGTACCACACTCCAGTCCAAGTACACATATGAGACAGTCATAGTACATGTGGTGTACATGATGAGACGTACCACACTCCAGTCCAAGTACACATATGAGACAGTCATAGTACATGTGGTGTACACGACGAGATGTACCACACTCCAGTCCAAGTACACATATGTCACAGTCATAGTACATGTGGTGTAAATGACATGAGACATACCACACTCCAGTCCAA